>NW_009954531.1:138142-183239 GCF_000747805.2 Chaetura pelagica | reverse complement strand
ACTCTTTCCTTCCCTAGTGTAGATCTTTGTACCTGTGCTAATTTTGGATTAGATTTGCACTGGAGATCTTGCTAGTGGTGTAACTTCATTGACCAGCCTTTTGACCTGTGAAGTGAAATAGTCTTCCTGGTGTAAGAGTTGAATTTCCAGAATAAGAAACAGTGTAAAAAAGTTCCAGGTAACATGCAGAGCCTCCGTAAATTTCTTGTCACTTTGCTTGTTCCAGCATCTTCTGGGAGCAGCAGAAATCCAAGGCATTCGTGTAAATTCTTACCTGGTGTTACATGTACATTGCAGTAGATGGAGACCCTTGTGAAGTTTAATGCAAGCGCTGGTCATGCAGGTCTTCTCTCAGAAAATAGACCTGAGGTACTTAAGTTTGCAATATGACTTTTTTAACTTGAGCTGACATTTTTTTCTTTCCTGTGCCATCTCAGAGCTGCTTAACTCTCCTGAAGTCTCCTATCTTGCATGAAACCCAAAAGCCTTTTCTTGAAACGTTTCATTCTTACCGCTCTGTTCAGTGTAGCATTTAATCTCCTACAGTCCCTTCCAGTCTTTGTGTGTAGGTGTGTCTGTACAGGAGGACAAATTAGGGACCGGTGTTTTGATCTTACTCTTCATAATAGCCCAGGGGTAGCAGTGCCTGGCAGGGATGGTAAGGAGTGCTGGGGAAGTGTGATCGCTGACCCACTCGCCTGTCTGCAGCCTGTGGCATTGCCTTTGTCATGCAGGCTGGGGGCTGCTCCAAGTGGTGGCCCTGCATGGCTTGCCTCACCTGCCTGCCTGTCCTGTCCCACACCAGGGAATGGCAGGGGAAGAGTTCTCAGCTTCCATAGTCCCTTCTTGTCTGAAGGTGGGGAACCTAGGAATAGTTTAAATAGCTGATCCTTGTTTATCTCTTTGTGCTTGAGCAAAAAGTGTTGCTCGTTCTCTGTGATGCAACTGGGGCTGTTTCGAGGGATGACATGTGAAGTGGATGTTTTAAATGACAGAGATCTACCTTTTCCTCTCCTTAGCATGTTTTATCTGTAGACGGTGAAGCGAATGGGAGCTGCCTCTAATTTTAACTTGACAGTGGGGTAGTGGGCTGAGATAGCCCAAGAAATTTCACCTTGGGTCAAGAGTGTCCAGATATACTTGCTACTTCATACGTGGTGGGTGACCTTCATGAAACAGAGATGGTTTTGGCATGGGCAGGTGCCCGTATAATGAGAACTTTGAAATTGTGAAAGCAGTTTGAATGTCTGAGTCTGCTGGGGAGTCAGTGAAAAATAATATCTCAAAATCGCCCTTTTTTGCCCTGAAGTTTCTACCTGTTACTGTTTTTGCATTAAAGAAAAAACAAAACAAAACCAAACCAACCACAGGAAAAGCATGACTGGGTTGTTTTGCAGTGCAATCTTCACACCGTTTTCACTATATTTTTTGAATTGTGGCTTTGGGTTTGTTTGTTTGTTTACCAAGCAGCTGTCAGCTTGAACTTCTGTACCTGGGGATGAATGTTCTATGACAAGACTGTTCCTCTCCTGCCGCCTGTGCTTGTTCCGCTCCTGCTGCCTCATTTCCCTCTGCTTATGAAGGGGCTCCTGGTTCTACCACTTCTTGTTAATGAGTCCAAGCTTTTTTGCTGAATCACAAAGCAGAAGGGCAATAATTACATGTAGATGTAAACTAATTAAGTTTTTGAAATGCAAGGTTTTGCATGGATTTTAGTATATGATCCACCTCTGTCTCTGGGGTGCAGAGTCTCTTGCTCTCACATAGCCCTCTGCCTTCAGGATTTGTGTTTGGAGCCTGCATGGGGGTGTCTGCCTCCAAACCCCAGAGCTCTCAGCTGAGGTGAATTCTGTCTCTGCCTACTCATGACATTAAGCTCTAACATTGCCACTTTGCTCTTTCTGATATTCTTCTTGACTCAAAAATTAATTAATATTTCTGTATCAGTGTTTTTCAAGCTTCCTGTATCCTTGATTCAAAACAGCAAATGTAAGATTTAGGTCTGTGAAGCATCAGGAACAAACCCACACAGCATTTTAGCATTTTTTTCCTTGCTGTGTACAGCTGGGTTGCCAGGAGCATTCTGCTGAACAGTAAACATGTGCTTTATATAGTACTGAATGTGATTCTGGAGCACCTAAGGATTTTGTAAATACAGTAATGTAAAAAAAAGCCACAACAATCCAGGACCAAAAAACCCCCAAGCCCCATTATTTAGACTTTTTTCAACATCTGTTTTCACCAGCTTGGAAATCTGTGTGCCCTAAGGACTGCAAGCAAGCAGGAGCTGTGTGAAGGGAAAAAAACTGATCATTTACTTGAATTTTACCTTATCCCTCATTTTCTTTGCCCTTGAACTGTTCTCCTGCAAGGAAATGGAACTAGTGCACAGGATGCAAATGTGGCAGCTGATTGTCATTCAGTGTTCCTGTTCCTCAAGGCATCTGTCCTCTCTACCTGCAGGTGGAAAGAAAAATTTTAAAACACTCAAAACTTGTATTTATTAAAGAAAGGTTTGACATTTGTGACATGCTGAGGAAGAGTGATGTGGTCACCTCACTGAACGTTGCACAGGAAGAGAGCTGAGTCTCTCAAGCTCCAGCTTTAACCTGCCCAGGAGATGATGGGGTGATGCACGGGATGACCCATCTCCCTCCTAGGAGCAGGTTTTCAGTCAGGTAATGCAACTAGCACAGTGTTAAAGTTGAAAATAACCTTCGCTAGTATTGATTTTTAAGTGTTAAAAGCAATTTACTGTTATGTGTGGGGTTTCTCATGTGCCCTTTGGAACTTTTGTAGCCTAAGAAGGGTGTATTCAAATTTGCAATACTTTGACTTTGTCAATATATGTAAATGCAAATTTTAGGCAATTACAGAGTAGATGTTAAACTCACTAATAGTTTTAAGGGTTTTTTTTCCCCTGCTGCCACTGAGATAGCTGTTCTAACTCCTAACTGACTGGAGTGAGCAATCAGTATGTGAGAGTTTCATTTTTTCAAATAATAAGCTCTGTGTGTTTACTTCAGCATTGTGATGAAACAGCAGACAGTTTGTTTCTAAAGGGACAAAATGTTCCTTTATTGCCCTGTGTATGATGAGACATTTGCAAGCTCAGTGGGGTTGTCTCCCAATGATAACCAGTGCCCAGTACTCAGCTCTATGCTATGCATAAACTGGTTAAGCAAGTACCTGTGTCTCTTTGAAAATCGTACCTTGGTTTCTGATGCATATTTTAGTAAATGCTGGGGTTTTCTTTAGTTAACTCTCAACTGTTTCTATTGTAGCAACTGAAGAATGTGAGATAAGCTGGCCAAAGGGTAAAAAAAGGTAGATTTAGATAGGTTTTTCTTTTAAAAGATTATTTTGGCTAGTGTTCAGGCTGAAGAATTACACCAGCAAAACCTTTTTGTGCTAAAAATGAAGAACAAAACAAAAAGCTGAAGGTATCCAAGTTTCCACCTAACTAGGAGGACACACTGTCCAGAAGTTGATAGGTATTGTGGAGCCATGAGCCCCTTCTTCTCCCTCTTTCTTAATCCTTCAAGTAATGAAGAAGACTTTATTTCTGTTTTAGATGAGAGATTAATTGGTAAGCAACTTCTGTCAAGTTCACAGAAGTATTTCTGCGATTTCTGCTTTCTTGAGTGTGTTCCTTCAGGGCACAGGGAACTCCCCATCATTTTGAGTGAGTAAGAGGGAGATCTTACCTCTACTGTTAGTTCTTCTGTGACATCTCAGGGTGTGGGGAAGATTGTGACTCAGTCTTTGTTGGTGCATCTCGTTTAAGCAGATCTGGGGCTTTTTCTTTGCATTTCCATTCTTGCTGTGTTTCAGAGTGTGCCCTGACTTGCATCCTAGGTCGGGAGGCAGGTACAGACTGCAGCCAAGTGCCCAGGGAGGCAGCTCTGGGCAGCTTCAAAGCCTCTAGCACTCCCTGTGCAGCACAGGAACTAGTGTCACACCTTGGCAGACCTCTGGGGACGTCAGACTCATAGAACCATTCAGGTTGGAGCAGACCCTTAGGATCACCAAGTCCAACCATCATCCCTACTCTACAAAGTTCTCCCCTAAACCACATCCACCAGCACTACTTGAACAACCCTTGAACACATCCAGGGATGGTGACCCAACCTTCTCCGTGGGCAACCACTGTCTGACCACTCTTTCTGCTCTTTGACCACTCTTTTCAGCTCTTTGCAGAAGCAGAGGATTTGAGATCTTACTGGTTTTGCTTTAGCTCACAAAGAGCTGAAGCTCTTTTTTTTTCATGGCATCAGAGCCCTCCCCAGCATCATGTTGGTTGGTTGGTTGGTTGGTTGGTTTTGCAATGCCATCCCCTAGTATGTTGTGCTGAGCTAAAGTGACCAGGCTCCAGGTAGTCCATGACTCTCTTGTTTTCAGCAGTCTGGTTCAGCCAGTCCCAGAAAATATGGAAGCACAACCAGCATGGTTTGGTTGAACTTCCTGATTTTTAAGACTTGCTTCTGGCTAAATAAAGGTCTTGAGTGATAGATCTAAGAAGGAGGCAAAAAAAAAGCAGCACTGTTCTGAATTTCCTCAAGGCCCAGAGTCTTGCTTCTGAGCACAACTGAGATCAGTTGTTGCATCTCCCCTATCCCAGCATCTAGTCTGAGAGAGGCACAGCACTTGAACCTTTCCAAGAAGTATGTTCAGAGATTCTTCACATTTCATGTGATAAGCAAATATCTACTCATGAAGAAACTTTTTTTGAAAAAGGTTAGGTTTAAAATCTTAATAATCTTGTTAAGAAATACTTGCCACCTTAGCAAGTTTGTTAATCTTCAAGGAATCTGGAATACCTTCTTCCAACAGCTCGGAGTTATAAGAAGCCTCTTTCAGTGTGGTGGGTTTTATACAGAAACTATCTGCTCATCTATAAGGTGACAGAAATCAGATTCCTCCTGCAAAATGCAGGATGCTTAATCTGAATAATAATCTGTGTAGTCATCAAAACTAGAGCAAACAGCTTTTTACCAGGTCTGTCCTTGGAAATTGGTACTTTAAACCCAGTTTAAATGCAGTTTGATCCCTGACTTCAGTTGAAGTGAGCTTGTTTGGACCATTTTATAGAACAGTTACTGGATGAGTCTGCCACATCCATTTGCTGTCCTAATTCCTTTTTCTATCCGTAATTATTGTAGAGAATTTTGAATTAATTGAGATTTAAGACATCATGTGTTTAAGATTAAATTTGTAGGAATCTTGATTTTTAGCAATTAGATTTTCTGGGCTATTGAACAAGATGGCAGCATGTGTTTCCTAACTGCTTTGAGTCTGCCGACGTAAGTAATGCTGCAAGCATGAGAGCTGATTTCTTTTTCGTTGATGATACTTATTTTTATAAACCTTCATCATCTTAATTATGGTAAATTTCGCACGTGCTTCAAATGAGCCTTTGGGCAGCATTCCCTCGTGTCTAGGGGAGGAGGGCTGCAGGACCCTGCGTACTGGTGTGGTGGGTAGAGGATGGCAGCTTGACAGGAGCAAACTTGTTAGGGCTTCAGTTGATCGCAGCTTGGCAGCACCTTCGGCAGCAGATTAGTAATGAGAACCGATGATAGCATCCGAATGACTCGGTGCTGTTCCCAGGGTGGGTGTGTTCTCCTTTGCCCTGCACCACAGAACTGGGAGCACCAAGGCTGGGAAGGGGGTCCTGTTCACTTGGTTCAGAGATAAATGGCTATTCTGACTTGAAGGCTGTGTGTGTTCAGGGTGAAGGCTGGTTTTGTTTAGTTAGTGTTAAAACCAAAGGAGGACTTTCAATGTGTGTCTCGGGCAGCTTTCTGAAGAGGTGGATTACAGAATCACAGAATGTCAGGGGTTGGAAGGGATCTCCAAAGATCATCAAGTCCAACCCCCCTGCCAGAGCAGGACCAAAACTAGGGCAGGTCACTCAGAAAGGCATTCAGACAGGGCTGGAAAGTCTCCAGAGAAGGAGACTCCACAGCCTCCCTGGGCAGCCTGTCCCAGGGCTCTGTCACTCTCACAGGAAAGAAGTTCTTCCTCATCTTGAGGTGGAACTTCCTGGGCTGGAGTTTGAATCTGTTGCCCCTTGTCCTCTACTAGGGCACAAGTGACAAGAGCTTGTCTCTGCCTTCTTGATGCCCTCATGTATTTATAGACATGAATTAGATCCCCCCTCAGTCTTCTCCTCTCCAGACTGAACAGCCCCAGGTCTCTCAGCCTTTCCTCATCAGGCAGGTTCCCGTCCCTTCATCATCCTTGTAGCCTCCCTTGGACTCTCTCCAGTAGATCCCTGTCCCTCTGGAACTGGGGAGCCCAGAACTGGACACAACACTCCAAATGAGGTCTGATGTGAGCTGGTTATACATTTGTCCAGCAGTGCAAAGTGTTTTTCAAACTCAGGGCATCTAGCTGAGCAAATAGCAAGATAACATTTTGGTTCATGAACTCCTTGATTTTGCTCTGACCTTGAAGGGAAGAAGGGAGCTTTGATAGTCCCTTAATTACTAGTGTCTTGCTGTAATTTCTTGAGTTGTCAGAACCTTAGTTGTCAGTACCTCTGTATAGGTTTTGGAAGAGGAAAGAGGAAGACCAAAATAACTTTGACTTACGTTTCTGTGTTTATTATAGTGTTAAAACAAAAGAGGATGGGTAGATGCTGGACTTTTGGGTATGGTTATGAGTTTCACATATGTCAGTAAAAATTCAGTTTCCCTTTTAATAGCTTGGTTTAAAACAAGCCTAGGCTGTAGGCATGGAAGGTAATTCCATTGCCCTGTAATTTTCACAATTTTGTTAAAGTTAAATTTCCTGTTCTGTGCAGGCTGTTGCAATTATAAAAATAGCTTTTAACGTTAATGCATGAAGTGGTTTCTAAGTATGTACAAGAGAGATAATGAAACTTGGTTAGAATGGAGGTGCTTTTTAAATGTTCCTTTATAAATCCACCCGGAGGGAATTGTTCCAGGCTGCCTGTCCTGGTGGCCATGTCTGTTAAGAAGGTTTCTTGTGTTCCTTTGTAGTGTCAGAGTCTATTTACTCAGGGTTCTGGACCCATCTTCCAGACCCCAGACAGTAATACCATCCAGCTAAGGGCAGGATTTCTGCTGAAACTCCACAAGTTTTCTGGTTGGGAGCAAATAACAGCCTTGCTGTGCAGAAATAACTGGAGATCACAAAGAATAGCAGTGTTCTTTGATAGGGGTGATCCATGATCTCATTTTCACAGCTGGTCTGTGGGAGCTGACATCTGCAGTTCCCATTTGGTTGGGTTAGTCTTGCTCTTTGCAGCAAGACACAAGAAAAGGTAAGTCTTGCTGTCTTAGGGCATGAAAAAACCTCTCAAACTTTAAAGTGATGATAACTTACTGAACCTTAAGCACCTCACTTTTACCAGAGAATAGAGGGATGTGACAGTGTGATGGAAGTATCTAAAGACAGGGAATGGTTGACAGGGGATCCTGGAATAACAACATACCTTCAAGTCTCTGAACAAAAAATGTGTTCTCTTTTATGAAAAAGTGGGAAACTTGTAAACTGACAAAAACTATAATGTAAGAGTATGGTTTATAACACAGAATGTATTGCTGTAGGGGTTTATTGAGGCGAAAAATAGACAAAATCATGAAAAACAAGGGGATATTTTACATGAGTAACTAGATGTCAATAGGTCTTCCAAATTTCTGTTAAGCATTCTGCTTCAAGGCTTAAGGCAACCCCCAACTCTGGGAGGTTATGGTATTTCTTCCACCTTTTTCTGAAGCATCAGGCATTAGAATACTCTGTAGAAGTTGGGATATTGGATTACAAGCAAGCCCAGTCTCATCCATTGTGCCAGTTTCTGTGTTCAAATACTCCCTGCCAACAGTGGCTTCTGCCACTTGCTTATGATGCTGTTCTCTTTTCTGTAGTTACAGAAACTCAAGTCCTAGCCTCTGCATTGAAGGTTTTAAGAGCAAATTAGGAATTCTTCTCAGGAATTTCTCCCTTAGGGGTATTACTGTGTTCCTCAGTTGAATCATGCCTGGACTCTGCTGTCTGGTTAATCAGTTGTGGCTTTGAGTGTCCTGAGCTTAAGCATGCTCTGCACTGCTCTCCTGCTGCCAGGAGAATGGTGCCATTCCACTGGGCAAATGGGTGCCCAGAGGCCCTGCCTCTGTGTCACAGATTTCTAATAGATGCAGGTCATTAACAGGTGGGTCTCAAGTCTTTATGGAAAAAAAAAACAAGATAGTATATTTGAGAAGCTTGCTATCCATTTAACATTTATGGACATCTTGGGTATTAGGCCTTTAAGCTGCTTTGTTGAAACTCATTTGACAAGGACTTGCACAGATGGTGCTTTGCTTTCTGTCTGAAATGTGAAGCTTTTTAATTTCCCTTGGGTCATTTCAGTGAATCTGGCTAGAATTTCTTCAGTAGTATCTCTGACTTGCTTATCTGAAATAATATTTAATCTGATAGGAGCAATATGTGAGTGTCTTTAACTGGAGGCAGACCTAACACATTCAGTCATTTGTTTCAGCCTTGGTACATTCAATAATTACTGTACTGTTAATAATGTCTGGTCTAATATAAATAAATAATAAAATACTGAAATCTGCTTCTTTTCAAAGCTGATTTATTTTTTTTCTGTGCTGATGGTAGATTTTTAAAGAGCTAGCAAAAACAATTATTTGAAAACATGATACATAGAGCTATAGGGGTTGGAAGGGATCTGTGAAGATCATCAAGTCCAACCCCCCTGCTGCAGCAGGAACACCCAGAGTAGATCTCACAGGAACGTGTCCACATGGGTCTTGAAAGTCTCCAGAGAAGGAGCCTCCACAGCCTCTCTGGGCAGCCTGTCCCAGGGCTCACAGGAAAGAAGTTTCTCCTCATGTTGAGGTGGAACTTCCTGTGTTGTCACTTGGTGCCTTTTCTCCTTGTCCTGTCACAGGCACCACTGAACAGATACTGGCCCATTCTTGACACCCACCCTGCAGATATTTATGGACATGGATAAGGTCCCCTCTTAGTCTTCTCTTCTCAAGCCTAAAAGCCCCAGCTCTCTTAGCTGTTCCTGCATGACTAGTAAAGAAGTTTCACAAAATGCTGGTGTGTCCTTGACCTGGTGTAATGCCTGGTATTAATTAATTAATGTTAGTCATGAAAACCTGCCCTGTGACCCTGGCATCCCCAAAGGTGCTGTGGCACCTGAGATCTCCCGATGCACCTTGGGTTGGGTTGTGGTGCACACACATGCAGCCGTTCAAAGCCAGTGTTATGAATCTCACTGACTTTGGTCTGTCTGTCTGCTAGGCCATGTGTTGCAAGCACATACCCACTAAAAATGTTGAACTCTTGGCTTTAAAACATCTATTAGTGACAGGCACTGACAGGTTTCTTAACCACTGTAGGCCAGGGGGTGGGGTGTCTGTAAGGGCTGCTTGCTCCTGTGCTGGAGGGCACTGCTGCTGGGAGCATCGCCTGGTGGAGTTGGAAGCAAAATGAAAACCCCCAAAAAGAAACGGAAGAAGATAGAAATTGGGAATGCCAGGACTAAACAGAAGTGTGCTGTGCTGAAGAGGTTAGATCTCTGTGACCTGCCTCTAAGTCTCTTTGCTGGCACGCTACTGGAGATGAGGTCTTGGAGAGCAGGCAGCGGGGTGAGCGTCTGCTGACCTACTTCAGCCAGGATGACCCACGTTAGCTTAACCTGGTTACAGAGCAGTCCTGCTAACCTCCTTGCTTATGGCTGCAGTGGGTTAGCAGGTTTGAGTGGGTAGTAATCTCCAGCAATGAGCAGCTGAGCATGTGAGCTCTGTCTTTGCTATAGCTGGATCAAGATTTACAGTGATTCAGTTTTTCCAGAAGTGAGTCTGGCCCAACTTAAGAGACCATGCACATACAGAAGTCTCTGATCATTGTGTAGTCATCTTGTTGAAAGCCAACGTCTTGCTTCAGCAGCAGACTCAGATCGATAGTTTGTTGTTCTTCCCACAAGAGCTTATGTTAAATGTTCTGCACTTCTCAAAACACTGGGTGCTGCATGCTGCTTCCAAAAGCCCCATGTGGCCACTTAATGGCATTTAAAGGTTTGATCCCTGAAGAGGAGGGTGAGGAGAAGGTTGCAGTGCTTTGCATCAAAGAAATATGAGGGTAGATAGTTTCAGCTATTTAAAATGGAAATGACTTATGCAGAATTCTGGGTTTAATAACAAAATACTTGTTTTCTGCTGGTTCTAGGCTTTTGGGCAGGCCCATACCAACCACAAGAAGGTAGCAGCAGATGGAGAGAGCAGAGAGGAGACCTTGATTCAGGAATCGGCTACCAAGGAAGAGTACTACATGAAGAAGGTTATGGAGTTGCAGACAGAACTGAAGCAGCTCAGAAATGTCCTGGCCAACACCCAGTCTGAAAATGAACGCCTTAATTCTGTTGCACAGGAGCTAAAAGAGGTGAGTGAAGGTGCCCAGTGTGCACCATAGCTTGTGTTGTGACTGTATTTTCTTAGGCTGTGTAACCAAAATAAGGAAGATCCTTGAGCTGATTGATACCTTCTTCATACTGGCAGCTGCTAAGATGGGTTGTGTCTCTGAGATTTCAAGGTGTTACATGCAGCCAAAGCTACAATTCAGTAGTACAGAAATCCAGCTTTCTGTTTCCATCTGTTAAACCAGCCTGTTGTGGCCACAATGGTTCTGACCCAGTACAGATTCACTCTTAACTTGTTCAAGTTCTGTAGTAACCACTGTATTGTGCCCCAGCTCATTTGACAGGCAGGTGTCTGTGTCCAGGCCATGCCAGTGCTGTGGGTCCTGCATATCAGTCCTCCTGATCAGAGAACTTTTCAACTTGGGTTGAAAAGCAGATAAATCAGTTTAGTCCAAGCACAGAGATGGTTTGGATGATGTACCTTTTCTGCCTCACTCCCAATATAGACCTTCTTGCTGCAAAGTATTTGGGCCATGATTTCCCCTTTTATGATTTTTTCTGTCCTAACTTCTAATGAGATGGGAACATAACAAAACACTGAATTGGACAAGGGGAGTAATAGTAAAGTTTATAGTCTTGTGTTTTCTTTTATGAAAGTGATGGCCTTTACTTTTTTGGAGGTTGCTTAACTTACTGCTTCAAAGTAAATTTGACCTTTTATTCTTTAAGTTCAGAAACTTAAGGGAATGAATCACTAACAAATTGACTATAAAAGTTTTATTACTTATGAAATCTGTAGCTCTGATGCAGAAAAGATGGTTCTGAGAGCTCAAACCATTGCTTAGATTTATATTGGGTGAAAGTTACA
Source organism: Chaetura pelagica (assembly GCF_000747805.2). Classification (NCBI taxonomy): domain Eukaryota; kingdom Metazoa; phylum Chordata; class Aves; order Apodiformes; family Apodidae; genus Chaetura; species Chaetura pelagica. Next base: position 171,969 of record NW_009954531.1, on the reverse strand, counting down.
GAGACTCTAAACCACAGATAGATGTGGTAAACAATCAGCAGTGATTACTTGTGAGCTTTCTTGTACCGTTCTTTGATGCACTGAGTACAAGTTTCATAGTAAGAAATACATGGATAATAACGTTTCATGCATGATTTGTTCTCCAGACCTTTCCCCAGTTTGGTGGCTCTTTTCTGGACACACTCCAGCCCCCCAATGTCCTTCCTGCAGTGAGGAGCCCAGAACTGCTCCCAGTGCTGGAGGTGCAGCCTCACCAGTGCCCAGCACAGGGGCAGGATCACCTCCCTGCTCCTGCTGGCCACACTACTCCTGATGCAGGCCAGGATGCTGTTGGCCACCTGAGCACACACTGGCTCATGTTCATCCTGCTGTCCACCAGCACCCCCAGGGCCTTTTCTGCTGGGCAGCTCCAGCCACTCTTCCCCAGGCCAGTAGTGCTGCCCAGGGTTGTTGTGACCAACATGCAGGACCTGGCACTTGGCCTTCCTGAACCTCATACTGGTCTTGGCCCATCAATCCAGCCTGTCCAGGTCCCTCTGCTGAGTCTTCCTACCCTCCAGCAGATCAACCCTCCCACCTGGTTTGGTGTCATCTGCAAACTGACTGAGGGTGCACTCAATTCCCTCATCCAGATCATGGATCATTGAACAAGACCAGCCCCAACACCAAGCCCTGAGGGACACCCCTGGTGACCGGCTGGATTTGACTCCATTTGCCACAACTCTGTGGGCCCTGCCACCCAGCCAGTTTTGTACCCAGTGAAGAGAACACTTGTCTGTGCCATGATTCACCAGCTTCTCCAGGAGATGCTATGGGAGATGGTGTCAAAGGTCCTACAAAAGTCTAGGCAGACAATGTCGACCAACATGCAGGACCTGGCCTTGGGCCTTCCTGAACCTCATACTGGTCTTGGCCCATCATCCCAGCCTGTCCAGGTCCCTCTGCTGAGTCTTCCTACCCTCCAGCAGATCAACCCTCCCACCTGGTTTGGTGTCATCTGCAAACTGACTGAGGGTGCACTCAATTCCCTCATCCAGATCATGGATCATTGAACAAGACCAGCCCCAACACCAAGCCCTGAGGGACACCCCTGGTGACCGGCTGGATTTGACTCCATTTGCCACAACTCTGTGGGCCCTGCCACCCAGCCAGTTTTGTACCCAGTGAAGAGAACACTTGTCTGTGCCATGATTCACCAGCTTCTCCAGGAGATGCTATGGGAGATGGTGTCAAAGGTCCTACAAAAGTCTAGGCAGACAATGTCCACAGCCTTCCCCTCATCCAAAAGGCAGGTCCCATGGTCATAGAAAGAGATCAGGTTGGCCAAGCAAGACCTCTCTTTCATAAACCCCTGCTGGCTGGCATGATCTCCTGCTTGCCCTGCACTTGCCACGTCAGCTCACTCAAGATGAGCCTCTCCATGACCTTTCCTGGTACTGAGATCAGGCTGACAGGCCTGTAGTTCCCCAGATCTTCCTTCCAGTCATTCTTGTATACTTCCCCATTGACCATGATTGCTGATAAATGATGGAGAGAGGCTTGGTGAGCTCCCTCACCAGCTCCCTCAGCACTCTGGGGTGGATCCCATCAGGTCCTATAAACTTGTGCATGTCCAGGTGCAGAAGGTTCACCTTCCCCTCCACCCGTACCCACAGACACTCCACTTTGTCATCCCTGCAGTCAAGCAATCAGAACACTCCCTGACTACAGAGCCACACCAAGCTCTATCAGTCCCTGTGCTCTGCTTGGGCAAGGAGCCAGTCCCTGCGAGCACACACAAGCTCTTCTCTTTATTTCCTAACCTTTAAGAACAGCTTAAAAGCAAACTCCCCACCCCAGAGGCAGTATCATGTCTGTAACGGATTCCAAGCACCGCTCCAGAGTGTCTGATCAGCAGGTTTCAATCCAGCTCCCTGCGTCACTTCAGCTGAAGGTGATTTTTCCTGCTAGGTCCTGCCACGGATCAGCTACCTTTGCTTGGAGCTGCATGTGGTTTTAAACAACCCTCAGAAGAGCTGTCACTTTGCCAGCTTTTATGGTGGATTTTTTCTTGTGCTTTGTCCTTCCACCTCCCCCACAAACACACTTCAGTGAGATGGACCCAGTGGGAACTAAAGAGGGCAGGATGAAGGGAAGTGGGTGATGTCATGTTTCTTACAAACATAGTTATTGTCTAAGTGTTGTTTTTTTTTTAAGCTCTGTTCTGCTGAACAGGGGAAGATGCATTTAGTTACTTGACTGGTTTTAAACTTTGAATGGAAATGGAACTCATGTAAAGGAAAATAAAAATCAAAACCTAATGTGGCAAGTAACTGTAACCTTGCAGTTAGGGATTTCTGTGCCTATTGTTTTGTCTCATCTCAGTGCGTGTGTTCTTTCCTTGCCTTTTTTTAGCCTGTGGTGGGATGAAAAGGTAAGGGGAGAGAAAAATAAATTGCATTAAAGCTTTAGTATTAAAATGAAAACATTTGGGCCAATTGACCATGTGTAGTTTGGGATTGTTTTCCTCTGAAGATGCCTCTTTGTGTGTTGCATTTTGGTTTGAATTGCCTTAGAATTACTGGTAGGGAGCAGTGAGGCAGGGTGTGTGAGCAGAGATACCTGCCTTCTTCTGGCCCACAAAAAAGCCAAGTCAACGTTCCACCATTGTTTTCCAGGTAAGTGGAAACAGGAGGTTATGTACAGGCCTCCTGTGATGATGTATAGATCTAATAGCAAATTTGCTTTGAAAGTGTTGTGAGAACAGTCAAGTAACATGTTGTGGCCCTTGAAGGTTGGGAGCAAGATGAGCAGTGTAGTTTTCCTCAGTCCTTGTTGCCATGCTTAGCTCTAGCTTGCCTCATGGTGAAAGTTTTATGTTGATGTTATTCCAAGGAGACTGCTGTGAAGAGTGCTGCTCTGGTTGGAAGTACTGTGGATGAAAGTGGAATGTGATCTACTGTGGTAATTCCTTCCTTCATTGTTTTTGACTGCTGATGAGAGAGAAACTACCCTGGCTCTTCTCCATCCTGTTGTAGAGAATGTTTGTAGGCAGATCTAGGCTTTCCAGTGTGTATTTTTTGAAAGTCTGAACTATTGCCTATTGGCAGAACTAGCTTGGAAGATATCTGCGGGAACAGGAGACTTAACTTCCACATCAACTGTTCTGGATTTGATCCAGATAAGGGAACGGATGTAGAAAATGCTTGATGGTGTGTCCTCTGGCCAGGCAGAGGCCTCCTTCTATCAAAGCTACAAGGATGTTTAAAAGAAAGAAAGAAGTCAGGAAATCAACTGAGACTGAGTCTCTGCTTTATTTTTAAAGGAAGTTTTCTTGTCGGGGCTGGCTGCAGAGGTTTCTGTCTGCTGGTTTGTAGCTATCTGATAGGATTCAGAGTTTTACTATTGCTAGAGATTTTTAAAAAATCTGTTTGGTCCTTAATAGTGGCACAGGAAAGGTGGTTGAGTGGATCTGGCAGTAGCAATAGCAGTGGGTTGGAGCCAGATGCTGGCTCATGGTGTTTGGAAGCACATTCCAAGATTGTGTTTAAGATGTCCTCGTTCATTTCATGTCTTCTCAGGACACTTAGACAGAAGGGGTGAGTTGTTTTGAATGGAGAAGAGTGATATTTGGTACACCTGGAGTTGCTGTAGCAGACACAAGTGGTTTTGACACTTTCTGTTGAATTATCTAACTTTGGCCTGTTGAGACAGGCTGACGGGGTGGGTACAGATGATGAGTTTTACTGCTGTCATTAGCTGGATCAGCAGCTCCTGTGTCCTGGAAGAGTCACTGGAAGGAGTATTTGCTCCTGAGTAATTGCTAACTGCCATTCCTTTTTAATCTTCTTTCATCTCTCCTGTGTTTTAGTGGCACCAAAACAGATTTTTTAGGGTGATTAGGCTGTGAAGTCATGAGGGAGCTGTGCCACGTGTAGAGAAACTGAAAATAAATGAGTGGTTCTTTCCCAGGGAAGTCAAAGGTGTTCTGGTGATGCTGGCTCAGAGTTAACATGTCAAGTGAGTCCAAAAACCCTCGTGCTCTCTTCAATTCTGTAGATAATCTTCTTAACTAAATTTATAGATTATATACTTCACCTAGACACTGAGTAAACATAAAAACCTAAGCAGACAGCCCTGGCATCTTTATTCTGCAGTGAAGACCTAGGCCTTGGTCTATTGTGTGTAGCTGAATGCTTCACAGGACACACACAAATTGCCAGCACTCTGGTTAGAGGAGCTTCAAGTGGAAGCTGGTGGTCAGGCACTGGAAATATAAGGTGCACTGCTTTAAATCAGCCACAGTGCTTTCATTCATCTCTCCCTGTCCTTGCACCCCAGCAATATTACAGATGCTTGTCTCAACTTTCTGGGCCTTGCGATTAAAATATGTGATCAGAGATGGAGAGAGATTGCTGGGAAGCCCAGGACACTGTCAGTGTGCAACATTTGACTGTTTTAATTGTTAGCAAGTGTTTATTTTTCAGAGCCAGTGTTTTCATAATGACAGGCTGTTAGGTTGTTTGTTAGACATGACCCTATCAGCAGTGATGATGGCTGAAAACTCTTATCTGAACACAGTCATTTGATTCTTCAGTTTTCCTTAACATTATCATAAAGGAAAAGTATTCCTAAAGTTATGATTGCACTTTTCTTTCCCACTGGGAAAAGCTGCTGAATGTTGTGTTGCTCTCTGTTCCTCCCTGTTGAATGCCCTGGTACCCCATGCTGGGGCTGCACAGCAGATCTCCGAGCAGCCAGGGCAGCCAAGCCTTCAGCAGCTGCATTCCCTACAAGCTGTAGCAGGAGCCATGCTTAAAGCAGGCATGAGTGGCACTACAGCAGAGAATGAAAGGAAATAACGTTTTACTGCACTCTTAAGTAGAGAGTAGTGCACTCTGCACTATGGCTGAGTGGCAAAGAGTGTTTGAGTAGTTTATTACAATGTGTTATGGTTTTGAAGTCCTGTAGTCCATGTAGTCTGACATGTCTTTGTATCAAATCGAGAGGGCTCTTTCTTCCTCTTTTAAATATATTTTAATGCAACAAAATCATATGAAGCTCTCAAAGTTATTGCCTTGATATTTCTGGATATACTGCAAAGGTCAACAAAACTCAAACTCATGCTAATTATATAGCAAAAACGTGCTCCTAGAACACTTGTTGTCTGCACGTACTTGCATGGTGTAGAGTAAACCAGCTTCCCCATTTTGAATAGTGTCTAATCTGTAATGCTGCATGTAGAGGGGAACAGCTTGGAGAAGGAAGAGTGCAGAAAGATTTATTGTCTTTCACTATAAGAATCTTGGAAAAGAAAAGCAAAAAAGAAAAGAAAAAAATGACTTTACCTCTAGACAGAGTGGGAGAGGTGGATGCGGAGGCAGGTGGACCAGTTACACAGTTGAGTGGATGGCTAAAGTTGGAAGAAACCTTAAAGATCATCAGGATCCAACCTCCCAGCTATGAGCAGGGGCACCTCCCACCAGCCCAGGCTGCATGAGCCTCATCCCACCCGCCCTTGAACACCTCCAGGGAGGGGGCAGCCACAACTGCCCTGGCAACCTGTTCAGTGCCTTCCTGCCTTCGTGGTGAAGAATTTCTTCCTGATGTCTGACCTAAGTCTCTTTCAGTTTAAAACTGTTGCCCCTTGTCCCATATATACATATTTGTGTAAGAGAGTTGAATGCTTTGCATCAACTTTTATAAAAACAGGTTGCAGGCTAGTGAGTCCTGGGGAAAAGAAAGAAAAAAAAAAAGAAAAAGCACAGTTTCCTGTGCTCTGCCTGGTGAGATGCAAAGTGAGGGTGGCTCTGCTGGGTGTTGTGCTTATCTGGTCCACAGGTGTGGCTACAGAGTTAATCCCACACATTTTGCTGCCATTCCCATAGGTGTATAGGAAAGGCTGCAGGAGATGGGTGTGTTTGCACATTTTCTTTTTTGCCTTGAAAGCTCATAGAGATCCATGTCTTCATCAGCATTGAATCTGGCAGTTAGGCAGCAGTGTGACATGCCTTTCAACCTAACACTGAGGATAACTGTTTTTTCCCCATTTCTCCTTATTCAAGGATCCCCTGGCAACCCTTAATTTCAAATGGAAAAGCCTCAAAGCACAAAGGCTTGTGCAGAGCTGATAACCTGTGGATTTTTAGGTCCATTCTAAAGTGTAACACTAAAATAGGAACCTATAGATGTTCCTTGATTCATTGCTGTTTGGTTTTTTTTTAACAGTTCATAGAGAAGCACATTTAAATAATGCTAAAATACACTGAAGAGTCACCCCTGAAGTGAGCAGTGTGGCTGGAAATCCACTGCTAAACGTGCTTCAAATGTTAAAGTGGCTGTTTGCAGATTGGTAAAGCTCCTTTTCTGAAAGCAAAGCAGTGATGAAGCCTGTATCTTGAAGGTACTAAGTCCATCAAATTTAGTGTGCAGGACTGGATTTTTTTTGTCCTCCAGTGTGTTGAAATAACTAGAAGGGTCACAGTGTAAATAGTACTTTTTTTTAAAACCCTGTATTTTATACAGTGCAGGAGGTTGAAAGACAGTGACAGCAGTATGATAGCAGCATGCTGTGTGTGCTGGCTCAGCACGCTGCAGATGGCAGCTGCTTTCTTCCCACCTTTTTCTTTCCACTGAATTGGATTTTCATACTGACAGCTTTTTTTTTTCCTCTTCTTTGTTTTTCAAAGAACGGTAAGAGCCGAGTATTTTTACAGACACAAAGTGCTGCATCGTGTTTGTATCTGTTTGAAACATAATAAAAATCTGTTCCAAAGAAGGTGAGTGGTTGTGGAAATTCAGTTGATGTGCTTTGCACATATTCAAGAAGGCATCTGCTCTTGATTTCTCTGTTGTTGTTGTGCACTGGTGTATTCAGAGGAAAGATGTGTTAACAACAGTGTTCCTCTTGCTCTGATGGCTGCTGCCTGGTACTCAGGATCCAAACATGAATGAATACTGAAAATGGGGGCACTGTAATCACTGTTTGAACTCTGTATATTTTCAGATTGTCAAGAAATATTAAAATAAATTTCTGTTCTTCTGACATAGAGAATCATATTTATCTTTTTATGAAGTTCCAATGAGCTGTTAAGGTTCCATGACACGCTGTTGCTTGGGAATGAAGCCGGCAGCATCTTCCCGGGGGGTGGGTGCGTGTGTCTGTTAATTGTTCTGTTACAGTTAAATTCCTGCGTGCTTGTGGTGCTGCAGCCAGAGCAGGATGAGGGGTTTCCTGAACCGCGGTTGTTCCTGCCTGACCTTCATTACGACCTTTGTTCTGCCCAGGTTTTTGACCAGCGAGCAGTGGAGGGAGAAAGTATCTTGTAGGCAGCATCCTGTAACAGATGTGAAATCAATATGCACAATGGAAAGAGTAGCTGGAAACCTCTCATCAGCGAAACAATGGCTCGAAGTGTTATTTTGCAAAGTGTTAATTGAAGAGGTTTGTTCCTTTTTTTTGTTTTGCTTTGTTAGGGTTTTTCTTTTTCACGCTGAGTGAAAACTTCCGCCCTCCTTGTGGTGTGATTTTTGAGATGCAGGAGCAGGGAAATCGCTTTGTTTTGCTGTGCTTGGCACTGCTTCCATTAAAGGAGGTGGCCCTTGGCAATCTATCCAAGCAAGATTTCTTTGGGTCAGATGAAAGAGCTTGTGGTTCAAAGCAGAATGCTTGGGAAAAAAATTCTTTTGTTTCCCCTAGTAGTTCTGCACTGATAAACTGACTCAGAAACTGAGATTGATTTCCAAGTCACATGCAGCATGTGGCTTGGGCAGAAGCAGAAAGGGCCAGCTAGGGGATGTGCCTGTACCATGAAATTCAACAGGAGCAAGTGCAGGGTCCTGCACTTTTACCATAATCACTCCAGGCAGCTCTACAGGCTGGGGAAGAGCTGGAGAGCAGCCCAGCAGAGAGGGAACTGGGAGCACTGGTTGACAACTGGTTGGACACAAGCCAGCAGTGTGCCCAGGTGGCCTGGAAGGCCAGTGGCATCTTGGCTTGTGTCAGGAATGGTGTGGCCAGCAGGAGCAGGGATGTGATTCTCCCCGTGCTCAGCACTGGGGAGGTCTCAGCTCCAGTCCTGGAGCAGCTCTGGGCCCCTCACTGCAAGAAGGACCTGGAGGTGCTGGGGCAGGTCCAGGGGAGACAACGAGGCTGGGGAAGGGACTGGAGGGAAAGTCTGACAGGGAGAGGCTGAGGGAGCTGGGGTTGTTTAGCCTAGAGAAGAGGAGCCTCAGGAGGGACCTTCTCACTCTCTCCAACCACCTGAAGGGAGGTTGTGGTCAGGGGGGTCTGGGCTCTTTTTCCGGGCAGCCAGTGACAGGACAAGAGGGCCTGGCCTGAAGCTGCTCCAGGGGAGGTTTAGGTTGGATATCAGGAAGCACCTCCTCACAAAGAAGGTGATCAGACATTGGGATGGACTGCCCAGGGAAGTGGTGGAGGCACCATCCCCAGAAATGCCCTCTGGATCATCTGCAGATGAAGAAGGAGGTTCTGATTTATTTTTTTTTTAAAGTACATTGATTAACATTCTCTCCCTTTATTTCATTAATGAGTGTAGCTAACTCATTAACCCCTGTTACTTTTTAGCATTGGGTTGCCCAAAAGGAGGTGGCTGCTGCTCTAAATGTTGGGTAGATGAGAGGCACCCAGGGTAGTAGAAGTTGCCTGTCCTCTGTGTGTCAGACTGGCACTGCCCTGAGCTGTTCCTCCTGCAGCCAGGACTGAAGGGGAAATGCTGAACAGAAAAACCAGGTGTTGAGTACTTGTGTGCTATGAAAGCCAAGATCCTTTTGCACAGGGTAGCTTAGGTCTGGAAGCCGGAGAGGCATCCTTATTCTTATCTGGGTCATCCTGACCCTCCATTGCTGCAGAGATTGAAAAGATGGCTAATTTCAACCTAATAATAACTGGTTTGGGGCTGGTGTTTGAAAACAGCTGAGGAAGCTCATGGTGTGTGGCCAGTGTGAAAACAGTCAGCAGCTCTAGGAATGGTATTTGTTGGGACAGCTTGTGGCTAATGAGCTATAGCTGGTTATAGATGGTTGTGTCAGCACAGGTACTGACAACTTCCAAGAATGGGATGCCACCACTTCCTCTATCATAGTATTTTGCCCTAAAATGCAGAATCTAGAATGGACATTTGCCCTTTCAGTCTCTTATTGATGGTGGCATAGGTGCTAGTGGTTATGCTAACAGAGCTGCTTGATCCTCACAGTGCCTCTGCTGTTGGAGTTCAGAGGAACATAGACGCTTGTAGGAGGAAAAACGAGCATGGGGGCAGTGAACATAGCATTTCTAATGACAAAGGGACTCTTCTGTTTTGCTGCTGCCTGCTTTGCGTACCTGTAGATTTTTATACAGTATAAATTCAGTGTCTTTTATCAAAACATTTTTTAGGTAAAGAATCCTTTTCTAATAGAAAGAGGGCAGTATGTTACTCCTATATGGCCAAAGATTGATTTTACATTTTTTTTCTTTATGGAAAAATTGGTCAGTGGCCTTATAACAGGCACAGAGGAGGTGCTTTGAGTGGTTGTGAATGAAACAGTATCTTGCTGAATACTGGTCTACAACTTCAGTGTGCTATATTCTGTGCACAGAACTTGTCCACTCTGTCCCAAGTATGTCCTGCAAGGAAGAGGCTGCTGTGGCATAAATATATTCAAAACAAGTGACCCACTGGTGGTTTTGGCTTTTCAAAGCTTCTTGTAGCTGTAAGAGAACAGTTGAGAGACAAAGGAAAGCTCTGTAAGCAACATTTAGTCATTGTTTGACAAAGATCCAATCTTTGTGCCCCACATTGGTTTATTTCTGTAGAATACAAGCTAGATGTAACATTGAGGATAACTGAAAAAGGAGGGAGATTTCATTATTTAGTTGTAATACATATGAAGTAATGTTATGAAGTCATCAGGAAATTGTTAAAGTCTGACCTGCTAATTGGTAAACAAGGCTGCAGAAAGAAAATTTGGGCTGCTTAGGTCCTGCTCCTGTTGTAACCTACAGTTTGGTGGAAAACAAAATGCAGGCTTTGGGGCAGCAGCAGCTGGGGTTATTCCCATACTAATCTCCCTGTACTCTGTTCTTGCTTTCCATCTGTCTTCACTTGACCCTTTTCTCTCACCAGAGATTCTGCCTGCAGTTTAATGCAAGTTATTCAGGGCATTAAAAACATTTGCACTGGAGACCTGCAATCCATGCAGCCCGTGTGCAGGTCAGGGTGTTGTGTGTGAAGTGTTGCTGGAAAGCATTGCTGGTAGCTCAGTTCACTGCAGCTGGGAAAAGGACATGCTGTGGGATCCATGGGCTGTGCTGGTGCCAGGAGCTGGCCCTGCAGCCAGGCAGAGCAAGACTGAAGTGTTTTTGTGAGTGAAGTCTGGTAGGACTGTGCCAATCTTGGGATGCTCATGCTTGTAAAAAACCTCTGATCCTTTGGAGCTGCCAGGTGTCTGCTTCACCTCTGCTGTACTCCAGAAGGGGTACTGTGCCTGCAAAGGGAAAATCTCTGGTTTTTATCCAGCCTCTGTAAGGCTCCTGTATGATATTGTTTAATATTACAGCATTTTCCTTTATTCCATGGCATTTTCCATAAAGAAGGACCACTTCTGTAATCTAAACATAAGCAAAATCTTTTGCGTATCTCTGCTACTTACCAAGTGGTGTCATAGTGGTATCATTAATCTAGACAGATAACTCCTTTGAGATTTAGTTCATTAAAACTGTTTGAAGTCATGATGGAGCTTTAAGCCAGTGGTTTTGAGATGATTGTATCTTGGAAGGGACTGGGTAGTGTAAACTAAGCACTTCCCACATCCAGGAGGTGTGGCACCGTGTGAAATAGGCCACTAATGCTGGGGTATAAGCTTTCATCTCATGCTTTACATATAAATTAGTTATGGCAAAATTAAGTCCATAGGAGATCTCTAATCTTTGATAGCTGTACTAACTTTGACATTTTCAACTAATATTATTTTGAAGTCTAGTAGATTTGTGGTATCTAGTGCTGAAGTTCCACAAGCTTGCTCCTGGCCTCCTGCCACAGTGTGCTGGTGTTAAACCTGCCTGAGGAAGACTGTCACCACTGGAAATGGTTAATTGAAACTTTACAATTAGAGTAAGAAATGTGAGTAAGAAAAGAAGTCTCCAATAGACCCTGTAACAGAAGAGGGCAGACTTTAATTAACAAGAGAAATGTGTGCTGAAGATTATTGAGAATACGTGATTTGTGGACATTTCTGATGAGGGAAGCAAACGTGGGTTGACAAAGGAACGTAACAGCAGAGTCAGTCTCCAGAGTTGGGCTGCAGGCACAGAGCACAGCATGGAGCAGCTGTTTTCTAATATCATAGAAGTGTGAGCTTTTGGGTTAGTAATTATCCCTGATGAACAGCGGGATGATCTGTACCTGTGAGCATTGGCAACAGCTGCTCTGCAAGGCCCTCCTGGCTGGGCAGGGGCTTGGGCTCAGCCCTGGCCCCTCCAGCAGCTGCTCATGCCACAGTTGGGTCACACTGGGAGAATGGCAGTGTGTAGGTCCAGCAGGCAGTGAATTGGCATCTACTGGGAGCCATATTCCAGCAGCATGGTTGCTCTGGAGAGGAGAGATGTAGGCCAATTTCTACTTAGGGAAATTGCTGTTTTGAATTTGCTACTGAATGCACGTGTTTGACTCTCCAAAGACACCTCGTGCATTAGAAGAGTCCAGATTATCTGCTTCAGTTGGGAAATGAAGGCCTGAGAGCTTTTGAGGATCTGAAATAAATTCCAGAAAATTGCTGTTTCACAGTTTGCTTTGAGATCTCTTGTTCTGCAACTGCTTAGAGCCACCACAGCTTCTTCAGGCAGAGAAATCTCACTTGCAGCTTTTACTGCTGCTTTCTGTTCAGGAGTCCAGATATAGGTGACGACTGATTTTGTTTATTAGCTTTTAACAAGCATCCTTAATCTGAAATATAAAAAGTTGCTCGGTGTCACAACATACTTTTTTATAATTAAATGTGAATTAGAACTACTCATTGAAACCCATCTTTGGTACCACTTTATTCCCCTAAGTGTGGTCTGTAGCCAAGGCTCTTTATGCTTCTGCAGTAAGACTACCTGGTTTATTGCTCATTTTGTTTTCCTGAAAGTGTACTTCATCTTTCCAGTGTCTTGCTACTTTGCAAGGGAGAATTATTGCACTTGGAGCTTGAATTCAGATATTCCTGAGGTAGATCCAAGCACAGCTGTCCCCAGGGAATGACATCCCTGTGCGCTCCCAAACCTGGGGGAACGACAGGGGCTGTTGCCTCAGTTCCTGAACTCTTTTCTTCCTCCTCCTTCCAGCTTGAGGGAGGTTTGTCGAAACAACTTCAAACGTGTTTCATTAGCATCTGAAAACACAAACGGAGCACACAGAAAGCCTTTCAGAACTTGGTAGCTGAGGTGGCCAGCAAGCAGCCCTGGCTGGGTGCAGCCCTGAGCTCACTGGGCACTGCCGACACTTCGGGTGGCTCCACCAGCCCTTCTGGAGGTGAAAGATGACAGCTCCCTGAAAGTTTATTTGCAGGCCTTGGAAGGGTTAAATGTTTTCTTTGTGGCAGTGAAGGACATGGAGCTCTGCCAAGCGTTTAGATTTGAAAAGCAGCTGGAGTTTAACCACTCTTAGCAGGCAGTTCAGTGCAGGAAGGGGGAGACTGCAAGAGCTTCTCAGTGCCCTTCATAACACTGTCATTAAGTTTGGTCAGCGTTTTCCATCTGGACTCCCACGCTGGCTAGAGCTGTGGTGCAGAGCCCAGCCCACCCATCCTGGTGCTGCAGGAGGACAAGCTCAGAGCTTTGAGGAAGAAGCAAGGCTGGGAACACACAGGGGGAGCAGGGACCTCTCTTCTGCTCCTGGAGCTCAGAAGTGGCTCAGTTTTATAGGTGATGAGATCACTGTTTGGAAATGAGATTGTTACCAGTAACTGACTTACTCCAATTTTACAATGGACTATTTTGGATGCATTTGGAAAGTTGTTCTGTGATCTCAGAGAATTACTAATGCCCCAGCTTTTGACCACAAGGCTCATTCCAGTCCTCCCAGCTCCTTCTACAGCATTCATCTCTTGGTTTCTGTGAAGACATGGCACTGCTGCTGCTGTCTGTGTGGGCTTTCACCAGCCCAGACACCTCATGTGTAGTGCTTAGTGGGCTATGGGCAGAGACCACCCATTTTGAGGGGCAGCTCAAGCCTGTGAGTCAGAGCAGCTCTCCTGGGTTGTAACCTTGCTGTTGGAGAGCATTGCTGGAGCAGGGCAGGATTTTTATACAAGGAGTTTAAATGAGAAACAAGAGTATGTGATGGATGGATGGGTATGTGATGGATGGCTTGTTCTAGCCATATGTGTAGGTTCCCCATGACAAAAGGTTTGGAGGATGGGCTTTGGATTTGACTCTGGATTGAATCAAATGTTTGAACAGAGCAAACAACACATTAAGTAATAGGACATACATACTGCAGCGAGACTTAATACTGTTTAAGTAGTTATAAGAGATTTAAACAGCTGCAGGATATGCTGTAGTAACAGTGTCTTAGCTCAAATCTCTCTAATATTGTACAGAGAAGAAATTCATGACAGTGCATGTCTTTGTTCTCCAGTGTTGCAATAAACTCATTCTTAATGCCATAGCTTCACAAAGCTTTTTATTTAATGGTTTGGAAAAAAAAAATCAATATATCTTAAGCTGAGTACATTAGTAGGGTGGTGTCCCAGCATTAATCAGACAGATGTGTCCATAGTAAGGTGCTTTGTCATGGGGTAGGTGTCTGGGTAATGAGAGGACAGGTAAAACGTCTTCAGAAGTGACCTGGATGTTGGGAAATTTGCTAATTGACACCAAGATGAGTGGAAAGGCTGACACTCCAGAAGGGAGGGCCACCCTCCAGAATGACCTAGACAAGCTGAAGGAGTGGGTGAGCAGGAACCTTATGAAATTCAATAAGGAAAAGTGCAAGGCACCTGGGAACACGTAACCCAGGAGTGCAGTTCAGACTGGGATCCATCTGGCTGGAGAAGCAGCCCTGTGGGAAGGGACCTGGGGGTCTTGGTGGATAACAGGCTCACCACGAGTGACCAGTGAACTGCAGGACAAAGAAAGCCACAGGGATACTGGGCTGCATCACCAGGGGCATCAGCAGCAGAGATCAAGAAGTCATCATCCCCCTCTGCTCGGCACTGGTCAGACCAAAGCTGGAGCACTGCCTTCAGTTCTGGTCTCTGCTCTACAAAAAGGATGGGACAGGCTGGAGAGGGTCCAGAGAAGGACCACAGGGATGATCAGAGGACTGGAGGACCTGCCATATGACAAGAGGCTGAGAAAACTGGGTTTGTTCAGCCGTGAGAAAAGAAGGCTCAGGGGAGACCTTATTACCATGTTCCAGTTCCTAAAGGGTGGCTCCCAAGAAGATGGACACTCCCTATTTACATGGAAAAGACAAGGGGTCATGGACACAAGTTGCTCCTGGGGAGATTCCAATGGGACACAAGGGGTAAATTTTTCCCCATGAGGACAGTCAGACACTGGAATAGTCTTCCAAGGGAAGTGGTGGATTCCCCCACATTGGACAGTTTTAAGTCTCAGCTTGACAGGGTGCTGAGGAACCTCATATAAACTATAGTAGTACCTAGAAGGGTTGGACCTGATGATCCTTGAGGTCCCTTCCAACCTGGCATTCTGTGATTCTGAAAAAGAACCCCTCAACAAAACCCCAAAACACAAAAAAACCCCAACCAAACACGGACAATTGTGCACATTTGCAACCAAAACTTCAGTGCAGCTGTGTCTCCTCCATTTGACACTTCAGAGCTATTAGGACCATTATGTGTACATTACCTTAACAGCTGTTATGCTCTTTTCCCCACTTTCTGCAGGAGACTGAACACGCAGCAAGTTGCTCATATTCCACCTCTTCTCTGTCATCTCTGATTTTTTTTCCTGCAGGATGTTTGTCAGAGAAGACTGGGCATGTCTCATGTCAATTAGAGCTTTTCGGATCTTGTCTCCTAGTCCAAAAATACATAAACAAGTAAGGCTGCAACTTCTGCTGGGAAATTCAGATTTGCTCAGTGGCTCCAGATGCATAAAATGGGCCTGGAGCTGGCCCAGGTGTAGGAAAACCTTGAAAGGGGTGAGGTGAGGAACTTTCTTAAGAAGTTCTTGTAGTGTTAGTTGCAGAACAATGCAAGGTGCTAACACAGGTATGCCTGGTGCTGTATTTGGGAGGTTTGGACCATGCTGTTGAGCTGTGCCACTGCTGCTAATTCTGGTATTATTTTGTGTTGGTTGTGTCATGTGTGCCCTGTGCCATTCCCAAAGCAAAACAAGATTCCAAAGAGTCACCTGGGAAAGGAGACTTTGTCTGGGATATGAGTCAACTCTCTTGGGGACGTTTTGGCTCAGTAATTTTTTTATGTGTATGAAATGCCATTAAAGGTTGAGTTTGCTTTTGAAAACCCAAATGAAACACTGGTTTCTGCTTCCAAGTGACCTTCCTCCCCTGTTTGTATCTACCTCTGTCTGCGGTCACACCGAGGCTGAGAAAGTTGAGCAGCTTGTCAGGAGATGGACTGTGTCATGGCATGATTGGCAATAAAAGAGTCCAAACGATAGTTTAGCATACTATCTACTTGACTTTTCTCCAGTGGGCTCGTG
Organism: Chaetura pelagica; assembly: GCF_000747805.2. Taxonomy (NCBI): domain Eukaryota; kingdom Metazoa; phylum Chordata; class Aves; order Apodiformes; family Apodidae; genus Chaetura; species Chaetura pelagica. The sequence continues at coordinate 156,317 of NW_009954531.1, read as the reverse complement.
TGAGCAGGACACTTGTTCTAAGTTCTGGAAAAAACACTTGGATTGATGCAGACGGTGACTTTATCTACTGGCTGTGTGGTCTGTCTGATTCAATATTTCTTCTGAATGTGTTGTAAAACACTGCTGAGAACAGGCTCATTTCTCTGTTATAAGAACTGTTTTCTTAGAAATTTCACATGCAGTGTTGGGAGAAGAGGCCACAGGTGCTGGATACAATAAGAAAAAACAAAGGTTTATGTTAAAAGGATGGTCCGCTTCTGTTGTGTAGGTCTGGAGAGGGATGTCTGTGGCTTACAAACTGCAGTATAAAAGCTATGATAGTGACACTGGAGTAACTCTGTGACTGTTGATATCAGTGAGAATAATTGAATGCTGAACAAATGTCATAAATGTGTTTACTATATGCTTTTCTATAGAGAGAAAGCAGCTAGAGATACAGCTGTGCCTGGCTGTCAGTCTCCACCAGACTAGTTTTCATTTCCCACCATTTAGTGTGTGGGATAAGTGTGTGTGTTGTGATATGGCCTGAATTTTATACAGGGGTTGGATGGGAAATCTGCTGCTTATCCCAACCTGGGGTTGCTTGAGCCATGGTGTCTACAGGGCTTTTATTTATAAATCTTTCCTTGTACAAAGCAGTATTTTGTGCTGCTCGAGTTTCTGTACACACTGGTGCTGGTGTGACTGCACGCAGTTTCTCCTGTGAACGAGGATGCGGAGTCAGGTCACCATGGCACTTCTCCTTTGCATAAATAAATACATGTGTTGATACTATTTTATACTGCAGTAACAGAGTGGGCAAAATTTGAAAACCAAGAAACTCATGTAGCTCCAGCATCTGAGGAGGCTGAGAGAGAGAGAAGGGTCAGGAGGTGGTGCTGGCCACACATGGCTGCTGGTTGGTCTCATCACACCCAGAGGGTTTGTTCATTACCAGGGACTAGAAACAGCCTCGTGACATGGGTGATCTTTGTTGCAGTCCTCAAAGTACAGGTTTCCAAACTTTTGTTCATACAGAGTAAACAGTTGGATCTGCTGGAATTTCTTGGTTTTTTTTTCCTGCTAAATAATAGTATTTTGGTCTGTAATACTAAAACCAGTAATATTTAAGAGCCTGTAACTTGAGAACTGGGGAAAGACTGTTTTTGGTTTCTTATGCAATCTTCAGTTGACTGTGTTGTAGGAGTATTTTTATTTTTAATTTTTTTTAATTACACAGTGATGTAATACTTAGCCATAGGACCCCACTCCTCACGTGTGCAAAAGAAACAGTTGAAATCCACGGGCAGCTGTGAATTAGATCCACAACTTGCAGCTGCTGCTTTTTGTAGCCTGAATAATGTAACTCGTTAGTTGTGTTCATGTCTGGTGACTCAAAGTTTTCTTCCTGTGCATGGGAAAGCTTGATGGTCCATATTTTCAGTTCTTGCTTTCACCAGTGGGACCTGGAGTAGATGGTGTAGCATTGAGGTTGGCTCTTCTAGAGTGGCAGCTGTGAGAAGCTGTGGCAGCTGAAGCATCTCATTCAAGAAGGTGCTGGAGAAGGCACTAAGTTACCAAAGTGTCTGAGGATTATTTGTCTTCCCAGTTTTCATGCCGATATTTAATAAAATGTCTAAGAGATTATGCTTTATGAATAATTTTTGTGGACTTGATAGGGTTAGGCTAAAGGCTGGACTTGACAATCTTAAAGAGTCTTTTCTAATCTAAATGATTCCAACTTGATATGCTAGTGTGTACTAGGGAGGTAGGTGCTAAGGACCAGGCTTTTGGCAATGATGGAGCACAGCAGTTGTGGCTTTGATATGTGGGAAAGGGTAGATTCAAAACTGGTCCTGTGATTTCTAGCGCCAGTGCTGCTCGGAGGGACTCCTCACACAACCTAAGCAAAGGTGAGAGGATGAGAACACTGAAGGCAAGCTCTGTAGCAGCAGGAGCAGAATGTTCTATGGCCTTTAGATCAGTCTTTTCCTGGGCAGGATGCATGCATAGCTCGTGCACAGGGGGAATATTCTCTAGGTTGGGAAATTGATGGGGTTTGTCAGGTAGATGATTACTCAGTGGGATTTTCTGGCCATCCTTTCTCCACACAGTGGTAATAATATTCTGTAAGTGCTGTATGATTTGCTTTGGGAGAAGGTATGACTTTTTATACAGCTGTGAGCTGAGCCAGGCAGCCCCTTGTGTTCCAGCTCCCCCTTCTCCCTTCTAGTCAGGGCTTGCTCAGATCAGAGGAGGGAGGAAAGAGCATCAAGGGTCACTGAAAGGTTCAGACTCATCTGTAGCTCAACTCACTTTTTCTGTACATGTGAGGAATTGTAAAACACCATCTGTGAGAACACATGCTATGTATATGTGCCTGTCTTCAAATACATTAATACCAATTTCTTTATGAGTAATAGAAAAATCTGAGCAAGGAAGGATGCAATAGCTTCTCTTCCCTGCAGAAAAATGTCCTGCTCTTTGGTCAGTTATATGAGGTAGCATGGACCCAGTTTAGTCTTGTGCAAGTGTGCACATTTATTTGACAAGAAGATGCTGAGAGCAAAGTGAATATGCAGCTTGTTAAACAGCCAATAAATCTAGGTTATATCTTCCTTCCCCAGTCAGGAAACAAGGGAGCTATTTTTAAATCTGGCCTTCCTGTACACATTGAAATAGTTATTTTTCTTGTGCTAGACAGAACACAACAACACTTTCACATTAAATAATGAGCTCTTACTGTTGCTCTGATCTAAATGGCCAGGACTGGACAGAAACCATTCTTCCTCCAAAAAAGACTGGCTCCAGTGATTTTTCCAGGCACTGACCTCTGCAAAGATGAGATCATCCAGGGAGAAAAAGGAGCAAAGCAACTTGAATGGTGGGGAGAGAAGCTTGCCAGTAGCTTTGCTGGAGGTCTTCCATTGCATTTCACTTGTTTGGGAAGGGGGGAAATTACAGATAAAAACTTACTGATTTGTGTGATCTCAAAGCCTTTTGCAATTGTTAAACAAGAGACTGGCTGGATGCCCTTTCTGCCAGAGATCATTTATTGCCGTTGTTAAGGAGGACTGAAGGTGTGGATTTTGTAGCCTTCAGCTCCCTGCAGTGCACCCGTGGCCCTGGGTTGGTGCAGGGACAGAGCCAACACTTGCTCAGTGCGCATGGGAGGTAGCAACTTTGCATTTGCATTGTTGTACTGTAGTGTCTGGTTTCTACAATTTGTGTCTGTTTGAGCTTCTCAGCACGCTGGGAAGTGGTGCCCTTCTCTTAATTGATAAAAATACACAGACAAAGTTTATACAGTCTAATCTCTACCTGACAAGTGAGGGAGCTGTAATTTAAATTTATTAGTCTTAAGGGTTGCAGGTGATTCTGTCTTTGTGTTCAAAATGTGCCAGATTCAAGTCTTGGCATATGGTGCTGCCACAAACTTTGACTCTGATCTTTCTGCAGGGGCCTGTTGGTACCTGTTGTGCTTTTGTGTGTTGCTGCTGCACACTGACAGGACACACCTCATCCTTTGCTGATGTTCTTGGTTCTAACCCAAGTGCAGATCACTGAGGGAGTCTGAGTTTGGATGCCAGAGGATAAAGCTTCTTGGCTAGGCTGCTGGATAGAGGAAAATAGATGTATGATACCATAACCTAACCAGCTGAAATGATAGGCAGGTCTTTCATGAGCCTTTGTTTTGAGCTGATTTTAGAGCTGTTTGGAAAACCCTCTGGTCACTTCAGAGCTACAGCTGCTGCAGTATCTGGATCCTATTTTTATAGGCAACTGTATTGCCTACTTGCCTATCTCTAAAGAGATTTCTGCTAATGTTTTAGAACATTTTTTTTACTTTGTTTTAGTTAAGCATTTAAAGATGTGGAAAAAAAATGGAGGAAAATATTTGGAGGAAAATAATGCTGGAAAACACCAGAGCTAAATACAGTGAACCATTCAGAGAGTTGCTGGATATGAGCTGCCTCAATTTATTTGTGTACATGAAAGAATCATACTATTCCAATATATTGATTTTTACTTATCTACTCTGAAACAATAATAATTTTAATATTTTTTTTTAAACACCTTTCTTAGAGATCTTGGATAAGTTGTGGGCTGAGGGGAGGGAATATTTTATGTCAACCACAGTTGCTGCTTCTTTCTATCTGGGAATCCTGGATTTCGTTTAAACTTTTAAGTCATTGTCTCTCTCCAAAAGGATTCATTAGAACATATTTCCAAATTATTGCACTGGATGTAAAGAAGAGGGCATAAGGAAATGTTCTGTTAAAAGCAGCAACAAATGTGTCTCCAAATACAAATACAAATATCTGGAGTCATCTGAGTCTTTTTCTGTTGAAAAGACCTTTCTTGTTTAAGTGTTAACAGATTCAGGCATCAACCTTTCATCAGGAAAACTTTTGTCTGTTGCTTTCAGCCAGTGAGACAACAGAGGTGTGAGTGCTGCTTTCCCTGCTTGCTTTTCAGCTTTTCTTTCAGTTAAGATTGAAAATTTGTCAGAGAAGCAAGAAAACAAGAACTAATTATTGTGTAAATTAATTTATTTTCTGTAAGTTCATTCCAAGGGGTTACAGAGTTGGGGGCGAGTTTCTTTTTTAATGGAATCTAATTTATTAAGGCACAGAAGGAAAGATAAAATTTAGGAATGCAGTTATAGCTGATCATCATGTTGGGGCTTGTTTTTCCAGGTCAATCAGAATGTGGAGATCCAAAGGGCCCGTCTGCGAGATGATATTAAAGAATATAAATTCCGAGAGGCACGTTTGCTGCAAGACTACACAGAGCTCGAAGAGGAAAACATCTGTCTCCAGAAACAAGTGTCTGTCCTGAAGCAAAACCAGGTAAGTTTTTCAGAATGGTGAGCATTGCTTTGGTAGCACTTGTTAATTCCTGTGTTACAACTTAGTTCTGTCTCGTTTGAAAATCCAACCACTTCATTTCTATGTTTGTAGTGGTTTTGAGGCTGTGAGCAGTGTCTTCAGTACCAAGAGTTGTCCCAAAATGTTTAGGTCCTTTCTGACTCTGTTTATACACATTCATAAGACTTTATTGCTTCTACTTAGGCTTTCACATCCTTCTACTTCTTTCTATCTCTTTGATGGAAATGAAGTCTCTACCAGTTTGATTTGTGACTTTGTTTAGGGTTTTTGCTACGTTATTTTTTCAGTGTCTCTTTGCAATACTTCATCCATCCTTTAATCCCTTCATCCAGTTCCGTAATATCTGCATCTGGATGTATTTCTGAACATATGTTTTCATCGATATTAGTGCCTAAATTATCTCTCCAGTTCTGCACACTTCCTCTCTTCTAGCTACTTCCATTAAATATGGACTAGTGTCACAGTAGCTCTATACTATCAGACCTGGGTGACTGTTTATTTAAAAAGTCACCTTTAATTGCACACTTGAGCTATTTTCATAATTTTAGAAAACTACATTTTTGGAACAACTCAAGAGTTTTCCTGAGTTATCATTTGCAGAGGTAATTAGACTGGGTTGGCACTGCTCTCCTACCTTCATCTATCAATTGCAGACTTGCTGTTGTTATTCTTCAGGTACCTGTCAGTCTCGTTGTATAAATAAAACTCAAGGTTCCATTGAGAAAGTGGTGAATTCCTGAAATAAAGCTCTTGAGGAAGACATGAGTGTTAATGCCGTCTGTTGGAGTGCATACATAGCAAAGCTGATTAGGATCTGCTTCAGTGTTGGGAATAAAAGCTGTCCTACCAAGCCAGCTATTTGGGATATTGAATGGATTTCATATGTCTCCAGGTGAAAATCCATGCCAGCCTTTATCACTTTGGCCTCACTGATGTGCCCAAAAGGGGGTTCCAAGTTGGACCTGTTCTCACCTGAGTATAGTTGGTCTCATTATGCTCTTTTGGGTGCCCTGACATCATGCAGTAGAGATTTAGGGGCTATTAGGCTCTAGATGGAGACTAGAACAGAGAGTGATCTGGTGAAATCCAACCTATGTAGCTGGTTACTTTTGTTTATTACCTTTTTTTTGTGTAATTCATTGTATTCAGAGGAGCAAGTGAAAGTTCCCAGCTCCATGTTCCCATGCTAAAATAAACACATGGAGGAATGCTGTCACTCTGGGATGAGCAAAGTTTAACCTCAGATGCTATATTGTCTGTTGCTAGCAATTACTGACTGCTGTATTTGTCTTCTGGAACCTTTGAAAATGGTTTGTCATTTTAAATATTTCAGCTCAGTGCATGTACAGCACCAAGAACTAATTATTCTCATGGCAATGGATTATTAATTTTCTCCTTTGTCCTAATCCTACTTGATGAATGTTATTAAACTTTAATTATCCCACTGACATAACTAGAAGTAGCCATCAAGTTTTCCCAGGCTTAACTTGCAAAACTGGATTACCATGATTAACCAATGGTTAACCTGGTTTTTAAATCAGGTGTGGTTCAGCACTGCCAGGCTGGTGTATGTTGGCACCTCAAATTCCTTTAGCAGTTGGAAAAATAAATAGGGTCATGGATCACGTAGTATGTTTTTCTTTCTGTCATAGTCAGAGGAAGAGGAATTCTTCAGGCTTTGTTTGTTTTTTCCCCCAAGGAGTTAAACATTTCCCACTAATGGTTGGTGTTCAATGCTTCAATGCAAGAGAGGTTTAAAAAAACCACAATTTGCCAAGTAAAAATTTATAGATGCCATCAAATGTTATGTAGTAGCAGTAACAGTGTGAAGTGTAGAGTCTGAATTGTAGTGCCCTCAAGATGTGCTGAGGTGATGATGACAGAAATGATAAACCATTACATTTGGGTTGTGTAAAAGGCAGAGTTTGATTGTTTGGTGCATCCCAACAGTTTTAAGCCCAGTTATTCTAACTGCAGTGCAGCACAGTATCAGAAGCATAGCTTTGCAGTGCTGGGTTTTGGAAGTGTTGAACTTGAATTTGTGGGAAGGTTGGCCAAGGAATTTGTTAATCAAACACAGAAAGAGTTTGCATAATGTAGTAGGAAAGCCTGTTTTGTGATGCCTCTGTATCTACTACTTGTCTTAATTAAGCTGGAATAGATCAGCTCATTTGGTGGTTTGCTTGGAAGTTTTATTCCATGGTCTCTCTGAAGATGTAAACTATGGAATCAGTGTTTACAGTCAGTGCCAAAACTAGACTCCAGAACTGAAAAAAATATCTTGCCATATTTTTCTGAAATTAAACATTCAAAATTATATTACTTGGTGCATTACAGGGAGGTATTTTCATTAGGATTTTTTTTCCCCTTTCATTTCTTTATCCCCAGGTGGAGTTTGAAGGCCTGAAACATGAAATCAAAAGGCTTGAAGAAGAAACAGAATTTCTCAACAGCCAGCTGGAAGATGCCATACGGCTGAAGGAGATTTCTGAACGCCAGCTTGAGGAGGCCTTAGAGACACTGAAGACTGAGAGGGAGCAGAAGAACAATCTCCGTAAGGAGCTCTCTCACTACATGAACATCAATGACTCCATGTACAACAGCCACCTGAACATCTCCTTGGATGGACTGAAGTTCAGTGATGAAGCCACGGAGCCCAATAACGATGAAATCATGAATGGATTTGAACAAAACTGCCTCAGCAAACTCAGCAATGGCAAGAACAGTACATCAACACCCAAGAAAAATGAAAGCTTCCCTCCAGCTCCAAGTCTGGTTTCAGATCTTCTGAGTGAATTAAACATTTCTGAAATCCAGAAGCTGAAACAACAGCTTGTGCAGGTGAGTGGGTTCACTGAACAACCATGTACATCCAAATAGCTGTTGGAGTTTATTTGGGTTGTGATTTCAGTCTTTTCAGTATCTCATGTGACAACCATATAGTATTGATCTATGTTTGGCAAGGCTCTAATTTAGAATTTGAGGATGTTGGGCTCCCCAGTTCAAGAGGGATAGGGATCTACTGGAGAGAGTCCAATGGAGGCTACAAGGATGATGAAGGGACTGGAACATCTGTCTGATGAGGAAAGGCTGAGAGACCTGGGGCTGTTCAGTCTGGAGAGGAGAAGACTGAGGGGGGATCTAATTCATGTCTGTAAATACATGAGGGCATCCAGAAGGCAGGGACAAGCTCTTGTCACTTGTGCCCTGTGACAGGACAAGGGGCAATGGATTCAAACTGGACCACAAGAAGTTCCACCTCAAGATGAGGAAGAACTTCTTTCCTGTGAGGGTGACAGAGCCCTGGGACAGGCTGCCCAGAGAGGTTCTGGAGACTTTCCAGACCTGTCTGGATGCCTTTCTGAGTGACCTGCCCTAGTTTTGGTCCTGCTCTGGCAGGGGGGTTGGACTCGATCTTCAGAGGTCCCTTCCAGCCTCTGACATTCTTTGATTCCATTATTCCTTTCTCTCTCCTTGTGGTCAAAGTATTGGTCAGTGGTCATTTCTTCTTTTTGCCATTTTGGATGCAAAGAAGCAGGCACGTCCTGTGTTTGGAGGAAAGCTGTAAGGCATCTTTTGTCAGTCCCTGCTTTGTCTGCTTCATTATCACTAGTGAGAAAGGCAGAATTTTATTTAAAAATTGGTAGTTACTCCAAGTCATCTTCCTGAAAAGGAGTTCCATACACTCCCTTTTTTTCTGTAATTAGTTTGAAGAACATGAAGTTTTATTCAGTACCAAGCATTTCTGTGTTATACCTGTGCTGTTGGGAGGTGGAACAGTGTTCAAAACAAGGTTTGAAACATAATTGTGTTGCCTAGAAATGTTTTCATGGTTTTTTTGCCAAGCATTTTTTTGAAGTGTTCCATAAGAAAGAGCCTTTGTGGTAAAAAATGGCTGTATTTTTTTAAAATAAGAACTTTCACAGGAGAAGCTTTCAAAGTTGGTTTCAAAGGTGGTTGAGCCACCATCCCTGGAGACTTCTAAAAAGACAGATTTGTTGCCAGGGGACAGGGTTTAGTGGTTGATGCAGCAGAGTTAGGGTAGTGGTTGGACTTTATTATCTTTAAGGTCTTTTCCAACCAGAATGATAACTGATACAATGATAAGTTTCAGTATTTATGAGTCTTTCACGAAACCCCAGGCTTCCACCATAGGTTAGCTGCATGTTTTGTAATATTTACTTGATAACAGTTAACCATAGCTTATCTTCATCTGAAAGGATGTTTCCACAATAAGACCATCAGGTATGGAAGAAATGTGTGCATTGTGGAGTGGAAGTGAGAAAGAATTGGCAAGGAACACTATGCTTTAGGTAGTTGTAGCTTTTTCCATAAGGTGTGGGCAGTTGGATTTCTGTAACCATATGGACCCTGGCTAAGTTGCTGCCTCTCGTGATGAAACCAGTGAAGTTTCCTTTACATAGATGTCATGTTCATGTATTGCAGATGGAAAGGGAAAAGGTGAACTTGTTAACGACGCTACAGGAATCTCAGAAGCAGCTGGAAAATACACGAGGAGCCCTTTCAGAGCAGCATGAGAAGGTTGGCAGACTCACAGAAAACCTGAATGCGATGAAGAAGCTCCAGGTCAGCAAGGAACGTCAGTCAGCCCTTGACAATGAGAAGGACCGAGACAGCCATGAAGATGGAGACTATTATGAAGTTGACATCAATGGGCCAGAAATCCTGGAGTGCAAGTACAAAGTGGCTGTAGCAGAGATTACTGACCTAAAAGAAGAGCTTAAAAATCTTAAGACCAAATATAAAGAATGTGAGTCAAAGTATGAGGAAGAGAAAAGCAGATATGAGACCGAGAGCCAAGCTCTGACTGAGAAGATCACCTCACTAGAAAAATCCAGTAGGCATGATAGAGAACAGGTGGCCAGACTGGAGAAGGAGCTGAAGAAAGTCAGTGATGTTGCTGGAGAAACACAGGGCAGCCTCAGTGTGGCCCAAGATGAACTCGTCACCTTCAGTGAAGAGCTGGCCAATTTATACCACCATGTCTGCATGTGCAACAATGAGACACCAAACAGAGTGATGCTGGATTACTACAAGGAAGGTAAAGGTGGACGCAGTAGTCCAGAGGCCAAGGGAAGAAGGTCTCCCATTCTTCTTTCTAAAGGGCTGTTAACTATAGAGCTAGGAAAGTCAGAGAATGGAAGCAGTGACAGCAGCCCATCTCCAGTGTCATCTTTGCCATCTCCCGTGTTGGATCCTCGGAAGGAACCCATGAACATCTACAACTTGATCGCTATCATCCGGGATCAGATCAAGCACCTGCAAGCTGCTGTGGACAGAACAACTGAGCTGTCAAGGCAGCGTGTTGCCACTCAAGAACTTGGGCCAGTGGTGGACAAAGACAAGGAAGCTCTCATGGAAGAAATCCTGAAGCTGAAGTCACTGCTGAGCACCAAGAGAGAACAGATAGCAACTCTGAGAACTGTGCTGAAGGCCAACAAACAGGTAAGCAGGTCTTAAAGATATGAAGGTTATAGTGTTAGGTCAATAAACAGGAGAATTTATCTGCAATATCCTCAACTCAGTGGAATTTTTGTTGCTGATACTTGGTACAAGGCTGAAGAGGTTGGTTTCTTTTGCACATTTTAATAAAGGTGTCTTAAAATGTAAGATTGGCAAAATCCTGTCAGGGTTAGAGAACTGTACTAGTGATTGATGAATGCCTTTAAGTATACATACACTAAATAGACTTCTGTTCTTTGTGTTGAAGTATTTAAAGTTTAGATTCTTTTAGCAGTTGGGAACAGGTGTCACTAAGTGTATATCCTGTAAATTCCTCAAGGTTGCTGTGTGATTAAAGGGAGTAGGAGACTCCCACATCTCGTCTGTTTTCAGTGTCCAAATAAGAGGTATTATTTTACTTGTATAAGAAAAGTTGACCAGAAGCTTAATATTCCAGCACAAACTCAATGTTTAATTATGTGAATAGTGATTAAAAATCTCTTAGCCAACCACTTTGTGAACAGTTTCATGAACTATGTATGTTATAAAATGTAAAGGGTGAGTGTCAGGAAGACAGAGCCAGGCTCTTCTCAATGATGTCTGGTGACAGGACAAGGGGCAGTGGGCACAAACTGGAGTACAGGAGGTTCCACACAAACATAAGGAAAAACATCTTTGCTGTGAGAGTGACTGAGCCCTGGGACAGGCTGCCCAGTGAGGTTGTGGAGTCTCCTGCTCTGGAGACTTTCGAAACCCTTCTGGATGTGTTCCTGTGTGACCTGCTCTAGGTGACCCTGCTCTGGCAGGGGGGTTGGACTGGATGGTCTTTCGATGTCCCTTCCAACCCCTAATGTTCTGTGATTCTGTATAACTCTGTGTGTTTCTGTTCTTGGTAAACAACAGACTGCAGAGGTAGCCCTTGCCAACTTAAAAAGCAAGTATGAGAACGAGAAGGCCATGGTCACGGAAACCATGATGAAGCTGCGGAATGAGCTGAAGGCTTTGAAAGAAGATGCTGCTACCTTCTCTTCCCTGAGAGCAATGTTTGCCACAAGGTAAGGAACCTTACTTACCTTTCTTTATCAAGCTAAAGAAAGTGAAGATGTTGCAGACATCTTTCTTCTTGGTTTATCCATCCTGCAGTTGGCATCTCTGTCCTTTCATTTAGCTGATTTGGGTTGCATGTGCCTTTGGAACTTGCTCCTTCTTCTTAGTTGTTCTTTGTGGTGGTAGCAGACAAAAAATACGTGCTGACACCTCACAGGCTGTGGAAGTGGTAAATGTTATTTTGATCTGCATGTACTTACTGCTACTGTCCTTGATTTCTTCTTTGAGTCTACATCTTTATTTTGGTTAATGTTCAGGCAACGCCATCATGTTACAAAATGTAGATCACAGCTAAGGACTGTTCAGTTGGCTCCTGTGTGGAGATGATCCTGGAAAACAAGAAAAGAAAAAGCTCTATCTCAAATGCTCCATCTTCTGCTAATAATATCATAGTATGGAACCACGAGGGTACTTCTGAGGCTTTTCTGTATGGTCTTTTGTGTGGGTGGTTCCACATCAGCTCTCATGTTCTCTGGGTAATTTGAGGCTTCCTGGTGATTCAGCCTTTCTCAGCAGTGTCTGTGCATGTGGGTAAGCATGGAAAAGAGAAATGGATACTAAGGAATGCTGAAGGCTGAACTGTGGCGGCTCATTATGCTAGAGAAGGGAATGCCCTGTACAGTCTGGATTTGTCCTAATTTCTTTCTGCTCTCTCTCCTTTTCTGAAGTGTAATTAATATGCAGAGGCTGCAATCTCTGTCAGTTGAAGCTGAGAGGAAAGTGAAGCAGCAAACTGCTAACTTGCAGTTATTTTTCCTAGATACAGGTAGCTAGCTGTCTAAATTCCATGTAACTGCATCATATTTCCCCCACGTGTTGATTTTCCTGCCTCAGAGGGATAATTCTTACTCTGCCTTTCTTTTCATGTATTATCTAGAGTTCAATCTTGTCCTTTCACTGGGAAGACAATAATGAGGAATCCTTGACATGGAGAAGTTGCAGGATAAAGGTTTTCTGAAAGCAACAGACTTAAGAGCTCTGTCCTGGAGCTCTCAGGACAGTTGGGGTGATGTGAGGTAGGAGTGAGCTCTGTTTGGGCATGCACAGCAGACTCCCCTGCCTAGATGGACCACTGTTATTTCTGAACTTCTCTTTACTTAGTAACAGTAGTGAAAAAAAGAAGAGGCCAGGACCAAAGGACTCAGATGAGACCAAAGCTGAGATGGAGCACATGGAGGTTTGGTCCATTGAGCCTTTCCTCTAGTTGCTGCTCGTTTTGTGGCAGAGTAGCAGCTGGACCTTGTGTTTTGCATTGACCCTGAGACAGTGGCAATTGTACAGAGCATGAAGAATTGCTTCTTCCTTCTGGTGTGCCCAGTGTTTCAGATGGCACAATCAAAACCTCCTGCTGCAGGCAGGGAGCTGTCACTCTGTCCCTCCCTGGTCTCTGGTCAGAGAGCCTTAGCAGCTTGGTGCTGGACTGAGTGCCTTCCTCTGGTGCTTCATTGAAGTCTCCATCTCAGGTGAGGTAGGTTTGGAAGGGGTGTTCTAGGTGCTTTGGTGAAGATAACCTCAAAAACTGTTTTGGACTCTGATTTTTATGTATGTCTCAAGTATCAGAAGTATTTAACAGCCCCATTTGTCTTCACCAACACGAACAACCTGCTAATGGGGCACCTCTTAACAGTCTTAACAGTTTCTTAACAGAAACACAGTAAGTTGTGTTTCTTCAGTGGCCAAGAGGTTCTTATCAGCAGAGACTAATAACAAGCAATGGGGCTTCTACCCCACAGTGTTGGTTGGTGTGGTGTCTGAGGGTGGGATGAAGAGAAGTGCTGCACATAGACCTGAATTTTCCTGCACCTTTTGTAGGATGCAAGAGAACTGTAACAATACATGAGAGCTGAAGGCTGGGCATGAATGTGATAACTGACCTAATTTTCTTTTAAAAATAGGTTAATCCCACTAATTTCACAGTACTAGTAGCTATTTTTAATCAGTAATGAAAATGCAATAAGACCTCAGCAGGCTTGTAGAGCAGAGTGACAGCTTCCAGCCCCGAGGGGCTGCAGCAGCACTCCAGGCAATCCTGAACACCAAAAATTATAAGCTCTGATGCAAAGGAATAAATCAAGATGTGCATAATGTACTATAGACATCCATGCAGTAGCTGTCCTGTTGAAGTCCAGGTTTTCTTAATCGACACACGTATCCCTGTCATATGTACAGACTGTTTAAGCACTGGAAGCCAGATTAAAATCTGTCCTGTAGAACTGAAAACCAACTTCATCTGCTTAGTTAGACTCCAGTGTGTATTTATGTATCACTGGATTGCAATCAAGCATTTTGATATTTCATTAGGAAACTCTTTCTACACCAGAAAAAAAAAAGGTGCAATTGCATATCCATTTCAAACCCAGAGAAGCTGAACATCTTTTTCCTTTTACTTTGTCAAATAGGTTTGCACTTGTGAACAGGCAGTTTGGCTGCTGCAAAATGTAAATAAACAAGGCCTGGTGATGATGCAGCAAATGTTCTTTAGGGTGCAGCCTTCAGCTCTATTTACAGTGTGTTCAGTGGCACCTCTTTCTCTTCATGGGTACCATCTGTATGTCACCTGCTCTCTGGAGCAGGTCTATGAATTTCCCCAAATAATCTTTCTCAAAATTCATCATACAAAGTGTACTACTATACTATATTATTTATTTAGGAATTTAAACCAGAATAGCTTGTATTCATGTGAATAGGCTTAGCACTCTAAAGAAAGCAGTCACTTCTACCATACACTTGCAACATTGAACTGCAGTTATATCTGGGATGGGTGTGTTCTGTATTTTAAAGAATAAATCCTTGCAAATTTGCAAAGGAAACCCATTTGTGTCAGAATTTTTACCTTAGAGAGTATAAACTATTAACCATCTTGTTTTCAAATAACACCTTCAATGGAAATTCCCAAAAGACAGAGGTAAGTCTTTTAAATGCAGTATTTACTCTGAGTTTGAACTGAGTTGTTAACTGCATCTCCATAACAAAAAGTATAAAGAGCCATATTTGCAGTAAAATCATTTCACTCAAGTCTTTGTTTAAGTAGGTATGAACCAAGGGGCTCCTGGCAATTGAGAAAGGAAAAAGCAGAGTGAGGAGTTCCCAGACTAGAGGCAGATAACACTGGTGGTTTCAGGTCACTTCAGAGTGGTTCATAGGGAGCACCAAGCCAGGAGCTGCTGCTGGTTTTTCCTGGCAAAAGTATTTAACCTGCAAAAACATTTGTGGAAGGTTAATTTCTATATTTTTTTCAGCTCTCATATAGATGGTTAAGAACATTGAAATATTATTTTTTTTTAATACAGAACATTATAAATCAGTATTCAAGTGTGAGGAGGAGGGGTTAGTAGCAAATCTGAGATAAAGTAATTAATTTTCCTCTAAAATATTGTCAGAAGACAGACTGGGTCCTTTCTTTGCTAGACACAGAGCTTGCAGGGAACTTGTGGTGGGTATGTCCTGTTTTCTAATGATCTGGAGTGGGAGTGAAGCACAGTTCACTTGGCTTGTAGGTCAAGAGATATTTCCACTGCCTGTAAGCAATGTGTCATTCAAACTTGCAAGCACGTTAGAACTCAGGTTTCTTAAAGTTTATTATGTTGAGGGGGGGAAATACTGTATCACAGAATCATCAAGGTTGGAAAAGATCAAGTCCAACCATCCACCCTACGACCCCCAACCACTAAAGCATCTTATGAAACCCCACATCTACCCCTTTTTTTAACACCTCCAGGGACGGTGCCTTCACCACCTCCCCAGGCAGCTTGTCCCAAGGCCTCTCCACTCTTTCTGTGAATAAATTTTTTCTAATATCCAATCTGAAACTCCCCTGGTGCAACTTGACCCCATTTCCTCTTGTCCTATCACTGGTCACCAGGGAGAAGAGGCTAAAGCCCACCTCACCACAACCTCCTCTCAGGCAGTTGTAGAGGTGATAAGGTCTCCCCTCAGCCTCCTCTTCCCCAGGCTGAACAGCCTCAGCTTCCTCAGCCTCTCATGAGAAAAATCCAGGTTGTAATTTAAGCTTGAGGCTTTTTTAGCTTAACTTTTTGGGAAAGAAGGAGGGAAGAAGAAGACTGCCGGGTTCTGCTAGTTGTTGGAAGGACACCTCTGAACTTGCAATTTCCAGACTACACTGCAAGTGATAATGCAGCAGAGGTACATGGATCCAGCAGCCAGCAACTCAGGGTGAAGTCCTTACAGGATGGTTTGATGAAGAGCAGCAGGCCAGTTGGGTCATCAGTTCACAGCCAAGAAAAGTGCACTCAGAAAAGCTTGTCATGAATTGGGCAGGAAGAAAGTTTAAATACCATTTTTAATTTAAAAAAGCAAGGGTTCTTTTGTTTTGTTAGTCTTTTCTTGTGCTTGGTTTGCTAGAATTTGAGTATCCGTCCAGAAATTCTACTAACTATAGAAAATGGCAGAAACCACACACAGTGAAAGAACGTGGGGTTTTACCTTTCTTTTCACTGTTATTTTTCTGCTGTTTATTATGGCCTGAAAGTTTTTTGTCTCTTTAATTTGCATGTTGCATACTATGTGTACTCATGAGAGGACACCATGTCTTCTCTCCAGAAGTGCCTCCTGTGGGACAGGTTGCAGGTGAATGGAATAAAGCAGACTAAAGCCAGCCAAGCTGGCCCCTCACTAGCTTATTTGCTCATGGTCAGGCAACAAAACCAATTACATAAATTGTGTTGTTCAATATGAGCCAGAGATGTGCACTGGCAGCCCAGAAACCAGCCTGGGCCAGGCTTCCAGCCTGGCCAGCAGGGCCAGGGAGGGGATTGTTCCCCTTTACTTGGCTCTTGTGAGACCCCACCCAGAGTACTGTGTCCAGCTCTGGAGCCCCCAGGATAAAGAGCTTCTGGAGAGAGTCCAGAGGAGGCCACAAAGATGATCCAAGGCCTGGAGCAGCTCTGCTCTGGAGGCAGGCAGGGAGAGTTGGGGTGTTCAGCCTGGAGAAGAAAAGGCTCTGGGGAGACCTTAGAGCAGCTTCCAGTGCCTGAAGGGACTCCAGGAAAGCTGGGGAGGGACTTGGGACAAGGGCAGGGAGGGCGAGGACAAGGGGGAATGGATGAAAACTGGAGGAGGGGAGATTGAGGGGAGACATGAGGAGGAAAATTCTTTGGTGTGAGGGTGGTGAGAGCCTGGCCCAGGTTGCCCAGGGAAGCTGTGGCTGCCCCATCCCTGGGGGTGTTGAAGGGCAGGTTGGATGGGGCTTGGAGCAGCCTGGGCTGGTGGGAGGTGTCCCTGCCCATGCAGGGGGTTGGGACTGGATGATCTTTAAGGTCCCTTCCAACCCAAACCATTCTAGGGTTCTGTGATTGTCCTGTTGCACACTGACAGACTTAGACTGGCTCTGAGAAGGTGACTTAAGATGCAGCTTCTCTCCTCTGATTAAAGTTGCAGGTTTCGCAGCTTTGCTTCTCATGTACTTTGGTTTCTTTTCCAGAGACTGAGAACAAGCAAGGATAGTAAGAGAACAGACATTTCTCACCTCTCTAAAATAAAGATTAAATAGTAATTAAGAAAACTAGCAGAAGGCTTTGATAAGCAGAGAACAAATATGCCTAGATGTAAACAATGGCTATGCCCATGCTCCAGTGTTTCATAAACTACAAATAAAGTGAGAGACAGACTCTGCAACAAGTTAGCAAGAGGACAAGTGGCAACTGTTAGAACATCCTGTAAAGACTTAAGGAATGCAACATGAGGTTAAATTACAAGATAATGCTTGTGAGAAAGAAACAAAATCATGATTACACACAAGAAACTAGCAGCTAGCTGGTCTTCGTTAAGGGAGAAAATGTGTTTCAAAGTAATAGTTGACTGAATAGTTGGCATTTTTCCAAGTATCCAAAGCATTTGGGAAAATATTCTGGTGTTGAGGGACATCAAAGGTCTGCTGAATGTAAACGAGTTCAAATTGATGCAGGGAGCAGTGCAGTCCTTACAGGATTGAGATCTATGGCTATAGAATCCTCATACTGGACTCCACACACTAGAATTATTCCACTTCTCTAAAAATATCCCAGAGGATAAATGCTCAGAGGAGCCAGACACAGAAAATGTGACTTTGAAAATTTCCAGAATGGGATTCCCAGACAGGAGTAATAGCACTTGCCTCCTATTCTGTTTGCTAGATCTAGAGGTGATGAATGATGTCTGGAGAGAAAAATGTCTGGGCTGCCAGCATCCATGTGGAAGTAGGGGGATGTCCAGGCAGGACACAGGCATTTGACTGACTTACAGACATGCTACAAAAAGACATGGGAGATGTCTTGTGCTTGGTCATGTTCATAACACTGACGTGTCTCCTCTAGACTCTAAAATGTGCCTGGTAATAAAAATGTGTGCTACAAGAAGTGCTGGATGTATTGAGACTCAACCTTAGCAAAGAGTCCTTTGTAGAGAGACCCTGGACCTGGGCTGCAACAGCAAGTTCACACTTTTCTCTCAGATATTTCTCCAAGTAGCTGTGCCTGCTGCCCCCACCACACCTTCCTCCGTGCCCTGGTGCTTTGTTTGTCTGCCTGCAGCTAGGGAGGGTACAACACAGGAGGTGTTCCTGGCGTACAATTGTGGTGCTGTAGAAACATGCAGAGGAAAGACAACACCAGCTCTTGCTGTGGAGCTTGTCCACCCTTTTGTTTTTAATCCAAATGCAAAGTGAGTTACTTTAAAATACCTTATGTGGGGGCTGCTGCAGCAGCAGTTTATTGGATCAGTGTCTGTTCAGGTGGGCA
>NW_009954531.1:111750-137527 GCF_000747805.2 Chaetura pelagica | reverse complement strand
GCAGGAATTGTCATTGCTCAGTCTGGAAAACAACAAACATGCCCAGCTCCAGAGGTACAGGGTAGAGAGGGCTGGAGAGTTCAGGAGGAGATCCTCCACCCCTTGCTGCCCCAGTCAGTGACCAACTGGGAAAAATATTCTGCCTGTGCGATAGCTTTAAAATTACTTCTAATCTAGTGACATAGGATTGTTAATTTCAACTTTTAAATATTGAAAATGTAGTTTTCTTTTGAATTCTAGGAGGAGAGAATTTTCCACCAAAGTTGATGATCTCTCCTTGAGGGGTTTTATCAGTGGAAATTTAGAAGAGCTGTAGTGTCCAGCAATGGGGGCTGATTGTTCCCTCTCGCAGGAGATAATTCCTCCCACATGTTTCAAACTACAGGAGAGATTTGATGTCTGATGACTTTCTTTAATAGTTCTTACTAATGGACGTTGACTGCACATGGCTGATTGTAAACATTCTTGAAACCTGTAACTGTTTATAAAATATTCTTCATTTTTAGTGAAAATCACAATTTATAAAAATAAAGGCCACAGCATTTGTTCCTTTCAAATATACAACTCTCTGAACAAAAATACAAGCTCTGACTCTTACTCTTGGTGCTGAGGAGCAGAGCCCTGTAGTTCATCCCACACCACACAGAGTGGAAGGCCACCTTGTGAAAGGAGATTCAGGAGCTTTATTACTGCCATAATCATCTTTCCTATGGTCCTCCTTTGGTAATAGATAATTGTCTCTTTCTCTGCAGATAGGCTGTTTTTCACCAGGGGTTGGGGTAAGTGGGGTAGGGAGAAGATGTTAAAATTCAGTCTTTAATACTAATTTCTAATACGAAGATTCAGTTTGAAGTAGCAGGTGGCTCATATTGCTTGTAGCTGAATGCAGTCTATGATCATTTACATGTCATTTTAACTGCTTCTCTGCTAATCAGGTTCCCAGTTTTTAATAAAGCTGGAAAAATGTGATTTTAATCCTCCATGTTTTGATTTCTTACATAGGTTGACAATTTAATCTCTTGGGCTAGAACTCAAAGTTGTTGATGCTTCTCTCAAGGCCTCCCTCAGTCACACCTGTCTTGCTTTCTTGCAGTTGTCCTATGGTCCTTGTATTGATGGCAGAGGAGGGGGAAAAGTATGATTATCCCCAGGTGCATTGGGTTACATTGGCTATGTAGAAATAAGGCAAACAGGCATTTGTGGCAAGTAGTGGGATGCAAACTGAGACAACCTATTATATTTTTCAATAACTTGGCTTCAGAGAGTGTTTTAGAGGATTTAATTTTTATTTCTCATTGTTATATTTATTATTCAAGATAGATGTTTTCTCTGTGTAGATGTTTGCTCTAGTTGGTGTTGTTTTTAAAATTCTAGTTGATGTTTCCTTAAGTTCTTTTTTTCTGTTGTTGTTAATTACCAATCACAAGAAAACAGGCAACACCAAAGCCTTCTGTTCACTATCCACTTAAAGCTGTTAATGTGTAGATGTACAACAGGCTTATGCTAATTTCATATTCTTCTTTAAAGCATGAAAGCTCCATTATTTTCTTTCAAAAGTAGTTTTAAAGCAAGTACATTTTCTTTACTGACCTAATGATTTTTGCATTTAATACAGCTGGGAAGTACTGCAGTACACAGCAAAGTAAATTGTAAAATGGAGGGATCTTTTATTGTTATAAATACAGATACACACACCACAAAAATACACTGCCATAAATACTACTAATAGCTTTGCATTAAGCTAAATTAGTGCTGGAGGCTGTGTCTTATGTGCTTAGGGAGGCTAAATTTTGGAGGTTTTTTGAGAAAATCCAACTGTGAATCAGTAAAGAGCAGGAAAGGAGGAAGGAAGAGCAGATCCAAGCTCACCTAACATATGTACACACTTTGAACAAAGCTTTCAACCCTCAGCTGTTATGTTCAGAGGAGCAATTGCTGCATTTTGCATAGTGTAGTGTTCCCTGGCCCAACCAGCCATGCTTGCACCAGGCCAAGGTTTGGTTTTGAGGCAGAACCACCTCCTTTGAAATCAGGGCTCCAGGTTCAGGACTTACCACTCCTGCCTCCCCAGTCCTCACCTAACAGTTCCTCAGGTAGAGTCAAACTTGCAGCTGTGTGTGCTACTAGTAACACTTCCTTCTTGTTGGGAACGAAGAAAAAACTCACTGCATAGAGTATTATGGGGGGGAAAAAGCTGATTTAGATACTTGAAGTAGTGAATACCTTGTAGTTTTGAGGGACAGTCATTTGATGTTTTAAACCTTTGTGCTAACAGAAAACTTGATGAGATAATGACTTGCTACAGTAACCTTCTGGAGTCAGATTCATAGCTTTAATTATAACTTGGCTCGTGACTGCAGTGCCTTCTGACAAGCACTTGTCTGGGTTACCAGCCAGCTATCAGGTTTGCAAAACCCACTCTGATCAAGAGGCATTTGAGTAATACCAAGAACATTTGGAGAAGAGGATTAAGGGACATCAGCAAGAGTGGGAAGTCCCTGCTCTCCTTTACTGCCATGGTTTTCTTTTAATTGTCTCTTGCTTCTAAATGGGGGGGGGGGGGGAAGAAATCTGCCCCTCTTCTTTGGCTGCCTTGGACTAGCACTTCTCCATTAGACAGACTGCAGGCATTTGGACACAGCTTCACTGAGTTGAACATTTTGGGGCTAAATTAACTTTCAGTTCTGTACAAAGAGAGTGGATACATTTTGGTTGACAAGAAGGGAGCTGGGAAAGGAGGGAGGAAAACCTCCTGATAATTCTGCCTTGCTCAAATCTCTCAGCAGGGAAATACTGAGAATGAAACAAGGGTAATAGGGGGACAGGTCACTCTGGTGCCAGCTCATATTTTTTCTGAAGCAATAACATTAGATTCCTCGAGGAACTGGTAACACTTTCTGGACGTTCCCCTGGTTGGCAGTAGTGGAGCTTTGAAGGAATCAGGTGTGAGGTGTGGGTAGAAAAGAAAGCAGAAGATAACTTGGGGTATGACCAGACTTGTGCTTTTCACCTCAAATGTCCAATGGGTGTGTTTGAAAACTGGAGGGAAAGCCCATAGCCCCCAGGCTATGTACTCCCTGTGCTCTTTGGTCTGTGCCTGCTGCCACCCCTGAGTGAAGAACATACACCTGACACTCCAGAGCCCAGGGCAGGGGTAGGTGGTGCTGCCAGCTGGTCCTTTCTGTAGCCTGCCCTGCAGCTGCCTCTGCTCACTGAGCTGTGGGTTGGTTTTGCTTTGCAAGGTCCAGCTGGCTCTGGAAAGGGCTGGTGCTCAGCTTCTAGCAAGGTTAAGGTTCCTGGTTTTGTTTTTTTGAAAAGAGACACTGGGTTTGTGCTGTGCTCCACAGGGCGAGAGACACTGGTGAGCCCAAGAGCAGGATGTTCAGATTTGGATGGGTAGGTTCCTGCTCACATAGAGGACCTAAACTCTAAACCTTCTGGTCAGCTAAGCTACATTGCAGCTGTAGTTTGTGTAGATTTTGTAAAGCTATTTCTGGGTTATTGTTTAATCTCCAGATGTATTAAATAGTAACATTCTATCTTTTTTCCTTTCCTTTTTTTTCCCAGTCAAATATAGAAGTCAGGGAGAGCAGAATTTGGGACACAATACTATAAGCACAGCTGATGACTGTGTGAATGCAGTTTTGTTCTGGGGTGGTTTCTTTTTCCTAGGCTGCTTTATATTCCCTAATGATGATAAATATCCCTTGAAGCTCAGGGCTTTTCCATTTTGATGTTAAAGGGAACTTTGCTGATTTTTTTGCTTTTATGAAGTAGCTGCATTTTACAGATGTGGCTGTTGTAAGTTCCAATTGATACCTGTGGATATTTATTTTTCTACCCATATGCATAAGTGGTCTTCTGTGTTCCTTAAATATGTAAAGATGTTAATTTTTTTAATTGTTCAAGATACACTATGCAAGTTAAGTAGCTTTTAAGCTCAGTGAAAATGACTGTAGATGAAACAGCTTTCAGGCATGAATACAGCTTCCCAAGCAGTGTTTCCAGTAACACTCAGCTTATTTGTTTTAAAATTAATTTGGTGGTGAAAACAATTATATAAAAGCCACTTGCTATAGAGAAAACAGTAATAAAATACTATTTCTAGAATCTTTACATCAGTTATTGGAGTAGGTTAAAGTAGAATTACAAAATATGCTTATTTTTAACAATGCTGGCCAGTCACCACTGGAATTTTGTTATTCAGACTCCATGTGTAAAGCAACGAACTGCAAAGTGCAGGTGCTCACAAAATGGTGTTCATATAATTTTAGTAATGGTCATTTCACAGCACTCCTGCTGTTCCTCTCAGGCTCCCTTTCCAGCATGAAGCTTAGAACTGTTGTGGTCTCTGTGTAAGTACAGACAAAAGTAATTTGACTGCATTGTGTCTGCTGAGTACAGAACATCTTACTAGTTGTTAGACATGAGGACCTTTGCATCAGACTCCATGCTCTCGTTATCTCAGGTTGTTGTTAATTACACTGCATCTTGAAAGGTGTGAACAGAAGTGCCGAGTGTAGGATTGTAAGAACCCCAGTGAAAAGTAATGTTGATTTCCTACAGGTTTGGTTGAAGTTCCTAGTTAAAAGAGCAGGTATGGAAGCAGCTGCAAAGCTGTCACTCCACTAATGCTGTTGGACACCAGGGATCCATGTTTTCCAGGTGGAAGCAGGATTGCTAAAGTTTGGTTTCTGTCGTTGCAGGTGTGACGAGTATGTCACCCAGCTGGATGAAATGCAGAGGCAACTTGCAGCAGCTGAGGATGAGAAGAAGACTCTAAACTCCTTGCTCCGGATGGCCATCCAGCAGAAGCTGGCACTGACCCAGCGCCTGGAGCACCTGGAGCTGGACCACGAGCAGTCCAAAAGGGTGCGCACAAAATCTGCTTCCAAAGCCAAGAGCAGTAACCCTAGTGTAAGTCACCTGCGGTCCTGTGGAGACAGGGCTGAGGGGTCTGTCCTTAACAACCAGGTGTTTTGTAGTGAGAAGTATAAAATCTGTTGTGACTAGCACAGGTGTGTAGAAAAATAATATAATGCATCTTATGCTGTAACTGTCAGCGTAAATCCCCACTGTCTAATGTCACAGTGAGTTGACTTGTACTAGTATGTTGTTGAAACAGGTAATACAAGTTGTATTATGGTGGTCTTAACTGTAACTAATTCATAAGGGTGGGGATGCTATTAACAAGTTAATAGTGGAAAGGAATTAGCTTTTTCCACAATTAACATGTTTTGCTGTTTATGGTAAGTGTTACGAGTACACCTGATAGGCCATGTCTGGTGCTACTAACTGTAGTTTGTATGGCACAAATGGGATCCTTTCTCCAGGGTTGCAGCATGCTTCAAGAAATGCTTTCACAGACAGGAACAAACAGCAAACCTTCCTTCTTGTTAAGTGGTGAAAAGGAAATGTTAAAATTAGAGGCATGTCTTGAGAATGCAGAGCATTTTGAAACTGAAGCCAAAATTAATCTGCCTGTTGTGGCAGATATTAGGAACTTGCTGTGATACCACCACTGACTAAAGTCCTAAAGCTTTTATAGGCTATAAAAGCTAGAGAAAAAAAAACTTGATAGGGTATGTTATTTATACTCTGCTTCCCTCTCTTCAGAGTGTTAACCACAAGAAACTTGCACATTTATATAAAAAAATATGCAATATTTACCCCATCTGATAGAAAACTGAAAAATTGGAGAATTGGGATCCTACCTGATAGACGGTTCCACTTGAAGAAGTTCTGCTGTGGAAAAGTGTCATGTCCTGAAAGGATCTTTGTGGTCTCATGTTGCTCCTTGCAATTCTAACGCTTTGGAAAGAATCTGTTTTATATATTATTGTAGCCACACAACATATATCTGTAGAATTAATGTGACTATGGTCTAGTATTGTCAGTCACAAAGCAGTTTTTCTCAGCTTTCAGTATTAATTTCAATAGGATAGTATTTCAGAGCTCTGATCATTTTTTTATAGACACAAAAGATGTTGCATTTCTTATGCAAGCACATGCTCACAGGGCTCTACATTATAGGCACAGGAAATTGAACCAGATCATCCTGCTAATAATTATTTATGAAGTAGCATAGTATACATATTAATCTTGAAAAACAAACCTCTGTCTGCTATTGAATTTTTAAGGGGCCTTTTTAGCCACTTAATTACAATATGTTTGATAATACAAAAGTGTACTTCATAATTGGTGCCTAGAGAAGAGAAAAAGTTTGACAACATTGTTTCTAAAATTGTGCAAAATTTGTGAAGCACAAGGCACGCTTTTTTCTTTAAAGGAGACTTCTGAAGTGCCTAGCCTCAAACTTCATTTCAATGTAAAGCCCTGTCCATTTTGTACTCTTTCCAATAATTTTGTATGCCTATAGTATTACTAAAAGCAATGGGAGACTGTGCAGTTGCCTGCTGCCTACTGATGTTTTCCAAAGCCATTCTGACATTCCTGGTGTCTGCTGCCTCATCTCACTCCCATTTCTTCTAGATGTCAGCAGCATGCTTGGTGCACTGCCCCTCTGCCTATAAGTAGTCAGGAGATAGCACAGTACTAATAGAAGGTAATAAGGAGCACAGCTTCTTTTCCCAGTGAGGGAAAACCACATGAGATTTTGGTTTCCCAGGGGAGGGAAGAAAAGGAAAAAAAGAAAAAAAAGAAGAAAAAAAAAAAGGACTTGTAAATTCATCCAAGACATTAAGTGAATGGAATTGTGGAAACCCTGCTGCAAAGCTGGGGAGCATCACGATGCTGCCATCCTGTGCCAGGATTGCACTGACCAATCTCCAGAGCAGGGAAAAACCCGAGTGGTTTCAGTCTATTATGTTGTTCAAACATCCTTGACTGAGAAATTGAAACAAAGAGCAATTCTGGCTTGAGAAACTAAGCTTGTGCATCTGTTATTACTTTTGTTAGGAAACGCTGAATTCTCCTGAATTTGAGCTTTAATATTGCTAATTAGCAGGTTTGATATTTTAGAAGCAAGACATCTTTTAACAATTTTCAATCCTGCTTGCTCTTGTTTGCTGCACAATCTTCCAAAAGGCCTTTACTCTTCTCATTCCTGAATTAAGTGTAATTTAAAAATACTTGGTAAAAGCAGGCGTTTGAGTGCTAACTCTCTTTGCTCCAATAGAAACAGTTTCACTTTTGCTTCCACTATGGTAGGGAGCTTTAATACAATTTTCACTGCTTCCATGTCTCTAATAGCAGTATTTTTGCAGAATACTAATGGCAAAAAAGTAGATTGGAGAAACTAATCAAATGCATTGTTAGTTGTTTTGTTTGGTTGGTTGGTTATTTTTAAATCAACTGGAACTTTTATAAAGATTTCAGTGTTACCAGATGGTGACTATTATGATCAGTCTTGGCTCACACTTTCAGTTCCAAGTATGAACAGTTTTGCCCTTAGCCCAATATCTTAGTTGTCATTTCCATCTTCATTCATTTCTGTGGATCTTTAAAAATCAAAAAAGCCAAGAAGCCTGACTGCTGTTTGAGCTTGTCAAGGTGATGTTTTCACTTCTTTCAGCACCTGTTATAAAAAGAAATGAGGAATGGTGGTAAGGTGACTTGCTCCTGCTCTTTGTATCTTTAGATAGTATTTCAGACTCAGTCTTGTCATTCTTGATTAGCAATGTCTTGAAATGTACATTTGCTGTAAGTCTTTCATACCACTCCCAGTGGGATGGGATAAAGCATGGAAAATTCCTTCAGCCATCACCTACCTCTGCAATTGGGCTCCTCCTCTGAGTGACGATCTCTGCGCTGCATGACACACTGACCTGCATGTTTCTGGAGAACCTAAAGCTTCACTGAAAATGTTTCTTGCACACTCCTTGCTGTTTACCTGTGCTTGAACAGCAAAGCTTTATTCAGTACTTGTAAGAAACCTTTCTGCAAAGCTTCCAGGCTGAGCCCATCAAACCTTGTTTCATTGTCTTGGAGAGCATCTTTGAGCTAAACCGGCTGCTTCTGCCCCTAACAGACACCCCAACCCACTAACCTGCCTTTGCAGC
This sequence comes from Chaetura pelagica, assembly GCF_000747805.2. NCBI lineage: Eukaryota > Metazoa > Chordata > Aves > Apodiformes > Apodidae > Chaetura > Chaetura pelagica. The sequence continues at coordinate 129,506 of NW_009954531.1, read as the reverse complement.
ACATTGTTTGCAGTTCTTTAATTGAGAAAGAAACACTGATTATTTTTTTTTCTAATGCTATTTTATTTTTCCATTTTTCAGCTGTAGAGTAGTCCCTGGAGAAGGCCTTTCCAACAGTGCAACAGCATTTCTTAACCTCTTGCATTATGGTTAAAAGTGGTAGCCCGTTGCACAAAGAATGGAAACCACTGACCTGATCCTAACTTTTGAAAACACCTTTTCCTATTATACTACCTGAAACTTTCCTTTTATGTCTGAAGCTATAAAACAAAACGAGCTTTACCTATAAGTGCTGCTGCAGTAAGAAAACTTACAAGTGCTGAAGAAACCTACTTCAAATGTCATGATCACCATGTTAGTTTATGATCTACTAGAAATATTTGGGTGGGGGAATTTCTTATTTCATTGCAGATGCTCTTTTTTTTATCCGATTGTTAAACCTGTGCACTTTTGATATTTTGACATTTTACTTTAGCTTCGTTAATTCCTTATGTAGAAGAGTTTATATAAATGTAGTGGTTTGTGCTCATAGTTTCTCTCCAATTTGGGCTTGTGATTTTTTGAATTCTACATCAGCACATAGCAGAGATTTTTGGGGGGGCTCTAGATTGTGATTAGAAAAGAGTTTCAACAAAAAGCAGGAGCTCTGCTAAACTGTGTGCTGTGCTTCAGCTTTTTTATTATGATAAAATATTAAGCTTTGTATGTTTAAATTGCTGATTTTTTTTTTTTTTTAACTGCCATGTTCATTAAGAAATCCAGGGTATTCAAATTCTGGGGGTTTTTTCATATTGTATTATTATTCTTAGGAATAGTTCAATGTAACAAGAAGAAAACTTGACTTTGCTCTGGTTAAAACAGTAATAGGCACTTGAAAAAATATTAAATAATTAGTATTACCTATAAATTCCAGAATTCCTGGGTTTTAGGAAGTTGAAGTATTATTGATTAACAGAATTTTATACAACTATAGCAGTTAAATTCCAAATTGGAATTGTTTTGTTACTTTTTCATTTTATTGTGCCAAATTATGGTACATTTAGAAAGAAAAATTCTAAAGTTGTCAATGATAGGGTGTTCTCAGCACCTTTCTGTCACTAATTATTGCCAGTAGTGCCTTTCATAATTTTAAGGGAGACTCTTAGAATAGCTTAGTCCAAGTCCTGTCACTTAGGAGAAATGGAATGACTGTTTTGGGATTTAGTAAAGACATGGAGCAATAAGTGCAAAGTGAACTCCCCTTTCGCACATTTTTCGTGGGTAGTCTGACTAGAGAGATGATATATTCAAGGAATTGTAAAAAATTCTGTTAGTCAGTGATATTTCATCATGCAAATCTGTGCAAATTCAGGGGTATAGAGAAAAAAAAAACAAAACACACCAACCTAAACAAACCCAAATACACTTTGGGAACCAAATGGACTCTTGTTGAACAAATGTAACACATTTGTGGTGACAGTACAGAGGTTGTATCAGGAATATTGATGTCACGTTAGCTTTGTCTGGTGGTGGATGCAGGTAACCTTAGTATTGTTTGCAAATGTGAACAACAATTGCTAGAAGAATTGATATCTTCTCTTTGCATGTTGTATCTAACCATTGTAATTTCAGGAAACGGAAACGGAGCAGCGCATCAACCAGCTGCACCTCCTGCTTGTTGAGGCTCACCTGGGTGATGAGATTGGTACTTGCTGGGGGAGCCTTCCCACTCCTCAAAAAAAGTACAAATTGAAATAATATTCTTGACAGCGGGAACAAGATTTCTGTTTGCTGGAATCAAAGCATTCTTATTCCTAGATGTGGGGACTTAGATTTCCATCTTCTGTTACAGTATTGATTCATAAGAAATATTGTTGCATTTAAAAGTACTACATTTATATGTGGGTATTTATTTGAAATGATGTCGAAGTACTGTATTATGTTTTATGTGCATTACCTTTTAGTGGTGGATTGGTCTCCATTTAATGTCATATGCATGTATCCTTGCCAAGTAACCTTGACACAGATATGGGGGGGGGGGAAGATTAAAGAGAAAATGGGGGAATGTCTTAAAAGTATAACTGTGTGTTAATTGGATAACCTTAGGAGGCATAGAGAGCAAAACATTACTTCCAAATTAATATAAAAGCATTTAAAGTAGGAAAGCAATCTGCCTGCATAAAGGTATAGTCACATTGGCAGTATCAATAAATGAGAAAAGGAATCTTGTTTCTGCTTCTTGATTTCATGGGTGAGGGTGACACCATTTGAATTGGTCCTCCTGAGCTACTTTGCGTGGGGCTAATTAAACACTGATTTTTTTATCTGAAACTTAAAACTGTTTGTTGCCAAACTAGGAAATTATTATTCCTGCTTATAATTGGGGATCCATCCTCTCTGCTGTTTCAGGAGATTTTCCTGGTTTAGTTTTAGCCTTGGTCAGACAGGTTTGATCTGCTGCCCTGAGCAGCCGTGCGAACACTTGTACCAGTGCAGGAAGGACAGGGTAGGGCTAATGCATTTGGGTGACAGTGGTGACAAGTCTTCCTGAAATTACATCTTAATTTCTCCAATACTCTCCAAAATACGCTAAGATCATGTTAATCTGGTAGAATTAACAAACTCACTCACAAAAACACCCTGAAGGAGTATGGTTGATACCTGAAGGAGTATGGCTGAAGTCTGAGGGTGAGGCTTGGGTTTGTCCCACCAATGCAAGGATATTCTGGCTTGATGAATGGATGTTGTCCTCTAGAAATACTAAATATGGTTTTAACAACTGTTGTGCCCCCAGGTAGGATTCCTAGAACTGTTCTGCTTATTATTTCTATACCTGGTGGCAGTCAGCTGTGTTACACCAAGCAATTTATGTTCTAACTGGAGAGGAATATGACTATTTTTACTTAGGTGTTGAAAATACTGGTTGGATTGTGTGCAATATTCTAGCAGAGCATGTTTGCCAGGACACTTGCCCTGACTGTACAGTTTTACATCTGCTCTAATGGGAGGTTTATCCACAGGGTGATCAAAGGGAGAGACGTTTTATAAATTCCTGTGCATGCAAATCACAGAAAAAGAAGAACAGATCTGTTGAAATTGAAAAGTCTGATTCAGAAATGCTTTACTAATGAAATAAGAAAATGAGTAAGAGAATATTTAGCTTAAAGCTTTGGACTGTACAGTTTTACATCTGCTCTAATGGGAAGAGCAATGGGAATCTGCTCTATTGAATAGTCATGAAGTAAAACATCAATTTATTTGACTTTTGTAGAAAAAATGAGAGTGCTTGGAGGGCATGTGGGGTGGATTGGGCTGGGAGGGAGGGTCCCAGCTCCATTCCAGGCTGAGATGTTGATGTATTTAGTCTCTAGCAAAGGAATCTGCCAGCTAACATACCACTCCTGCTTTCCATGCAGTCAGTAACTCACTAGTGATCACTTGTTTCTTGCAAGTGAGGCTTGAAAAGAAGCTGCTGACTTGCTAGAGGAGGGACAGGATAGATTTTGAGGTGTACTTAGATGCTGAAAGATAAAGAGAACAGATCTGAAAGTCCCCGTGTAACTAGTTTAGTGGGATGAAAGTGAAGAAAATGGACATAGGTGCTTTTTGGAGATTCCACCAGATAAGATGGTAAAATTCAGCTACACAAATACTTTTGGAAGTTACAGTTTCAAAAGTATATTCACATCCCTGTGTTTTTTAAAGGCTGATAATGTAGGTTGGCCTACAGGACCAGGAAGAGGTGTTTTTCCACCTAAGGACCTAGCGAAAATAATTAAAAACTGTAAAGATCACTTCTGTGAGCTCACAAACAGGCAAAGCAGCCAGTTAATGTGATTATTTTCAGTAGTATTTTGAATGTTTATATATAAAAGCTTCAAGTAAACATTCATTCCTTAAAAGTTGCTGGGAAAAACACTCATGCATAAACTCTCAAAAGGTGACCTAATCCTATTCCTTTCTTTTCTTCCAAGAGAGTTGATGTCCTTTCCCAGTAAAGAAGGGGAGTTGCTGCTTCTCAGAGCAAAGGCAGATTTCCACAAGAAGGAGCTATCACAGCTGCAGAGTCAACTTTTCCCCCCCTTGCATAGTGAGCATGGTATCTCCAAGGTAACCTGAGACAATGAGTCTGCACCAGCCAGCCTTCCCTTACCCATCGCTGTGGCCCTGGGACATCCTGCTCCTTCACTAAATCATCAGATTTTATAATTGTTAAGTGGAGTGATTATCAAATGTCTTTGATCCAGTAACTGTGTTTAAAAGAATAAAAAGCCAACAAACAAAAAAGCTGGATCTGGCTGTAGGTATGAAGGGAGATTATTCTGAAGTAAAGATACCAAGTGAGGGGAGTGTCATGAGAGCTGTTTCTTGTGATTATACTGGAGAAAACCTGAGAGAAAGTTTAAAATGTATTTAAAACCTAACTTATATTGATATTTAACTAGGATGATATATGTTACTTACTACTTGCTGATTAAGGCCACATACATAATCAAAGCTTGAGTTAGCTACATGGAGATGAAGCTACTTTAAGCTGGAAGTGTCCACACCCAGATTCCCACCAGTTTAGCAATGAAGAATCAGAGTTGATTAACTAAGCAGAGAACAACTCCATGGGCAGAACCCACAAATACTGTGGCTTTTACTGAATCACATGTTGGGTTAGAAGGACACTCTGCAAAGGCCAGAAATTGTCCATTCTCTTTATGTTGCAAGAATTTTCAACATCTTTGTATTTTTAAAATATCTCTCTCATTTTGTTTTCTAAAATGTCAGCAGGTGGACACTGGAGTTGTGACTGGTCTGTGTTAAAATACTTTAACATGCTTAACAGGCAGGAGAAACTTCCTAAAGGGAAGATACATATTAAAAGAGCAGAATTTAAAACATAAATTCTTGCTAGTAATTGCATAATCCATTCTTCTCAATAATAGTATTTTTAATCTTTTTTGAAATCGGTTATTCCTGCTTTTCCAACAATAACGTATTTGAGGAATTACAAATCTCCATAGAAGGAAAAGCAGCTGTTCATTTTAGTATGTGCTGCCTCATATTGCTTGACATTAGAAAGGTATTTTCTCCTTCATCTTCTCCTTGAAACCTTGCTCCCTAGTGTTTATACAGAAATTGTAGTTTCAAACCATATGCATTTCATAATCACAAATTTTCCCCTTAATTTCTGATGATGAGTCGGTTCCTTACTAGGACAGTTTGTATCCTTATTCCAAATGATACTGGGTATACATTCAGGCAGCTTCTGCTTATCTCAAATGTTACTTATTTTCTTTTCCTGGATGGCTTCTACCCCGGAATTCAAATTCTGGCTATTCAAGGCTTTATCTAAGGGTAAAGAATAAAGTATTTGATGCAGCAGTAGAACATTAGCTTCCTGTTATCAGCAAGTGAACAATGAGCCTTTATGAAGCCAATTATCAAAGTCCTAGAGACTGAGCATTAATATCTCCAGTTAGAAGACCAGAAGTTTCCCATCTCTGTCAAGGAGAACAAGCCTATGGTTTATACAGGCTGATCTTACCTGGATCTAAAGAACAGCTTGAACGTGAGCCTTATTTGCATGAGGAAAACATTAATCCTTTTTAGCTGGTAGTGATGTGGTTATTTAGTAACAGCTCTCAAAAATAAGATTAGGTTTTATAAAAGCATTTCCTTGTGGTTTTGGGTTTCTCCATAGGGACAGGATTGCTGGTATCAGCTGTGGTCACTATACACGTGCTTTTCATGCTTTGGGTGGCAAGGTTTGGGTTTGGTTTGTTTGGGAGTTTTTTGATTAGTGCAAATTGAGAAGAGTATGCAACTCTGTCAGCATATCTGGAGATCCTGCTGTTGCAGGATGAAGCAGCTACTGAAGTGAGCTGGAAATAAGGTTGCATATCTGATTGTGCCCAAGGAGCTGGGTCAAAGGAAGACTCTGCCACTGCTGTGAAGTATCAGACCAAGCTCCTTCCTTGTCTTCTGTCTGGTTCTTTCCAACCATGATGATGCTGTGATCTGTTCTCCCTGACAAGGTAATCTTTGACCTTCAAATCTGACACCTTCAGATCTTGCTGTGAATGTGGACACTGCTTTTCTCTTGCAGGTTCTTGTTCTGCTACTGGGTTTGTAGAAGCTGCGGAGCAGCCATGAGGCATCAGTTTTGCTGACATTATAGTAGAATCCTGGAATGTCTTGGGTTGGAAGGGACCTCTAAAGGTCACCTAGTCCAAGCCCCCTACAATAAGCAGGGACATCTCACACTAGAACAGATTGCTCAGAGCCCCATCAAACCTGACCTTGCAACTGGAACGAGAATCAATCCAATTTTTTCCAATTTCCATTTTTAAACATTAAACACCATTAATTTTTCAGTTGCAGAAACAAAGCCATCTTAGTCTATGAGACTTGCTGGCTGTTTTGCAGGCCAGTTCACTATGGCTGGCACCTTCTGTCATGCTGGTGACAATTCAGCAGAGATGGGGGCACCTTTTAGATGTCTCTGAACTGCATCTGTCTATAGGCTGCCAAATGTGTGTGACTTTGCATCACTGATAAGGGGTTTAGGGCTTGAGGTTTTCTCAAGTTACCACTTTTAGGTACAATCCTAGAATGTCTGGGAAGATAAAAAGTTTGCATCTTTGACTTTCCCCTTTTATCCTTGATGCTACGTGGATGAAAAAGGCTGGGCATTTATTTTTTTCTCTTTAAAAAACATAGGGATATAATTTTTCAAATGGAATGCTTGCCTTCTGCAACAAAAATGTTTGCTGAAAGCTTGTTCTGCCTTGAATTGTACCAATGAGGGCATGAAAAGAACAGAGAGCACTTATTTGAAGAGCTCAGTTATGCAGAGGCTGAAGTGTATTTCATCAACTCAGTAAAATATGCAGTTTGGTGAAGTTCACAGCCCCCCTAAATTATTAACAGTCCACAGAAAAACTGGAATTTCACTCCAGAGAACTGCTTAGAGCTAAGGATGACTTCTGTGTTGCAGAAGCTGGTTGGGCAGTGGAAAGTATGGTAAGAACAGATGCCTTTTTCTCATCCTTGTCAATGTTTTCCTGATTCCTTTGCTGACTTGGGTTAGACTCTTCATTCTCATCAGGAAGGTTCTTCCTAGATGTGTCAAGTGAGACTCACCTTTGCTGTTTCCATGTTATCTATGGACCTCAGAGCTCTTTTGAGAAATGTGACAGAGCATCTGCTGGCAAAGGGCAACAATTATATCTTCTTACATCTCTGTGTCATTTCTAAGAGGTAAAATTGTCATTGCTGCTTCTCCCATTCCCCTGAAGGCCCCTTTTCACCAGCCTTCTTTTTCTGAAGGGATGTTACTTTCATGGAAGCAGAAAAAAGCTAGAAAAAGCAGCCACTGGTCAAATCCCAAATATCTATTGATAGAAAAACTGATGTGTGTCTGCAGGGGTGAGAAGAAGGGGAAGTGGCAGGAGGAGAAATGAGAAAGTGGGAGGGAAAGGGTGTAAGCATGAGGCAGATTTTAAAAATGCAGTGGAAAAAAGAGGTAGATACGCAAGAATATCAAAGAGGCAGCAAGGAAAAAATGGCATTAATGAGTTAGGATGGACTGCTGAGCAGCTTGGAGCAGCTGGAGCTGCTGTGGGCAGGGATTGTTTGGCAGAAAGCCTTGGAACAACTCAATTCCAAAAAAGCAGCTGGCAATTTAGTGTAGTCTGGTAGTACAGACTGCAGAGTGTGCATTTCTCCATCTGAAAGGGATCAGCTTGCACATTTATTTGCCATCAGGGGCTAGGAAGAGGCACATGAGATTATAGAACAAAGGAACAGTGCAAGAAAAGGAGAAGGTGTAGGAGAGGAGTCTGTTCCCTGCCGTATTGTAGTGCTTTAGTGTGTCATTTCAGAATGTCTCAGGCAAGTCTGGATTGCAGCAATCCTGCTTCTTCAAGCTTCAGTTCATAGAATGATTTCCTAGCAAAGTATATAATGGTATTTCTTCTAATTAATATCTGAGTCACACTATACTTAACTGACTGTCAGTATCAAGTGTAAGCAGATACATTTGAATAGCCTCAGCTTAGGTTGCTTTTAAACATTATTTTGACTACATTTGTTGTTTTATTAAGTGAACTGAGTCTGCTGCCCAACGGGCCTACAGAAAGCTCCCAGCCAGGTCAGTGTCTGTGTCAGTACCAGCTTCCAAAACTAATGTAGCCAGACACCGTAACCTTATCATGGTGATGGACATGCTTCTGGGTGGACTGAGACCTTCAATACCCTTTGCAAGTGGTGCAGAAAGTTCTGGATGGAGTGAAATAAGAGGGAAATAAGGCAGAGAGGCAAGAAAGCTGAGCACGGTAGGGCAGGCCCACAGAGAGGAGGCCGTAAGGTTGGTGGAAAGAAGCCAGTTGCTTCCTGAGTGTTTTAGAAGTTTGTATTTGCACTTGAGATAACACTGTGATAACCACACAAGTGCCCAGCTCTACGTTACTCATTTAGAGCCTGAATCCGTGCAGCATCCTCACAGGAAGTTCCTTCTTTAGCCTGTGCTCAGGGCACACGGCCAAGACACACAGCTACCTGTGTGCTGCTGTCAGCTGGCTGTGCTGGTGTGCTTACAGAAACAGGCTGCAGGGTTTGTGTGATGACAGGTTACTGGGGCTTCTGACACAAAACACAGCTGTTCTCGTGTGTAGTTCACAGCATCACATCATCCTTCTGGTTGGAAAAGGTAAGTCCAAACACAACCAGTTTCTCCAGGAGAATGCTGTGGGGAAAGGGTGTCAAAGTCCTTACTAAGGTTCAGGTACATGACATCCACAGCCCTTCCCTCAGCCACTAAAAGGGTCACCTGGTCATAGAAGGAGATCTGGTTCATCAAGCAGGACCTCCCTTTCACAGACCCATGCTGGCTGGGCTCGATCACCTGGTTGTCCTGCACATGCTGCATAATGGCACTCATCATCTGCTCAGAACCTTCCATGGCACCAGGGTCAGACTGACAGGCCTGTAGTTCCCTGGACCCTCTTTTTGGCACTTTCGTATCTGGGGTCACATCTGCCAAACTCCAGTCCACTGGGACCTCCCTGGCTAGCCAGGACTGCTGGTAATTGAAGGGAAGTGGCTTGGTGAGCACTTCTGTCAGCTCCCTCTGCACCTGTATCCTATAGACTTCTGTATATCTATGTGGTGGAGCAGGTAACTAACCAACCTCTCTTGGATTAGGAGGGCTTCAGACTCCTCCCCATCCCTGTCTTCCAGCTCAAGGGACCAGATGCTCAGCAAACAACTGGACCTACTAATAAGGACCAAGGCAAAGAAGACAATAATTACCTCAGCCTTCTCCTCATCCTCAATCAGTAGGTTTCCCCCTGCATCCAGTAAGGGACAGAGGTTTTCCTTAGTCCTCCTTTTGTTGTTAATATATTTATAGAAGCGTTTCTTGTCTTTGACAGCTGCAGCCAGGTTGATTTCAAGTTGGACTTTGTCCCTTCTGATTCTCTTCCTGCACAGCCTCACGACATCCTTGTAGCCATCATGAGTGGCCTGTCCCTTTTTCCCAAGGCCATATACTCTCCTTTTTTTCCCTGAGTAGCACCAGACCTCTTTACGCAGCCAGGCTGGTCTTGCCAGCCAGCTTGTCTTCTGGCACAGGGGAACAGGTGCTCCTCTGCCTTTAAAACCTCCTTCTTGAATAATGTCCAGCCTTCCTCAACTCCTTTGCCCTTCAGGACTGTCTTCCAAGAGACTCTTGTTGACCAGTCTCCAAAACAGGTCAGAATCTGCCCACTGGAAGTCCAAAGTGTCAGTTCTGCTGGCCATCCTCCTTACTTCTCCAAGAACAGAGAACTTTATAATTTCCTGGTTGCTGTGCCCAAGGCGGCCTCTGATCATCGCATCCTCCCAAGCCCATCTCTGCTGACAAGCAGCAGGTCCAGCAGGGTGCCTTCCTCACCAGCTGTGCCAGGAAGTTGCCCTCCACACTCCAGGAGCCTCCAGGACTGTTCCCTCCCTGCTGTATTGTGTTTCCAGCTGACAGCTGGAAAGTTGAAGTCCCAGACAAGGGCAAGGGACTGAGAGACCGTCTCGGGTGTCTATAGAATACTTTGTCTGTCTCTTCATCCTGCTTGGGTGGTCCATAACAGACTCCTACCAAGATGTTTGCTTTGTTGGCCTTCCCCCTGCTGCTCAACCCAAACACATCCAGTGCTGGTGTCCCCAGCACTACCTTCCCACCATTCATAGCCCTCCCTAACAGCGAGGGGTGACCCCACTGCCTCTGCTCCCCTGCCCACCCCCATGGCAGCGCTCCAGCCCCGCCAGTGCTCCCGCCAGCCCCCGTGACGCTGCGGACACCGCAGTTTCCCCGGGGGATGATGTCCCGCCGGGCTCTGGGAGCTTTGGTGGCAACACAAGGCAGAGCAGCTCCCGGGCTGCAGGGAACGGGGTGATCTGCAAAACGAAGGTTGTCACGTTCCTGCCGCGCTGAACGACCAGACTTTTGTCTCCAGGATTTTTCTCTCCACCCCCCGCCCCTGACTCCAGCTTCTCCCTCTGCTGAGCTCGGCCACTGCCCCAGTGCCTTTTGCAGCTCCTCTTGAATGTGTTTCTTGCTCTCCTGATGAGCTGCTAGTTTGGCAGGTTTGGAGCATGAAGCTCTATGAATAGTCACCATTGCTGCAACCCATCACCCTCAGAACCACATGATGGACAATAAATGCAACCACAAGGCCAAAAGGTTTTTTCTATTTATTTATTTTTATCCCTCTGGTAGCTCAGCTTGGTTCTGGAGTGTTTGCCTTGTGTCAGTCCACCACATAATTGACTATTTTAGGCTTGTGCTGGACCTGTTATGACCTGGAACCTGCCCTGCCTGCTCAGGCTGGAGAGTTGAGCAGGGAGAAACTTCATGCAATTCAACAAAGGCAAGCGTAAAGTACTGCATCTGTGGAGGAACAACTGCAAGGATCAGTGCAGGATGGGGGCTGACCTGCTGGAGAGCAGCTGTTGGGGAAAAGCACCTCGGGGGGGACCTCTGCCCTTGAAGCCAAGAAAGTCAGTTGAGGTGCATTAAGAAGAGTGTGGCCAGTAGGTAAAGGAGGTGCTCCTCCCCTTCTAATTCTGCCCTGGTGAGGCCACACCTGGAACATTTGAGTCCAGTTCTGGGCTCCCCAGTTCATAAAGGATAAAGAACTATTGGAAAGAGTCCAGCACAGGGCCACTAAGGTGATTAAGGAACTGGAGCATCTGCCCCATGAGGAAAGGCTGAGAGAGCTGAGGCTGTTCAGGCTTGAGGAGGCTGAGGGGGGATCTCATCAACACTTGTAAATATCTACAGGGGGTGTCAGGAGCATGGGGCCATCATTTCAGCCATCTCCAATGAGCTGGAGAGCACTGTTTCAAACCAGGATGGTCAAGATTTCATCGTGGGTGAGTATAGCAGGCTGTGGCCAGTTCTGGTGGAGGTGGTTTCAGGTAAGTGAGCCATGTGTTCAGCTCACCAGCATCACCAGCTCACAGAGGGGGGAAGTGAGAAGCACTGCAAGGTCCTGCAGCAGACATCAAGTCCCATGGTACAGAGAGACAAAGCTAGAACTATTGAACTAACTCATACATCTCAATACCTAATGGATAGAATGGCCACACATCTGTGGCAAATAGAAGAGAACTAAATAGGGAATATTATGGAAGCTGTGGTGCTTTGGCTCCCTCCCTTGACATGCCATCACTCTTTTCAATCTGATGCTATTTTTAGGAGCCAGAGAACCAGGAATCTGCTCTTGCTTTGCAGCTGATCAGGAAAAGATTTAGAAATGAGAGAAGTACATAGGGCTTCCTACCTCCCCCATCCTACTTTCCACTAAGGAGTAATGGTGAATTCCTGCATGCCTGGTCTCCACATATGTCCCTTCTGGCTGTTTCTCTTCTAGCTTGCTTCAGCGTATCTTTTGGGAAGGGTGTCCCTGCTTAGGGCTCTGCCATGCACTGAATCAGTCAAGAGACAGGAGAGCTCTGGTGCTTTGGTTTTGTCTTGTGACCTACTCGTTACGCCTTCAATGGCAACGTCTTCACCTACAGATCTTTTCTTCCCCTTCTTCCAATGACTGCAGGAAGATCCTTTGGTCACACCTTCATCAACCAGACTGAAAGATTATAAAGAAAGTTGTGTCTAGCTCTTTTCTGCACTAGACCTGAATTCATGGTGTACCCTTTTGGTTACTGTCACACTTCACATAAGAGACATAATCATAGATGCATTGACTGGAAAACAACAACCCCCAGTGCCAAAGAGCTTGTTTGTGTGATAAGACTGAATGAAAATCTAGACTTGAGTGGGGAGCATTAAGGTATGAAGAAAAAGAAGATGGAACTTTGCTGCTGAATTGTGGTAAGGTAGGGATGTCCATAGAAATGTGGGCAAAAATTGGCCCAAGAATGCTTCAAGTATTTATTTGAAATCAATAAATAATAAAGGACATAAATTTAACAGCTTGCACTAACACTGCCACCTTTCCTTTTTTAATGGTTCAGTCTTCACAGAGGTGAAGTCTTCCTCTCATTTGCAGAAAGGATTTATGCAGAGACATGTGTTGTTTTCTTTCTGGATGCTGTTGGAGAAAAGTGACAGGTTACTCTGTTATTATTAATAGTGGGAAGAGACCCAATGTTGAGCAAATTGAGGTCTAGGTGACTGAGCTCTCAGTACCAAAATGAAAAGCCTAATTTAATTGTTTATGAAGCTTTGCTGCCCAGTGCTAGTCCAGAAACTGCAGAAATTAATTCCAGTGGCATGCTTGCTAAAATTGGTGTCATTTCTTAACAGGAGTTAGACCTACTACAACAAAAGTAGTAAGTAATTCCTGTATTTAATCAACAATTGAAGGCTAATAGCACTCCAGGAAAGACTTGGCTTCTCTGAGAGATATAAAGAAACCCCACCACAATGTCCACTCTTTGTGGTCTGTAGTTATCTTCAGTTGATTTTTTTTGCTCATGAATAAAGCCATGTGATAGAAGAGTTGCTGTGCTTAAGCCCCACAAATGGATCTGTAGTAAAGACCATGCTACTTAAAGCCTGTCTTTTCTCATTACAATTATATCTAAGAAAACATTGAGAAAACCAGATAGTCCAACACCTCTTATCTATTGAGCATATCCAAAATGTATGCACCAGGTAAAAATTACACCTACTACATAATCTCCATCTACTATGTCATTTGGTAGATAAAGATTTAGGAATAATAGTTCTTTGGCTAAAAATCCACTTGCAGATTCTGGTTTTCATGGAAGGTCAGGCTTTATACAACCATATCAATTAGATGATATTTTCAAAACTGTTTTTGAAGAGATCAGGTAAGATGTTTATGCTGATGTAGCCTACCCAACAAATGCTATGAGAGGACTGTCCATCTGACTCCTTGAAGACCTGAGACACAAACTGTGTTTAAATACATCAAGCTGACTTACTGCTTCCCTGGGGACAGATGATGCTCAAGATCCTCCCTGTGACAGAAAAGAGGCACATCATGCAGGGCAGGAGCTACACGTAGACCTTTCTCTCCCCTTCAACTTTAGACATAGCTAAGCTAAGGAGCTGGGCAGACCTGTAATTATCACCACATTTAAGATGTGGTTGCAATGGCAGCTTTGAGGGCTGCAGGAGTAAGTTGTGGGTAGTGCTTTATATTATTGCATTCATCAAGATCCTGATAACAGAGGCTGGGTCTGTGAGAAGAGCAATTGATAATGGTGAGTTTGAAACTACCATAAATGATCGTTCAAGAATGTTATAGTATAAGAACTTTTCAGTAGTTTTATGAGAGGTCAAAGAGAATCTATTTTTAAAATATATATATTTGTATTCTGGATGATTAAGTGATAGATTACATAAATAGTATGCTAAATATTTGGCTGATTTTTTTCCAAAGTGAAGAAGTTCTACTAAATATTTTGGCTTCAACTGATTGCAGGGTCACCCATAAGTCATGGAATAATTACATAATTGATGCAATGTATTAAGAGTAACATATAAAAATATATTAAAATGCCTTTATAAAAATGCAGAATAGTCACTGTTCCTGAACCCAGATTAACAGTAACCAGGATGACAAAAATCAAGTGCTGTAATTCTGTCTTCCTGTTTAAAAGCTAAAGCTTACTGTCTGCCAGACCACTGTCTCAAAAGTCAACATTTCTAGCCTCTTTCAGGCCAAAGCTGCAGTGAATTTCTAATCTAGTGATGCCCAGAAAAAACAGTATTTATCTTCCTTGTTTGACAGAGATTACAGGTATAGCACCTCTCTAAGCAAGCCAACAGACAGAATCTCAGTTTGGCTGATTTTAGGTTACTGAAAACTGTGGGGTAAAATCTCCAATGCCCTTTAGATTGTTTAAATATGTAACTAATAACTTCTGAAAAGGCTTAACCTAAAACCTGCTCAGTGCTCAGAGCATTTAGGTACCTCTGTCATTTTCCTTTTGAATAACAGAGTTTCTATTCCTGAAAGACATTGCTGTTGAAAAATATCACCCTCAATGCATCTGTGCCATGTCAGATGATTCCATTCATAAAGCATAGATTGTTTGTGAGGGTAGTATGAAAGTCAGTGTTGTTTGGAAATGTTTAATTGAATGCTGACAAGCTATATCTCCTCATTTCCTTTATCATATGATACAAAATAAATGTTCAACATGGGAGTTGAAAGGATCTTCTGGGTCACCAGGTTCATCCCCAATTCTGCAGATGAATATACACGTCTGACAAGTCTACAGCTTTCAGTCACCTAAAAATATAAATGCAAAGCCACAGTAAACAGAGCCTAATATATGCACAGAGGTTTCTGTCACATTCCTGTGCTCTGCAGTCAGCTCAGCCTTGGTATTCTGGTTGTGGCTTGCAAATTGAGACACTCGCTGAGAGACCAGAAGTCTGCTCTGCCACACACGCTGACTTTGAGCAGAAGAGGTCAGGAACATCTCCTCCTCCTCATCCTGCCACTGTGGATAGTCAAAGATCAAGTGCAGCTCTTCTGGTCAGGAGTCCCCTAATGATCTAGGGTGCTACCCTTATTTCAAACCAGAGACACAGGAGAAAGCATGTGGATCCACCCCACCACCCTTGTAGCTCATTGTCAAGTAAGAGCAACAAGATGATTGTTCTCCCTAGCCCAGCATTTCAAAGATGATGCCCTCCTTGGAGACTCCAAGAAGATAATTTTTTGTCACAAAGATTTGGTTCTGGAAAGAGGTGACATGCTCTGATCATTCATTTTCTGTGATATGAACCTACTTCTGCTTTCAAAGAGTCCAGATACTGACTTGGATGTATATGACCTTAAGAAAAATCTGAATAATTTTATATGAAAAAGCTGTTAAGTCAGTGTATAAAGAATACCAGTGAGATCAGAAAGTCCAGGATCTGAAATGCCTCAGTGTTAAGAAGAATTAATATTGATTGATTCAGAACACAAGTCCTAGTAAATACTTAAGTTAAACTCCTTTGTGAATAGGGGTAAAACACAGACTATTCCACTCTGCTATAAAAATCTTATGCCAGAGCATAAAACCTGCTACAGGACCTGTGTCCTGAATGGATGACTGCTTTACTTTTGTTTGCAGTTCCTTATTTTTGTCTCTCTATTGTTCTGTGTTGGTTTTTTTTTCCTCTGGATTCCTGGCTGCTCTGGTAACTGGTGTTGGTGAATTTGGAATAAACTTGTTTTTGTCTAAGGTATTAATTAAAAAAAACCCCAAAGCCTACCTCAGCAGGGTTTCAGCTTAAAATTATATCCCCTTGAAAGCTACCTTTGATGAATAATTTTCCCCACTTTTTGGGAAATCTAAAGTGAAACGAACAGAATCAGTTTCAGTGCCCCCATAAATTTTATGATTTTTTATTGCAGTTGCTGGTTTCATCTCATGGTGAATGAAAAAGAAAGCATTACTTCTTTCTCTGCAATTGAAAAGGCTCAGTTTCAAATTCAGAAAAATGAGATTGTATAAATACTCAATAGATGTTACAGTTATCTTCAAATCTTCAAACGAAAAGTAGTCTCTTCAGAAGGGAAGAAAAGCTCTGATAAAAAATTGCCAGGGTTATAAATAAGGACTCTGTACACAAAGGAACTTTGTATATTCAGTGGAGTGTCATATGATGGCAAAAGCACATGAGGGGCACCCTGTGGGTGACATCATCTGGAAGAGAACACAACATGTACCTGTGACATGAAAAGCACGTCAGACAAAACCCATGGATCTGCAAAGCTGCTTGGTCTCCCGTGTCTCATTAAATCTGTTGGAGGTTATTTTTACCCTCTTTAGATCCATCTTTCCTGGGCATGGCAATCCTTTTTAACTGCCAAGCCTACCATGAGGGAGAATGAATTTGTGGTGAGAGAGCTCTTCGTGGAAAAGAATGTTAATGCGATATGACAGACAACTTTTTTCTTTTTGGATGGAGAAAGAATGAGTATTTGTGAACTTTACTAACCTTACACTGCATTTATCGACCCTTTTCTCTTATTCTTGCATCCACCTGCATGAGCCTTCAAGGGTGGTTTGAAAACAATAAAAAATGGCCCATGATAAACGGACACATTCAAAGGACATTGCCCAGTGCTTCAAAGTTTAAAGGGAAGAAGTAGATTATACTGGGTAGAAAGTGCAACTTGCAAATAAGATTTAATTAAAACCAAGACCTTAAGGTGCTCTGCTTAAGGTGATTGCTTCAGTGCAGAAGATTGCCAGTTGGTTCCTATTCTGTTTAATAGAAGTTTTGACTTCTTGAAGAAGAAGAGCAGAAGAGAAACATTGACAAGATGGACTCACTTCTGTTTTGACTTCCTTCTTGAGGGGCCGAAGGGAAACCACTCAGGTGCCTGAGACAGGTTAAGGAGGAAAGGGCTTAACGTGGCTGGATGTGGATCTACAGCCTGCAACTCACTGCAAGGTTGAGTCCTCTGGTTTTACTTTCAGTTGTAAGCCCTGCCAAAAAGTACAATCCCAGGTTTTGTTCCTCACACTTTTAAAGGATTGGATGCCACTCAGTTCAGGGGAAAAAAATACAACATTTAGAGGAAGTGTCCCAGCAAACACCTTCCTGTTCAAAGACCTGTACTGTTTTGCTTTTTTGCTGGAAGTGTCAGCCCTCCTTTCTCAGTAGCTTTTACCCCTCCTACTCCCTAGCAGGGTTGCAAAAAAGAGCCCTTCTTTGTTGCTTATCTATGGAAACTGCTGACTCCCAATTACCTACCTTGGTTGAAGAAATGGTTTATTCTTAGACAAGAAGACACTTATACTGGCCCTTTGTTAACAGTCTTAGCTGACCAAAAGTAATGGCTGCAATGTAATGTTTCCTTAAATTTTAAACTCCTTCCAGAATTACTCAACTGATTCTGGTCAGAGATACAAATTAAATAATGCAGATGCCCAGACTCTAAGAGCTGAGACCACCTATGATGTAAAATGCTCTAATTCTCTAGAAGAAAACCAAATCAAACCAAAGTGCTGGCTAGGGTGGGGAAGGAATTGGAGAGGAAATAAAACTGTCCTTTTAAGGAACACTGGTTATTTGGTGTTCTGGTGCTAAGATCAAATACATGTTGAAACAGTTATTTGTCTCAGCTTTATACTTCTGAGCATGAACCTTGCATTTCTCGAGAGTAAAGAATAATCTTCAACATTTTTTAAGTGTGTTTCTACTGCTGAATATCCATTGTACCTGATAGGCATGCAGCAGGAGTGGGTGAGCTCAGATCTGCTCTGGTGAAAGCAGAGATGATGTGCCTCGTTGTCCTGGAGGACAGCAG
>NW_009954531.1:110753-111707 GCF_000747805.2 Chaetura pelagica | reverse complement strand
AGCAGGAATTGCAGGGAACTGTCAGGATTTCCTCAGCAGTAAATGCAGAGAGTCTCATCTCTGAAATTGTAAAATGTGTGTTGAATTTGTGTATGTATATTAATGCTTTGAGGAAGGCTTTCAAAAGTAACAGGACTTAAAAAATAAAAGCAAGAAGTCCAGGTTGGTTCATTCCTGGTAAATCTGCTTTCTCACTCTGGTTTAACTAGACATTGTTCATAGAGGTACTTTAGCTACTGATTTCATTCTGGAATAGTTAGTACAAAGAAATGCATTTTATGAACTTCCTGACAAGAATCTTCCATCCCAGCCCTGCTCAAGTCACTGAATGTGTTTCTGTAACAGCACCTGCATCAAAGCCAAACGTTTCAGGGGAAAGACACGGAGCAATGACCAATTACTGGGTAGCAGGAGAAACAATTAAAGCCCAACGTTGTTAACTTTTGAATTTACAGTTTTGCATCTTTTCCTAAAGGTAAAGGCCTTCCTGAAGGCAGTTCTAGGTGCTTCTGTTCTTTCAGAGACAGACTGCTCAGCACATGCTTCTGAGTTGAACACACTTGTGTTGCTCATTACTCGCTCGTCGTGAGGGGGAAAAAGCTCAGGACTCTCAGAAACCTCCTGGAAACGGGTCCCTGGGCCGAGCAGGAGCTTTGGTGCAGCAGGAGCCCCTCGGTGCCGGGCCCGGCCGCCTCGGGGCAGCTCCTGCTTCCAGGAACTCCTGGAAGACCTGGGAGCTGGGCAGGAGTTGTTGGAAGGCGGGAAGAGGCTGGATGTCCCGGGGGACAGAGCAGCAGGGCCCGTCCCCGCGTTGCCCTCCAACACGTCGGTGCCTCAGGACGTGATCCCGGGCTCGGCCGAGGCAACGAGGGGGTCCCGAGGGGCCCTCCCTCCGGCCGCGTCCCGGGACCCCCTGCCCGGCCCCGGGGCCGCTCCCGTGAGGAGAGGAGAGGA
>NW_009954531.1:108835-110411 GCF_000747805.2 Chaetura pelagica | reverse complement strand
CGGGGGGCCCGGCCCGGCCGGGCCCGGAGGAGCCTGAACGGGTCCGCGGCGACCCGCAACTTTTCTTTCTTTCTTTATTTTTTTTTTCCCTTTCTTTCCCCCGTTCCTAAGCGGTTCCCCCCCCGGCGGGCAGGGCCGCTGTCAGGGCCCGGGCCCGGCTGCTCCCGGGATGCGGGGCCGGCCCGGCGGGGCTGGGGCTGCACCTCCCGGGAACGCACTGCGGAGCTGCGCGGGGGTATTTTTAGTGCTCCTAAAACCACATAAAACCAGTTCTGTTCAGCACTTACTTTGGCGAGACTGTTATTAACTGCATAGATCGAATTTGTTTCCTGCCCATCCATATTTAGGCACTCGAGAAATGCCAGGTTTTCCTCCCCTCTCTCCTTTTTAAATACCTTTTGGAGCTGTTAGTGCTTGTAATGTAAACTATTTCTAGGTCCGAATTTGAAATCCCTGAGCCATCATGGTCTGTTGCATTTAGCTGGCTGTCTCCTGTGAGCCCCACGTTCTCGTGCAAAAGAAAGAAAGGAGAAGAAAAAAGCCCTAAGAAATCTGAAGAGGTTCATGTTTAGAAACCTGGCTGCACACATCGTGGCTGTTTTTTAAACCTCGGCACTGGTCACATTTTCCACTCCAAAGAGTGATGAAGCTGTGCTAAAGGGGTACACTCTTACTGTACTTTCCTTGCAGGCTTTAAGGAATTTTAACACAAAGGAAAATGGCTGTACAATTTAAAAGAATCTGGGACTAACCACTTCTTGCAGTGCCTGATACACAGCAGCACCAGGGAGTGGAAGAGACTGTTGGCAACTGTGAATGACCAGAAGTGGTTTTGTTGTCCAAGTGGAGAAGTATGCATTATGTAAATGGCATGCATATGGTGACAAATATGTTAATAAAAGTGTTCTTGCATTCTTCTTAAGAAGTTAATTTTTAATAGAAAGCTGGTTTTCACAATGCCGTGTAGGATGTTTTAGACAATTGGTATTCAGACTAGCAGAGCTGTGTTTATAAAATCATACCCTAAAATAAGCAAGCTGGTTTTGTTCCTGATTGAGTCTGTTTATGACCCAGTTCTTTACATTGCATGTGTCCTTACTGTAATAATGCTAGAGAAAAAGGATAAAAGTGAAATTGAGTTTAAGGGGATTCCTTCTTTTGAAGAAACAAATCCTTATGTTTAAAAAATGCAAGTTCTCTGCTCTGCTTCTTGGGTAGATAAAGGCTGGATCAACTCAAGAAAGATTATGGTATGTTAAGTTTGAAGCTAGGTCCTCCCACATGGATTGGAGCCTGTGGGAGCTGGGATACCAGTGTTAGCAGCCTCTCTCTGTTAGTTACAGAAGGAGTGGGGCTGTCGCCTTAGGTGCTTGTAGATAGGTGCTCTACATATCTAGGTACTTGTGAATATGTAGTTTTGTTGCCTGTGGCTGTCTTCAGTGAGAGAGTTAGTTCTGTGGTGGTCTCAGGGAAGTTCACAGAAGCTAAGCTTCCTTGCTCTTGTGACTTTCATAAAATGTCCCTTCCTTGTGTAGTCCTGACTCGAATCATTCTTGAACGGAGCTGGAATTGCTAT
>NW_009954531.1:95501-108779 GCF_000747805.2 Chaetura pelagica | reverse complement strand
TTTTCTGCCTCTTTCCAAATGTGCAGATTCAAGTCCTGTCAAGTATTTTCCACAAAGATGGGGAAGAAGGACGAGGGTTTGGTACTAGGTTGTCCTTTCCTTAAGGAGATCCAGTGTAGTACAGTAATGCCATGGGAAATACTGACCTGCAGAGTTCTTGTGGATGTCCCCCAAACTACAATCATCAACTGACGTTAGGACTTCAAAACTTATTAGATCTTAAGCATCTCAGAGATGGAAGCAAAGATACTATATTCAAACCAGTAAAAACGATGGAATCAAAATAGTGGTGGTGATGGTCCTCATGGCTTCTTGTGTGGCATGAGCTTCCACAGCATGACCCAGAATGACAAAGACTGTCTTAGGTCAGCAGCAGTGGAAGTCGGTTGTCAAAACTCTGGGACACCAGGAGGGGAAGAGATGGGAAGTCAGAATCCAAGGTGCTGGTTTTCAGCTTGTGCATTGTTTGCATTGCAGTGGTCTCATGGCAGGCTTGGTGGCTGGGATTTCCAAAGCATCCTAGGTTTTATATCCCCAAGCATCCTGATCAGATTGCTCTGTGTTTGGTTTTGGTGAAGTGTTGTTTTCATACAGGCTGTGTGAGATGGGTTGATCTGGGGACTGCTGCCCTCTGAAATGCTATCTAAAATTTGTGTGTTTTCCTCTGGTTTTCAGTGAGAAATGATTCAACTAACTTCTGTAGAAGGTTTTTGGGAACAGCTTTGTCTTCCAGTGTGTCTGTAAGTGTCCAGCTCAATGGACGCTGGATGTTCTGACTGGAGCTCGTCTGTTGCTACTGATCCAGCTCAATAATTTTGAATCTATGCTTTTTTTAAAAAATTGTTAGTACCATTTTTTGTTTTAAGCACCTTGTTATCAGACATCAGTAATATGGGTGCTGCTTTGGTTAGTGAGAGTGGCCAAATGGTCTGTATGGGGACTGGAAGGGCAGACTGTAAGTGCAACAGTGGTGTGATTAGTGCTTTGGTTTATGTCTGACTGTACACCAGTTTTTACTAAAGCTATAAACTTGCAACATGCTTTTGAGTAACATTTTCTTCTTCAAGCAGTTTTGTAAACATTTAATATATTTTTCATTTACTAAATACTCAAAGAACTTGAAATCATTTACAAGAGATGGCTGGTAAAAGCTAAGTAAGAAACACTTGTCTAGCTCCCTGGACAGGATACAGATACAGGTACTGTTAGAGATTTGAGCTATTGATTATGTAGTTGTTAACTTGTCTGAGTGGAGTAAATAATGTGGCAGATTAAAAGCAGTAATAACTATTGTGGTATTAATTTTTGTCAGTGCTATCAAATTTTAATGTGAAAGTGATTGCTTCTCTTGAGAGACCTTGGTTTATGATTCCTGCATAATGATGAACACTGATACTGTTTGCAAAATATCTATCTTGTTCTGAATTCTCTGAATTAGTTGAAAATTCCTTTTAATTAAAAAAATATATATTTTTCAGATGTGAAAACAAATTGGGATAACCTGAGCTAAGGTGAAGTAAGGTACAAGTGAGAGAGAGGAGAGAGAAATTATGAGGCAGTATCATTGAACTCAGCTCGCTCTTTCCATGATGTGGCAGCTCTCAAGCCATGCTGAGTACTGCTGCAATTCTTACAGCCTGTTTCTCAGCTGAGTACCCACCACCAGCATTCAGGTCTCATTTTCTTGCCCCCTGCCAACCCCTTTGAACTCCCCCTATGGAGCACTGAGCTCAGTATTCACCAGCACAGGACCCCAGACCTACACCGTGAAAATCCACCATGAAATTTGGCATAGATGTTTGTAGATCAGTGTTGCATTCTCTGGAGCATACAGTAATTGGAAGGCAGGCAGTCACAGCACGAAACTCTGGCTGGTTTGGAGGTTATGAGTAGTGAAATTTGAGAAGGCCTTTGTTGGTGGAACAATAGTGGAGGTGCACTGGAAAGTGCTTCCAGTCAAACGTTTTGCCCCTCCCTCCACTCTTCCCCCTCCCATTCCCGTTTTCTCCTAAAAGCAAGGTTCAGTCTAACTGTATTTGCATTTTACACATTGCAGTGTCTTAAAACTTTATGGGTCTTTGAATTTTATTTCAGAGTTCGTGGCTTTTCACTCTTTCTGTACTGACTATCATCAGGAGTTTCTGGGTCTAAAGTTTGCTCTACGCTCGTCCTGATGCTGTACCAGCCAGGCCAGAGAAGAAACACTGGTGCACAGTGTCCTCTCCTGCAGTGCTGAAGGGAGCAGGGGCCTGGTGGTGTTCATCTCCATTTCCTCATGGGTATGGCCATTGCTTTTTCTGGCAGTAGCCACTGTGTTCTTCTGTGAGAGATACCCAGGCTGTGCAGTTGTGACCTGGCTTCTCAGGGTGAAGTTACTGAGTTTAAATGGCATTATTTAAAGCACATTGCTTCCCGGGTCCCTGACCACTGCCTCTCAAAATGCTCCTTTTCCTTCTGGTGTCACTGACTTTCATTGCTATTTTTGTCTTTCTGTGACATACAATTGTATCTCAGAGTTTATTGGTATTACTGGCTTCCTTGTTTGCTCAGTAGCACTTTTCTTATTATTTGCCCAGGCTTAAGATCCTGGTGTGGGAAAGAAAGCTGGGGATTTAACTGCCAGGGGGGTCTGATTGGGGAATTGGGAAGGCAGGTTGGGGGGAGAGGAGGGTGTTTCCATAGTGTAACCTCAATCATCTTGTACAGCGTTCCCTGCAAGTTCTGTGGGGGACTCAGGTGATTTCAGTGTCACCTGCAGAAGCTCAAGGTTCCTACTTCAGAGCCAGGCTGTCTGAATAACTCTTCAGGTATTGTTAGGACACTTTTTTTCTCACTGTCTTTCTTCTCTCTGGTCTTTTGGTTATGAACTCTAAAAACCGATGGCTCTTTGTCTGCCAGCTTAAAAAAAGTTTCAGAAGTGCTAATATGGGATTTTTCTGCTGTGTTAAGACACTTGGTCCTGCCTGAATCATGTTGTGTGCATTGGTGGTGGGACTGGGAAGTCTGGGCTTACTGTTGCATGGCATTCCCAAGGGCTGGTCAGCTTTTATGTCTTGAAGAAGTGTGTCAAGCGTTATCACCTTTTATATCTTGACTAAATGCTGGTGACTTCTAGCTCAGTGTTACTAAAAGCAAGAATGACCGCTTCTAAGTTTTTTAATTATTGGGGCTTCTATGGTACATTTAAATGTATTGGAAGTGCTGATTGCTGTTCTGAAGCAAGCTCCTGATATGGGGAGTATGAAGCCATCCATCGTCAGGCAGTGAACAGAGAGGAACATACACTTCATGGTCCTCTGTTGTTAGTCGTAGGAAAAGGCACCTCTTGGGAGGACAGAATCTCCAAGCCATTAACAAAGAGGGACAGAGCAGACCACTGGTCAACTGCTGTGAGAGGGAAGGAACTGCTAAATGTTGTAGCTCCTCATGGGCATCCTTATGATGCCCATGATTAATTATATAATTGAAATTATATTTTTAAAATATTGAACTATCTCTTTTTGAAAGGTAATTCTAGTTCTTTCATCTCTTCAAAGACAGACTTGATGCTGCTTCTTAGAAATTCTTTGTGTCAATGAAGATTCAAGGAGACAGTGTGTTTATGGGGAACTGCAGAATAACTTTGCGTTATATTTGCCATTTTTCTCTCTTCAAGCATTTTGAATATTCTGTTGCTGAATTATACAGAGCCACTGCTTTAAGTTCAGCTACCTCTAGTGTTAATTTATGGTACTCATTGAGCTGGCTAATTAATGTGAAAGGCTAAATCACTGACACTTTGTACTCCAGTGGGATGTTAATCTGTTTTGGGGAGCCCAGTCTTCATCATTTGTATGAAGTGTTTGGGTGTAGTGTATGTATGAGCCTACACGTGTGTGCACGTCATCGTGGCCATCTGGCTGGAGATTTTTGGAGGCTACCAACCTTCACATTAAAGAATCTGATTTCTTAAAGTCCAAAGGGCCCAGTAGTCCCAGTACATTTGGAAAAAGCAGGAAGACATCTAAACATCATTTATATGTCAGAGGTTTCTCCTGTTTATTTTAGATTTCTGCAAAGCAGGCAGGTGTCTGACTATAAAGAAGGAATTTTACACTGGTCTCTAGTTTTCTTAAACTCTTGGCCTTTTTCTATTCTTTTTGAGCTTGCAAGCACTGAGCAGAAATTCTCTCTTGGTAACTTCATCCTGAGCAAATATTTACATTCATGAGATTCTTGCTACTTCAGCGATCATTTTGGGCCTGGAGGTTGGAAGAGAAAGTAGCTGTACCAAACACTGGGGCTGGGGAAGGAGCCAGGGAAGGAAGCCTGAAGAAGCCTCCAAATACGGTTTTGCCATATTTGGTAGGAATCACCTGTTCAGTGTATTTTGGTTGTCACTCCAGAAATGTTGCTGTATTCCAGAACGAGATTTACAGATACTGTTATTTCCTGCCACCTGGCCCTCTGCATCCAGTGGGTGCTCACGACTTGAATTTCACTCACATCTTCAAAATGCTGAATACAAATGTTTGCATAAGAACCGAAGTGAAAAGGGGGGTAGAAGTGAGGTGGGAAAGAAGGAAAAAGTGGTGAGTGCAATGCAAGAAGCATAGAAGAGGTGTAGGAAGAGCTTTTGAAGAAAGAAGATTGTAAAGTCAGAACTAGTCAAGAAATCTGAAATCTGTAGAAGAGGAAGACGGTACAAAATACTGGAATTAACCTCTGGACACTACAGAAGTAAAGGAAAGGTTCTCCTGGGAACAGAACAACAGAGAACTGAATAAATATGGCAGAGGAGGAGTGATTTCCTCCAAAACCAGTGGGCAAAAACACCATCAGATCTCAAACTCCTGTGCTTTTGTTTTCTAGATTTCACCACTGTCATACAACTGCTTTCGCTGTGCTGGTGGCACCATTTCTGGGAAAGAAAGAGGTGAGGAGGAAAGAATAGTGAACTTAATTCTCACACCCTTGGTAGGAGAAATAGGCAGGTTTCTCCTGATGGAAAAGCTCAGCACTGGTGTCAGTCCCTCTCTCTCCAGCCCATCTCTGACGCACTGCTTGGGGCTCTATTTGGAGCCCTGCAGTGGTGGCCTGTCTGTCTGGTGGCCTGTCTGGTGGCCTTGTCTGTCCCTTGGGCCACAGGCTGAAGCTGCCACATTGCTGAGGACAGGCTGCCAGGAGGGCACCCTGGCATATGAGAGCTGAATGCATGAGCCAGTGCAAACTGTGTCTGGTATTCCCTCACAAAAGTGACAGGAAAAGGGCATTTGCCCCCACAAATTTGTACTGTTGTTTGACTCGATTCCACTGCAACCAAGGCTGAAGCTACAGTAACTTACACCGAATAAAAGTCTAGCCCAGGCTGAACAGCGTTCAGCTTCGTGTTGGGACCTTTACACTTCGCATCAAAGTATTTTATTTGCTTTGTCAGTTGAATTTTTCCCCCTCTTTTTTTGCCATTTGTTGAATACCTGCAAAGCCCCGGTTTGGGGGTGGATGAATTTTGCCTGGAGGAAAATCTCAGTGGTTCCAATTTCCTGTTGGAGCCAGGTGTGCCAGCTCCATGCATCGCTCCTGCTGCCCACCCGAGTCCTTCGCTCCCAGTGAAGTTTCCCATGGAGGAACAATCAGTGCTGCCCTGCTGAGCCTTCCTGCATCTGTTTTACTAATTGCTATTGAAATTCTTACAGCCTTTTTCTGAGCTGTAAAAGTGCAGAGCCAAATACCAAATCTGGGGGGAACAATCCCCTCCCAATTATTACACAGTTAAGAAATTAACTGCTTAATATTTTTGTAAACTTGAGCAAATACATGACTTGCCTTGCTGTTCTTAGTTTACTAAAAGGGGTGCAAATGCTCACAGCTAGAGGAGAGTAAGGTTTCCTCAAAATAGTAAAATAAAAAACAAAACAAAACAAAAAAACCCTGTCTCATCCATAGTGTCTGGAGTTGTTGGAATTGGGTCATTGGTCTGTTACGGCTGCTTGATTTCAATGGTTGTGCAGTCAAAAAAGTTGCTTCACTTGGAATGCTGAACAGATGCTTTTCTTACTCACTTGAAAGGATAGTCTCATTTATTTATTTCTTTTTTTTTTATTTCTCAGACCATGAAGGTCCCAAAAGTTATTTTAAAAATTGCAAATCCGCTTGTTAGGACAAAGAAACTGTGGAAGTGAATTTTGATGGTAAAGGAACTCTGGGGTTAATCATCCATCCAGGCCAGGGTTCAAGCTCTGCCCTGGCCACAGCCACTGCTTCGGCTGTGAAAAACTTTGTAGCAGATGGTTATTGAAGAGTTGATACAAAAAAAGTAGTTTTTTTCCCCAGGCCCAATTGTTTAAAAATTGTATCTTAAAGCAGGAGCGTTCTTAAACTCACAGAATTTATGGCCTCCACTTAGATAGAAATTTTCTTCTGGCTGGTAATAGATTCAGGGTTGCTAGTACATATTATTAAAAAAAAATATTTCTAGTTATTGGGAAAATATGTAGAGTGGTGCCACTGTTTTACTTGTCTGTGTGAAGTGTTGAGATACTGTATTTTGGCAGTAAACTTGGGAAGGAGGGGGATGTTCGGCCTCCCTGCTGTATGCACAGGCAAAACGTTGCATTTTTAATTTAAGCTGACTCCAAAGCAGTAAGAAACCTTCAGGTAAGTTGCCTCCAACTGGTGCACAACATACACTGTTTTGATGCTCCCTTTTCTCTCCCTCCTGCTTTTTGAATTAAGTTTCAAACAAAACCACTGTTGAAAGTTGAGCAGGATCTTGCTCAATGCTAGTCTCTGGCAGCAGAACCTCTGTAGCTTTGTTTACTATTTATTGGAGGGTCAGAAACCCAGGAGCTGTAAGTGATGCCTGTAATTTGGAAATGGCTTCTTGAAGTGCTCTTGAAGATCTTAAACCTTGAGAGCACAGGTTTTAAACTTGACTATTTGGTTTCTACTATGTGCTTTTGCACCTACATTGCTTGGGTTAGCAACTACTCAGGTATCAGCTGCCATGGTATATTCCAAATCTGCCAAAATCATTAGATTATCCTGTCTCCTGCTTCCTGTTTTATTACATCAGCTTCAGTGGGTAAACCTCAAACTTCTGTTGAGTCCTGGTCACCTGTTTGTCCCACTCCAAGATGAGGAACCCCCCTGGGTGTTACCTGTGAGGCTCAGCATCAGCCTCTGTCACTTGCTTTTTCTGTATCTCACTGTTCTTGGTCTTTCACCTCTCCTGGCATCTTGTAGCTTGTGGTACCTTCAGGATATTTCTGGCAGCATCTCTTTCCAAGATGTGTTTCTGTTGTGGCATCTGCTTGCCTCACAGTCTGTCATGAAAGTTAAAAACTAAGTTCCTACAGTTTCAGGCTAATTTAGCATTGATCCTTATGGTGGCCAGATTGCAAAAATGCACCTTTGTGCTTTTAGCCCTCTGAAACATTTGGTTTTAAATCCAAAACCTTGAGTTCTAGCTAGATCATGTGCATGAAGTTTTGATAACTCCATAATTGAGCTGGTGTTTCCTCTTTATTTTTTCCCCCTAGAATTTATGTTCCTCTATCTTGCAATGAAAAAAAAAAAAAAATCTTGTGTATGAAATCAGACTTTTAAGCATGTAGATTCTGGGTGTAGCTTGCAGAATCCTGGGTGTGGTGATAGGACAAGTAATGAAATTGGTCATTGTTGTCATTCCCTAGAATTGTGCATCCTACAAGGGGAAGGGCAGAGAGTCCCTCAGGCACCCGACAGGGAGGTGCTTGGCACTGAAAACTGAGGCATGGTTTCACCATATAGGGGGGAAAAAAAGAGGAGGCTTTATCTAATATCCATTTGATTAGTAAGTCAGTATCTCATATTAATCTTCTTAATGCATTAAAGATGTCTAAATGTCATGTGCCTTAGTTCCTAAAAATACTGCAAAATCATAATTTGCAATAAAGGCCTTACACTCCTTTTTTGTGGAATTGAATTGGTTTGGATTTTCAAAGGGAGCAGTTATAAAAGGGGAGCAGTTCAAACATAACTTGATCCTGTAACTTCCATTTTGGTTTTGTTTGTTTCTTTGTAATACGTGAAAATCTGGTGGCGGTTCAAGGGCTTTTTTTAAGTTGATGAAGGTGACTGCAGTGAAGGCACCTGGCAAACCTTAACATTGTTCTTTTTCAGTCTGGCATAATGATGCAAAATAAGAGACTTAGAATTTATTTCACTTAGAGCAGAGTATGTACACTGCTCTGGATTTTAGTTTTTCAGCAACTTTGGAGTTCAAAGACATGACCCAAAGGAGTTTTACATTTTTGTCCCTACGTTTTTGACACTTCTGCCAGCTATTGAGGGGAGTTCACACTGAAAGGGATCAAGAAAGGATGGATCAAGGTAAAGCCTTGTCTGAACAGACTGAGTTGGCGGTACTTTGCATGGGTATTGAGTGTTCTTGGATGTCTTCTACTGTCAGTAGAGAAACAGTACAGGATGAGAGACAATCAGCCATATTGCATTCCTGTTGAAAAATGGAGTCTGAAAAATGCTTATCCAGAAGGGAGCCTGCACTGGAAATACTCGTGCTGATGGTCAAGTTTCTGTTAGATTTATATGCAAAGTTCTACTTCAAATGATACTTTTTAATTTATTTTTAGGTGGTGTTACTGCTGGGTAATAGGAAATGGAAATGTATCTATTGAATTGATACATAATTAATGCTATACATTATGTCCTAAATTAAAGAAATGTAGTTCACAGATTTTTCTTCTTAAGGACTACATTTAGCAAGTAGATTTGATTTTTCTGTGTTAGGAATATGCAGAAACTGGATGTAGATTGTTACTCTTTCTTGTTTTGGCTCTAACTTGTTTTGGTTCTTACTGACGGAAAAGTGTTGGTGTGTCATTAGCTGACACCTGAACTGACTGAATTTATCCCCACTGCCTGCACCCAGCTGGCCTATCAAAATGATGTATAGAATCATCATTTAAATTTGCTGATATTGATTAAACTGTAGTGTCTGGGGTCTTTTTTCTCCTTTTAAAATGCGTTAAATGTGTTTTTTAGACCTCCAGGCTGGATCTCACAATTGCAGGATTTGAGCTAGTTTGTTTAAACAAAAACCCAACAAAAACTGGAAGTCTGCATTTTTTCTGCATTGTTATTTTTACGTTTATTTAATGGCAGTCGTGATAAAGTTTGATTTATGTGGGGTTTGTAGCATAGACTCAGCTGTGGATTTCTACAAGCAGAATTTTAGAGAGCTTAGAAGTGTTTGTAGAAGTTAAATAATGATAGTGTTTGGTGCTGTGCCCTGGCCGAAATATGTAGTGTATTAAGTAAAGGCACCAACATATCTGATTTCTTAGGAGCTGGTCTGAGTTGAGTCAGTGTTGGTGCTCTCTCTCCAGGCCCACTGATTGCAGCTGTTCTCTGAGTGCTCCAAATATAAGGGCTAGAATCAAGTTAAACGCATTTTCAGTTTTTGTTGAGTATAGAATCTCACATGGGTTTTGGCTTGGCCTTTGTTTTGTAGGGTTTTAGGTTTTTGTCTTAGCTGCAGCACGGTCCTGTCTTGAGAGCAATCAGGAATATAACTTCCTTCCTTCTGGGCTGTTTTTCAGCACTGACAATTGTCTTGTAAATATTTGGTCCAAACTGGCAGATTCATGATCTGTCAGGCAGACTTGCTTCCAGATCCATTCCCAGCACAGTAACTTTTCTAGTAGATTAATGCAAACACAGTTTTTTTCTTCCCTCAACTTGTATCATAATGACCACGTGAAAATAACTGTTTTAATTTAAATTTGAATTGTTTCTTTTTGCTAGTCTCCAAATTTAGGAACACTCTGTGGTTATTTGGAGCTGATCATGTAAACTAGGCTGAGGCATGTCCAGGGTAGCTGAGGGTCTGCTGGCTGCAAAGTCAGCAAAACCTTTGTTATAGGTAGTGTTTTGGGGTGTGGGGTGTTTCAGTGTGTGTATTTGTTTTGTAAGAAGGCCTTTGACAATAACATCATCCGTTTTGCACATGCTGAGATACCTCCATCCCAGTTGAAACTAAGAGGAGATCCCTGGCAATATGAGAACAGCTTTAATTTGCTTTATATCCTTGGGTGGACTTTTCCTCTAGAAAATGAACATTATCTGCTGAGTTCTGGTTGGCCAACCCACTACTAAAAGTGGACTTGCAATGTTTGTAAGCTGGGGCATGCCATAGTCTTGGATCATGTAACCAGGATTATTATGAGCAGTAAAATTCTTTCTGCTTACTTAGTAGTCATGTTTAGTTTCATGGGGTTTAGGATGGTGCTTCAAAAACAAGCACTGATATTTTATTTTTAGTGCTGTAGGCAGCCTACAATAGTAAGCAGACTCAGCACAGCAGAAGATAGAATATTTACCAATATCTTGCCAGGGAAAAAAAAAGATTCTTCCAAGTTCTTGGGCATTCAGTATATTCCCTTGCAATTTTCTCCAGCTTTATAAGAAAATTGGTATTTATTTTGCTCAGGCTTAGATTGCAAGTATGTTCAGAAGATGGGAACCAAACTTCTTGCAAGTCATGGCATGGGTTTTTTCTCCATGTTCAATTATGGGGTAATCCTTAGATTATTTTTTAAAGTATTTGAGGGTACAGATTGTGAAGGATCTAGGATGCTTAGCAGTTATTTTCTTCAACATATCAATATAATTAGGGGGAAAAAAAGCAGCTATTTTAAGTTGTTTTTCTGCTATCTTTTCCACTCTCTAATTACAGGCTTGATAGGGGTTTTATCATTTAGGTGGCAGGACAGGCTTTTGTCAATGAGAGCAGGAAATGATGGGGACAAACGTATACTGTCTGCTACACCCCTCTGTTCCAATGGGAAAATAAAAGTAGGAACAACAATTTTTATTTTTTTCCCCTTTATTTTCCTCTTTGTCCAATGACTGTTGAGTTCATTACGGCAGAAATTAGCTGAAGAGGCTCCGTTTGCGGTTCTTCCTATGAAGAACATGGTCACATCTAGAAAAACTAGATTTCATTGAACTTGGGAGATGAGGAAAAATTGCAGCAGCCAAAGGTATCTGTTGTTCTCCTGTTGATTGTAAGATGTTTTCAGATCAGTGGCTTGAGGATCACATGCGTACTTATGAGGGCAGTGGGGAAAAGTAAGATACTGGATGCTGAAAAGTGGAGAGATTTGGGTTCTGTCAAGGAAATGAGCTTTGCAATGATGATAGTTGATGAGGAGTACTCTGAACCTTGTCTGCCTCTGTTCTGGGTGTCTTGCAGGGAGTCACAGTGGTAGCGGAGGTTGTCTTAGCATCTTAAAATGGCTAATCAAGTCTAAGGAAAAAAAAAACAGTTTCTGCATTTCTGCAGGTGTTCACCAGTGCTCTGCTGCTTTTGCAGGAAACTCCTAATTGTTAATATTGTTGGGAATGCTTTTGTTCCCCTCACCTCCTCCCCTTACATTGCAAGCCTGAGTTACTACTGTGCTGGCAGACAGCATATTGACACCAAGAATAAAGGCAGCACTAGAAAGATGTGTATTTAGGGAGTCTGTAAGATGGATGTCAGGGAAGATTTCTTCAGCTGGAAGCTGGTGCCATGGTGGAGTTCTGTTTGTATTGAATAAACCAACATTTAATTGAGTCCTCAGAAGACCACAACTCCTTTACTGGAAAAAGTGGGTGTTGTAGGAAACTCTAGATACAGCCATGCTAATTCTTGTAAAACTCTTAGCTTATTTCCATGCCCCTAAACACAGGGTTTGCAATCCCTAATGGGGTATGAAGACACCACATTGAAGTGGCTTTCCTTGGCACTATGTGAAGATGTGCTGGGGCCTTGAGCCATAACACAGCTTGATGCTGGCACTGCAGTTTGTGGAGGAGGGCTTCTCTTATCTTATATGCAGAGGAGCTTTTTGTCCTTCTAGCACTAATAGCAGGACCATATCTTCACTTTGGAGCACCAGGAGTACACGCATTGGGCCGTAACACTGATTATTATTCTATACTTTTTTGTTTGTTTATTTAAATAAATATTTAAACCTCTTTAGTTATCTTGAGTATTTTTAGATTTCACACAAAACAGCTGGGTGTGGAACTGGGAGGTTACTAGGAGGGAAAATGCTGCTGTTGTTTCTGCTTTTTCTGCAGTTAGGCAAACCAGGTTTTGCACTTGTCCTGTTTCCAGTGCTGACTTACACTGTATAATTTAAACAGCTGAGCCTCTAGATGTTACTATACAGCACTTGCACTTTAATCTGACTGTGAATCAGCTACCTTAGAATTGAGCCTTGAGGTAATGCTTTTTGGGCTGTGTCAGCTCAGTTGAACTTCTGACAGCTATTGAGAAAGCTGGGAAGAGGTTCAGCTTTAAGGCTGCCCAAAAGCTTGGGCTGGATCTAGGCTAGCTTGCTACCAGCAAGGCAGCTCTTTGCATGAAGAACTGGGTCTGTGGGTGTTTTGGATAACCTTTAAGGTTTCAACTTGATTTAGAGTGTGTAAACACACAATCTCCCTGGCAGCCGGAAGGGATCAGCTCTCTCTCCATGGCAGTGAGCGGTCCCTAACAAATGTTTTTCCAGTGGGTGCTGCCTGTTAGAAATCCCTGCTGAGAAGCTTGCTCTGCCTTCTGAATAGCCTGGACTTGGTTTTAAAAAATGCTGCAGTGGCTGGCTTCTCTCATGTGTTAGGTTTGGGGAAGACTGGATTTGACTTGTAGGGCAGGCATATAAACAATTCTTGGAGTATTTTTGTTCCTTCTTCAGGAATGGGAAGCTGTTCCAGTTGGTATTGTCCCTATTACGATTATGCTTGATTTTAAACGTTTAGCAGTAGGTTTTGCGTAGGCATTTACTTTTAGGTGAAGCATATCAAAGAAAGGAGTAATATCTTATGTCTGCTTTGTTTACATCAGCAGTAAATGCAGCCTGTGGATCTATGGAAGGAAGCTGGTGCTGAGGACCCTGCATCGGCCCTGTGTGTTTTTGAAGGGCTTTTATGTTAGATCAGCTCTAGGTAGACCCTGTGCACCAAGTGCCCGTTGCCTGTGGCTGTGTGCTGGATGCACTCCTTGAATGCCTTTTCTCATTTCATTTGCTCTACAGGGAGTCCAGGTCATGTTCTCCAAGACTGTGCTAAACTACAAACCAAAACACAGTAGGGTAAGGGGAGCTGGGAGACTGGCTTCAGAGGAGCTCTTTGGTCACATCCATTACTAGCCCTGCTGGAACCCTGCACAGGTTTAGCAGGGCCGTGCTACATAGCTCCAGTTGAGACTTGTCCAGTATTCTCTGTCCAAACCTGCAATCCCACACAGGGAAA
>NW_009954531.1:94390-95119 GCF_000747805.2 Chaetura pelagica | reverse complement strand
GAGCACCAGAGAGTGGATCCTTTGTATATCAAGTTAACTTTGGATTAATGTTTGAACTCAATAGAGTCAGGCTTCTGCAGACCTTGGCAAACAGACCATGTTGTGGAAGCTAGGTTGCCTTCTCCAGCAATCAAATTTTGCAGTGGTTTCAAACAGTTAAAAATCACTTTAGTGCTGTTGATAGCCATGATCTTCCACAGCATGTGATAAAATTGTTTGAAAGGCCAGGAAGATCCTGCAGATTTTTTTACTTTGTAACTTGATTAACAGTCTTCTTTCTAGAAGTCTGTGTGTTTCCTGAAGGTATCTGTCCCATGGTTTGCTTTACAAGTTTCCTAAATAATGTATTCCAGAGCCAGTGTCTTCAAAGTAATACATTTGTTCAGGGAGGAGTTACTTTTAGAGTTGAAGCATTAAAACTGGTAGAAGTTAATCTTTTTGGTGGTCATCCTGGCAAAGGCATTGTTTGGGTTTATTTTCGTTTGTTTTGTCTTGTTTTCTCTGGAGCTTCATTAGAAATTTATTGTAGTCTTCTTAGCTCAGTCTGTTACTTCGCTTCAGTGACAAGAGAGGAAATGTATTTTTTAAAAACCACGTCAGAGGTATCTCTGGTTTAGAGATAGCAGAGCAGAATGTGTGTTGAAAAGGCACAGAAAGACGTCGGAAGTTTGGTTTCTAGTTAAGTCTTTGCTCTTTTATTTAAAGCATTGCTGCATACTTTTTGGCCTT
>NW_009954531.1:45302-94353 GCF_000747805.2 Chaetura pelagica | reverse complement strand
CCCCCAGAGAGGGAAAACAGTTTGACAGATCACCAAAGGTGATTGTTTTCCTTTAGAGCTCCAGTTCCAGATTCAGGTCATTACTTATAGATCTCAGATTACATTAAAAAATTAATTAATTAGACTACTATTTTTTATGCCCTTGCTGGAGACATACAGCTTTTTAGTAGCTTTTTAAATGATTTTTTAGTAGCTTTTGGACAGTAAGTAATACATAGCTTGAGTTACCCAAATTTCAGTGAGGTAAGTTCATCAAATCCCTAGATGTGTTATAAGAGCCTTATGACTGATGCCCTTCTAAACACCTGCACCTGATGGAGGTTGATGCTTCAGTTACTTGCATTTCTGAGGTCACAGGTAAATATGATCTCTGCTTAGTTTGTTGTTACTTCCCTAGTAAAATTTTCTGTAAGGAAAGGTTACTTTCGGTGCAGTTCTGTGTCAATCCACCAGATGACACTTGATGCTTGAAGATTAAAAGATTGTCTTACATTAGTGTCTTACATTAAAAATTCTGGATTACTTTGTTAATTGAGAAAAAGAGTAAAATTCAGAACTTTTTATTTCCAAAACATGCAATGTTTTCACATGGTATTTGTAAAATTTTAAATGTGTGTATCAGAAGTGGTTATGTGCTCTACTTGGGCTCTTCCTAGGGAAAAAAAAAGGAGACTTTTTTTATAAGGGCTTTGAAGAAAACTGTGCAAAAAGTAATGTCACAGTTAGAATTAGGGTCGGTAATTAAACCAGGGACAACTAGCTGGAACACTTACTGCTAGCTAAGGAAAAAAAAAATCAGTAAAAGGAAAATTGACTTCATCCTGGCTCAAACCAGGACAGGTAAAGCCACGGCCACTGTCACCATCTGATGAACTCTTCCCAGGAAGGGTGCCCGCTTGTGTTGAGTGACGGGTTAATGGTGGGGAACAAAGGCACTTGGAGAGTGTGTTCTTACACTGTTAAGCTCATCAGAAGGGGGGTGTTTCTGTGATGCATTTGGGCAGTAGAGTCCTGGTGTCTTTGCAGGCTTTACCACAATATTGACAGTAATTACAAGTATATAAATGGTTCAGACACAGCTTTGTCAGTGCAAAATGGTCTGGAACACATCCCATCCATGCAAGCGAAGCTGTGATGTAAAACCAGGGGAAGGCTGTTCTGTTTTGTAGCAATGGTGTGATGAGCCAGCGGATTCAAATCTGGTGTTAGCATCCACCTCCTGTATGTATTTTGATGTGTGTAGAAAAAAGAGAAAACTTTGCTGGAGCAGTGTGCCCAGGTGGCCTGGAAGGCCAGTGGCATCCTGGCTTGTGTCAGGAATGGTGTGGCCAGCAGGAGCAGGGATGTGATTCTCCCTGTTCTCAGCACTGGGGAGGTCTCATCTCCAGTCCTGGGGGCAGCTCTGGGCCCCTCACTGCAACAAGGACCTGGAGGTGCTGGAGCAGGTCCAGGGGAGACAACAAGGATGGGGAAGGGACTGGAGGGAAAGTCTTATAGGGATGGGCTGAGGGAGCTGGGGTTGTTTAGCCTGGAGAAGAGGAGACTCAGGGGGGATCTTCTCACTTTCTCCAACCACCTGAAGGGAGGTTGTGGTCAGGGGGGTCTGGGCTCTTTTTCCAGGCAGCCAGTGACAGGACAAGAGGGCCTGGCCTGAAGCTGCTCCAGGGGAGGTTTAGGTTGGATAACAGGAAGCACTTCCTCATGGAAAGGATGATCAGACATTGGGATGGACTGCCCAGGGAAGTGGTGGAGGCACCATCCCTGGAGCTGTCCCAGGAAAGGCTGAATGTGGCTCTTAGTGCCCTGGTCTGGAGATGTGGTGGTGTCAGGTCATGAGCTGGACTTGGTGATCTTAGAGGTCTTTTCCATTCTTGGTGATGCTGTGATTCTTCAGCCAGTAAAATGCTGAGAAAGGGTTCTGTGTGATGTTTTTTTTATCAACCTGGACTGGCACCATTAGAAACAACTCTGGGTGGGCACCACAGGCTCCCAAGTGACGGGAGAAGTGGAGCTCAGCCCCTTTGCAAGCAACCCTGTAGGCGTGGATACCTGCAACTGCACCCTGGTTTGCTGCCTTGGGGAACTCAGGAATCCTCTTCACAGGTGGAGCACTTTCTCCCTGCTGTTCATCCAAAGAAGCAATTCATAATTATACAGAGGGAAGTATGAGATGGGTCCCATGTAGCTACGTCAGTACCAAGTGTTGGTATTTAGGAGGCATACAGATGGGTTAAAAGGTTCTGTGGCTGAGCTTGTGAGCAAAACGCATGATTACTTGTTAAGTAACCTCCTCACACGAAGTAACATACTTTGTTGCAATCTTTTTGCTCTGTTTGTCTTTTTCCTCTGGTGGACCTATTGCTCGAGTGCTGTGCCTGAGCAATGTGATCAATCACACCACAATTTTTGAAGTCGTGTGTCTCACTGATGTTTTTAGTCACAAGCTTGAAGATTAATCTAAAATTTTATTGATGTTATCTTCAAAATAATACAACTTCAGTAGCTAACACATGAAATACGTTTCTTCTCCCAGTGGAAAACATAAATCTGTGGCTGTACCTTGCTTGCTTCCAAGGTAACTTATTTGTATTTCCTTTTTTATTTATTAAGTAGTTTGTGTTGCTCACCAAAGAGTCTGGTTTGAGGCTTTTGATTCTCGGAAGCAGTTTTGCTTTATGTGGCTGTGACCTGGAATTAGTGGTTCAAGTTACTTTCTCTGAGACACTTGACATTCTTGTTTCTCTTCTCTTGATGCCATTTGTGATGATTAAAGGAGCTCCAGTGTGCACAGACATTTAACAGAGGTATTTTCAGTGTGACACATCAGGGTATGGTCTCAGAATCTGGGAGCTGTGCTGGATTGACTGAAGTGAAAATTGGGCATTTCCTGATGTTTTTTGGTTTGTATCTTTTGCGTGGTTGGAAAATACCAAATCATGGCACCTGATGAAATTCCTTTAAGACTCTTTTCCTTAAACATACTCAGCATCTGAGGTGCAGGCAAGGGGTGGTGGCAGCACCTATGGAGGTCTCTGTGGACCTGCCAGGCAGGGGGGCCTGAGGTGCATCCTGGCTGCTGGTTTTGCTGCTGGAGCTGGGAGATTGCAAACCATGAGATGACCTTACAGTCCTGGGCTCTTGGAAATTATCTTTTCTAACGAGCATTATAAAGTCTGAAGAGCTTAGGGCTCTATGGGGAAATTTTGAAATGTCAGATTCAGTGCCAGAATTTTGTTTATTTTATATTTTAGTAAAGATGAATCTCACACAGGGGTGCAGACACTCCTGATAAACCCAGTTTCTCTTGTCTTAACGCAGTATAGCCTACGGCTCTCTCTCTGAACAGCTAGTAAAGGGCAAAAATTGTGCAGAACCAGAGAAGTGATGGAGAATTTTATTTCTTGCTGAAGACTTGAGAATCATCTGCTTAGCAGATGTTTAAATTAAGTCTTGCAACCCTGTGTTTGTGTAGCTCATGGATTCATGCACATTCTTGATGTAATGACTGAGTTCCACTGATAAAATCCATCATCAGTAAGTGACATTGCAGTACACATGTTGGCATGAACACCTGTGTTTGAAATCAGACTAACATTAATCTTGGGAAAATGGGGGATGAGTCAGTTTCATTAGTGGACCCTAGCTCAGGAGTTTAATTCAGTCTGGACAGTTGGAAAGATTGGGTTGTTTGTCTGTTCATGACTGCTAATTTTAAGGAGCTGCAGATTTATGCTATGTGGCCCACCCTGTAGATTTTCACTGCTCTTTTTATTTCCTTAAGTTGAAGAGAATACAGAGGAGGCTTGAAGAGTTGCTTGTGGATATTGATCTGACCCAGTGAAACATTTCTTCCTGAAAGATTGTAGGAAAAAGAAAAGAGGGGGAAAGACAGGACAGGTGAAGCTGCAGGCACCTCCTGAGAGCAGACTGCAGTGGCAGGATGGTGGTCTTTTCGAGGACTGCTTTTCAGAGCTGGATTAAGAGCTACCAGAGCTGAAGGCAGGTGTGCATGAGAAGCAGTGTTGTCTGTCAACTTAGCAGTTCTTCTTGCTAAGGTCCTGGTCTGTGGTGTTCCAACATCAATGAACAATACTTTATTTACTTTTGTACACTTTTTCAAGTCTACAATTCTGATTTTTCAGGTGATACACATTGTCTTTAGCCCAGGCAGAAGTTCTGATGTTGGGCAATAGAATTTCTGTAATGCAGACAAAGGGTCAGTCTGGGATCAATTTAGAAATGGTTACGAAGTGGTTACTTGTTAGGGTTGTCAGAGTCCCTCCATTTCTTCCAAAACACAGCTTGGAAAGCTCTTACATGTCTTTTTCAATGTCAGGAGGAACAGAAAAGTTTGTGTTTGGAGGGTTGGCAAGATCAAATTGGTACCCTTTGTAATTGAAGTTTCCCTTTGTACTTTATCCTGTGCACAGACTAAAAACACATTCTTTACCTCTCTTCCTCTTTCACTTCCTCCACCCCTCATACTTGGGCAGGTTATAGAGGAATAATATAATAGAGGAATGCCACATCTGATGGCACAAAAGCTAAGGTGGGATGAAGTAGTTTAGAGGTACTGGTCATGTTCCCTGCTGCTGTCCCCCTTCCCTTTCCATCTGTTTCAGATCCTTTGTTTTTCACTTTCAGTCTTTTTTTTTTTTTTTTTTTTACTTTTCTTGTAATGCTTATGGTCATCTCTTGTTACTCTTTTCTTTAGTTTTGCCTCAAAACCCCGTCCCCCTTCCCTTTCCTCTTTTTCCGAATCCTTTTTTTTTCCTTTCAGTTTTTTTTTTTTTTTTTTTTTTTTTACTTTTCTTGTAATGCTTATGGTCATCTCTTGTTACTCTTTTCTTTAGTTTTGCCTCAAAACCCCATTAAAAATTGTACTGAAAGCATAAAACAGTAATACTGAGACAAGCTAAACTTTGTGCTTTCAAAGATTTGAAATTAGGTGATGGGAGTTTGTGCATCCCTAATTAGTACCAAAGCTAAGAGAGCATGACAAATTTATGGATGATAAACCTCAGCCCTGATTAAACATCTGTTAAAGCTCAACCTAATGAATTACAGCTGATTATTGCTGCCTGAGATGCAGTTCTTGGATGTTTGTGGGACTCTGGAAGTGCCTCATCACAATCTGTGAGCCCAGGAAGGTCAGTCTTGAGTGCTCTGCCCACTCTGT
Organism: Chaetura pelagica; assembly: GCF_000747805.2. Classification (NCBI taxonomy): domain Eukaryota; kingdom Metazoa; phylum Chordata; class Aves; order Apodiformes; family Apodidae; genus Chaetura; species Chaetura pelagica. The sequence continues at coordinate 89,174 of NW_009954531.1, read as the reverse complement.
GGGTTTGCTGCCAGAGGTAAGAAAGTCACTTGTCTATCTTGAAATCAAAACAACTTGTTTCATTTTAAAAAACCAAAAAATGGGATCCAGAATCTTCTAAAGGTGTGCTACTGAAGGGCACAAAAGATAGAGCATAAAACTTACTTTTATTATTTATTAAAGAGGATCTGAACAGATCCCAAGGGCAGGCTGTGAAGTTCCAAAGGCAACAAAATACTTCTCTTAGTAAGAGCTTGAACTTCCTTGTGTAGAAAATCAGGTTTTGCAGGTTGGAGAAGAGTACAGCAGGACAACAGTCATAAGGTGATTCAGTGAAGCTCTGGTTTAGTACTGTTAGAACTAATCGAGGGGCACGGGTGTTTGACTTTGCAGCACACGGATTTGCTCACTGTGGGAAACCTGTGTATTTCTTGAATATGGTGGTTTGCCTTTCCTTGCTTTATTGGTGCCCTCCTGTTTTTTCCATGTAATCCAGCAGGTCCAGATTGTGTTGTGTTTTCTTTTGTAACCAGTGCAGAAGTTTTTACCTTTTCCATGTAGGGATTGTCTTTTTTCATATTCGTTTAGCAGTAAAGAAAGAAATTTCCTCGAGAAAATGGGTTTCTTGAGCCAAGAATGCATTGCCAAATGTTTGTCTGAAGCATGTCATTAGTATGGATGAAAAAAAACCCGGTAACTAGCCCAAATCCAAACCTCTTGGCAGCAAGCTGGAACAAAGAACTCTTTTGACTGTCTTGTGCCAGACATTTAAACCCATGCAAAAGACTGGCCTTAAAAGAGCAGCATTCAAAATAGAAGCCCTGGGTGCCATAAAATAGGCAAGTTAGTGCACGACAAGAGAGCCTGGTAACTTTATTCCTCAAGCCAGGATGTACTTTCATGGCTATTTGAAAAATAAGAGAACAGAAGTAAATCCTTTTTCTGCAAATACTGAGCTGATTCTAGGTCCAGAGCATCTCAGGTCGGGCTCTGGTCATGGAACAGCTCTCCTCCAAGTAGCTGTGCTCAGTGTCCCGTAAGAATGCTGCGAAGTAGCAGCTGGCAAAAGGAAAAGAATTCAGTCTGTTGATTTGTCTTTCTTTGTCTGGTTCCCTTAACCAAAAACCTTGTAAATCTCAGCTGGGAGGTGACTGAATTTCTGTAATTGTTATTTCATGTCAATGGAAATGTTACTTGATAAAGTGCTTTGGGATTATTATTTTTTTTAATCCTTTTGTGTAATAAGGTTATCATTAAGCTTGATTAGTTATGATTGAACACATTCCAGAATTCAAGATGAAGGTTCAGTAAACCAAAGGCTTGAGTTGTTTTTAATTTTGCGGATCTTTGTACAGGCCCTGATTTTTGATTGATGCAATACAGAAGGTAATAGGAATGCCCAGATTATTATTATTTTTTAATAATTTATGTCAATGCAGTTTTAAATTTCCTCTTTGTGTAGCAAGTTGCATGGATTTGCCATGTCACACAAGTGTGCTGCTGCTGGTTCCTGGCAAGAAAACTAGGTCATTTGTACCTCTTAAGCCTGGTAGAGAAATGAGCGATTGAGTGAATTGTAACCTTTATCTTTACAACAAAGGATAAAATGAAGGGAGGGGGAAGAAAGACCTTTGTTTTTCAGGAAAGGACACCCATGTACAGATGATTGCAAAAGCTGCAGAAGGGTAAAGCTTTGAATGCAAAAGCTTTTTTTCTTAAGTCAGAATTAGAGTAATAGTCTGTACTAAAATTGGTAATATAATCATGATCTCTTTGTTGTTGTGCAAATTTCCACACAGTAATTTGTCTTACACCATTTCTGTTGTTTCTGAATCAGTTTGAAAACAGAGTAAAAGAAAGCAGAACAACTCTGGATATTTTGGGTATTTAATTAGAGGAAGACAGTACCATGTTCTGCCTGTCCCAGGAGAGATGGCTTGTGCCGGGCCTGAAATCGGTGCAGAGAAGACTCTCCTATTGAGGGTCCTGTCACCTTTCCCCAGGAAAAATAGCTGTCAATTCAACTACATTAATTCAATTATTTTCCATTTCTTTAATTTAGACTGCTGTGTTTTGGCATGTGGAAGAGAATTGCTCCCTGTTTAGAGCATCCCATATTTCCATATAGATCCTTACAAAAATATAGTTTCTGTTCTGTATAATATTACTTCGATATAAATCTATATATGAGCCCACCTGCCTCTTTCCGTGTGCCAAAAGATACCTTTAAAAACAATCTTTAAGAGTTGTGAAGGTAAATCCAGTGCTCTTCTACTTGTGAAGGACAAGACAAAGGTTAACCCTGGTGATGGCAGCAGTGGGATGACCCAGCTTCAGTATAGCACGGAAAGGGAGCACGTTCTGTGCAAGACCTTGAAGTTCTGCTTGGACACACTGATTTACATCTTCGAAGGGAACAATTTATTTGCAGGTACACTTACTGCTCAGTGCGAGTGAGTCTGGAGGGTAGAATACTGTGTTGTTTTTACTACTTCTTGCCTGAAATGCTGCTGTGGTATGAACTTCTCTGCACATGTGTGCTTCTCTACATTTTTTCCCCTGCAGAACTGCACATTCTGTTTGCATTGGACCGTGACTAACGCACAGGTTTGCTTTCTGTAGCGTCAGGGATGTTCTGCCAGTCTTTTAGCAGGGGATTCCCACAGGAATTTCCCTGCCTCTCCCCTGTGCCAGTGTGGAGTTGTGTGCATCAAGAATGCATCTACTTCATTTATTTATGTTTGGAAGTGGGACAGCAAAGGCTCCCAGTTACTGCTTTTTCTGAACCGAGAGTGCCAGCTCAATAGCAGGTGCCAGAGGGGGAGGCAGCCCCGTCGAGAGAGCTGGGTAGGACGGTGACTGGCCAGGAGTCCCTGCTCCACTCCTGTTCCTGCTGTGAAACGAAAGACTGTTTTTAAAACGTATTTGTACAGTGCCTGTCTCGCTGGGCTCTGCTTTCCTTGGGGGTTGTTAGGTGCTTTTGTAGTAGTAATAAAATTAAAACTAGACACTGGTTAAAGAAGCTGCTATCAAAGTGCTCTCACCAAGAACAAGGGTTGGCATTCCACACACCAAATTTTCCCAAAAAAAGTGTGAAATCCACACAAGTGCAGCTGGCAGGCTTTGTATCATACATATCCATCTATTCAACTCGTGGCAGCTATTGAGCTATTGCTCGTTCTCTTCACTGCCCCTTCCCTTCCTTTTTCCCTTTCCCCACAGCCTCTCACACCCTTTGGCACAGGTGCTGCATGGAGGGGACTGTGACCCCCCTCAGTGCATTGGGAAGAGGCTCCAGGAGGCCACCTCAGGGCTTGGGTGGTACTGGCTTTGTCTTTTTGTGGGGAGGGTGATATGCCTGGGAGATCCTGTGGGACCAACGGTGTCCAGGATTTGGCAGGAGAAGGAGAAAAAAGTAGCTTTAGAAAATACAGCTTCTAATGAGGGTGTCTGCTTGTTGCTTGCCCCATGAGCTGTTTTGAGAAGGATCCATGGATTAAATGCCACTCTTCTTACTCGGCAAAATAAGTAGCGGTGAGTATTTTTCAGCATTTTCATAGTGCCAGGATGATTTCAGAACTTCCCAGACCTGGGTGCTAACTGTGCTGCTCTCTTGCACTGTCTGCTACAGCAGCAGAGATTGGGTTTTTTGGAACAAAATTGTTAATTGATGTGTTACTATGAATCAGTTTTTATTCCTATTACTCGTAAGAGATTATGCATAAAATTGCTAATTAAAAATTACTGTAACAGCAGAAAACCTTTCCCCTCTCCATCTGCAATTACTACAGGGGTATTGAACTTCAAAGCATGACTGTAAGTTTGTAGTTATTACAGGGATTGACAAATTGTGTATATATATATATGCACACATAGCTAAAAAATATATGCACACATGTATATATAGATATGTATACAATTAAGAGTTATATGTATATCTTTAGAAAAGAGCTGGCTCAGCTCATGGTCTTGCTGTTCAGTGTTACGCACTATTCAGAGTACACAACTGTGGTTCCCCTTGTACAAAGGCTGTCTTTGTTTTTTGTGTGAAGTCATGATCTATTTAAAACTCACTGTTTTAATAATGAATTTGGCTGGAAACTGGAGGAAATGAGTACATAGGTTTTTGTCCTGATAAAAACCAAATTGGAAACTGCAAAGTCAACTATGAATAAATATGTGTGTAATGTTTTTATCGTTTCTGCTTTCCGGTTTTGTTTCTCTTTTCTGAATGTTTTGGAATAAATTATAAAGCTCCGGTCAGTGACTGAATACAGTACTTTGAAAGCACATACTGACCATGAGAATGGAAAAAGGGAATTTGTTGATGGCCCCTCCCTGGAGGTGTTCAAGGCCAGGTTTGATGAGGCTTGTGCAGCCTGGTCTAGTGTGAGGTGTTCCTGCTTCGTAGCAGGTGGGTTGGAACCTGATGATATTTAAGGTCCTTCCAACCTTAACTATTCTATAAGGCACTTTAGACCTTTCAGACTTGTTTCTGATACATTGCATTTAATTGTACTACCTGGACTAACTAGGCTCCCCCCTTTCTGCACCGGCCACTGACTTGGCTCTTGCTTTTCTCCTGACACTCCCTGATGTGGCTTCTGGAGTACAGCTCTGGTGACATGAGGGTTTGCTGCTAAAGGTAATTACCAGCACTGCCTGTCTGTTGTTGATGATAACGATAACAGTAACAATAAACTATCTGTCACTAGTACAATGAATACACTTACTAAATGTGTGGGATGAAATGGATGTATCAAAGATCTCTTATATAAAGTCCCATTAATCTTGTTTTATTGCTGGATAACTTCTGATTTTGGAAGAAAAATTAGCAAACCTAAGTAGCTGAAATTATTTGAGTGTTTAACCTTCTTTTGGCACCAGTTGCACTCTATAAGTGATTCAGACTTCTTTCTCTTTTTCCTGCAGAATCTTAAGGGGAACTGTGTAAAATAAGTTGCAGAAAACCATGTGACCAGAACAGAATTTTCTGTTTAGTTAGTTTAAGCCTAAAAACCCAAAGATTTTGACTTCTCAAAGGAGTGTATTTTGCCAGCAGAGGTGACTGACAGCAAAGCTACTTTAGTTTTGTCAAAATTTACTTGGTTTTGAAAAAATTACCTTGCAACTAAACAGTAATAAAACCCCATTGCTGGCTTAATGCCACCAAGGAAACTCCAGAGTGGATTGAAACAAGCATGTTTTAACATTGCACTGCCCCTGTAGTAATTACAGATTTGGGGAGGGGGAATAAAATAATAACACTGTTTGCTAAATTATTTTTAATTGATATTTTAAACCAGACTTAGCTTTTAGGGTAGCATATGTGAGCTTTATTAGTGCATTTGAGACATTTTTCTGGTGTTGTATGAGAAGGAAATGCTGGCCGTTAGCAGAGAGGGGTTTTTAAATGTTGAAAACTTAAGGAGGGTTGTGAAAAGTAATCTTTTAAAAAATTACTTCAGCTTTCTTTCTGGTGACTTGACTAGGTTGGAATACATGGAAAGCTTGTGTGGCTCATGAAGAGCATCCTGAGGTGTCTGTCTGCCCACACATGCAGCTTTGGGCAGGAGAAAATTGAAAAAATACATATATAAAACCATAGATCATCCCTATATAAAACAGTTACCTCTAAATCTCGAAGAACTGATACCATTGTACCTTTAGTTGTTTTACTGAGGAAGCTGGAATGTATTCACATTATGAGCTTGTGTAGCTCTCAGACAAACTAGTAGTTGTTATTTTTTCTCTTTGTTATTTGAAAGTTATTACTCCACTTAAAAAAAAAAAAAAAGCCTCTTTTGCATAGTGTCGCCTTGCAGCTTGAGTGATTTGTTGCATCTTCTGGGGGTTTTGGTGATTTTTGCTGCATGCAACTACAGTGTCTGCATCAGATACTGAGCATTGCAGTTAGGAAGCTGACAGTGCTGTCCTTTGTTTCATTCACAGGTGAATATCATTGTCAGAATATTAGATAAAGATTAAACAAATCACACGTATCTCCTTTTTCTCCTCTTTTGCTGCATACATGATTCAAAGTGTTTATCTTTAATGATAGCCTCTTTTTTTTTTTTTTCTTTTTCTTTAAATTATACCTTTATTTTCTACTTCCTGGAAGAGATTATCAGTAATCTAAGAGCTGCCAGCAACCAAGAGATTAATTCTTCATTTTTTGAGTGTTAACAATTCTAATAAAAAGCTTCAAGAAGATTACAGGAGGATCACGTAGTAATAAATAGCCATTCACTTGTCATTTTTGTTCCATTTATTCCTTCTTAATGAAAGACTGAAGTCCGATGTTTTTTTTTTTCCCCCTCAATGTTGCACATCTGATATCTTGCCTTGTTACTAGGAGACATGGTATGATACAAATGTTACAAACACAGGGGTATTAGCCACTTAATCACAGGAGTGTGGGCTGGGAGAGGCTGTTGCTATTTAGCTGTTAGGAAGTTGGAAGCAGCAATGCTGTTGTATTTGTTCAGGGTGTTTTGAAGAAACCTTCTGTCTCTCCTTTCCAGACATATCTGGACACTTGTGATTTTTATATACATTAAAAAAAAAAAAATTATTATTTGAATTTTGATAATCAGTATGATGGGGCCTACAAGAAAGCTGGGGCAGGACTTTTTGCACAGGTATGTAGCGAGAGGACAAGGGGCAATGGTTTAAAACTTGAAGAGGGGAAAGTTAAATTAGGTATTAGGAGGAAATTCTTTCCTACGAGGATGGTGAGACACTGGAACAGGTTGCTCAGGGAGGTTGTGGAAGCCCCATCCCTGGCAGTGTTGAAGGGCAGGTTGGATGGGGCTCTAAGCAACCTGGCCTAGTGGGAGGTGTCCCTGCCCATGCAGGGGGGTTGGAACTAGGCGATCTTTTAGGTCCCTTCCAACTCAAACCATTCTGATTCTATGATATGTGCTATTCTTGCAGTTTTTCACCTTCTATTGTGCTTCAATTGTTCCCTTAGTCTCCCCCTGGCAGGCTACCTAATAGAGAAAGGAACAGTACATCTGAGCTGCTCCCATGTGAATTCCCATGATCTTGCCAAGCTTCCTTGGTAGCTGACAGCACGGCTTTCTGCTCTGGTTTCCTGAGGAGGTGTGAGATGTGTGCAGCTCTGCTGTTAGCCTCCTGTTGCTCTTGGGACTGCAGGCTCATTTCAGAGCAGGTTGATAAAAGGGGCAAAGAACTCCAGTATTTTGGTTTTTTTCTTTTTCCTTTTAATTTGCCCAAAATTCACTCACCAAATAGATGTGTCCCTAGAGAAGAAGGAGACGAGTGAACTACAGTGTCTGCATCAGATACTGAGCATTGCAGTTAGGAAGCTGACAGTGCTGTCCTTTGTTTCATTCACAGGTGAATATCATTGTCAGAATATTAGATAAAGATTAAACAAATCACACGTATCTCCTTTTTCTCCTCTTTTGCTGCATACATGATTCAAAGTGTTTATCTTTAATGATAGCCTCTTTTTTTTTTTTTTCTTTTTCTTTAAATTATACCTTTATTTTCTACTTCCTGGAAGAGATTATCAGTAATCTAAGAGCTGCCAGCAACCAAGAGATTAATTCTTCATTTTTTGAGTGTTAACAATTCTAATAAAAAGCTTCAAGAAGATTACAGGAGGATCACGTAGTAATAAATAGCCATTCACTTGTCATTTTTGTTCCATTTATTCCTTCTTAATGAAAGACTGAAGTCCGATGTTTTTTTTTTTCCCCCTCAATGTTGCACATCTGATATCTTGCCTTGTTACTAGGAGACATGGTATGATACAAATGTTACAAACACAGGGGTATTAGCCACTTAATCACAGGAGTGTGGGCTGGGAGAGGCTGGTGCTATTTAGCTGTTAGGAAGTTGGAAGCAGCAATGCTGTTGTATTTGTTCAGGGTGTTTTGAAGAAACCTTCTGTCTCTCCTTTCCAGACATATCTGGACACTTGTGATTTTTATATACATTAAAAAAAAAAAAATTATTATTTGAATTTTGATAATCAGTATGATGGGGCCTACAAGAAAGCTGGGGCAGGACTTTTTGCACAGGTATGTAGCGAGAGGACAAGGGGCAATGGTTTAAAACTTGAAGAGGGGAAAGTTAAATTAGGTATTAGGAGGAAATTCTTTCCTACGAGGATGGTGAGACACTGGAACAGGTTGCTCAGGGAGGTTGTGGAAGCCCCATCCCTGGCAGTGTTGAAGGGCAGGTTGGATGGGGCTCTAAGCAACCTGGCCTAGTGGGAGGTGTCCCTGCCCATGCAGGGGGGTTGGAACTAGGCGATCTTTTAGGTCCCTTCCAACTCAAACCATTCTGATTCTATGATATGTGCTATTCTTGCAGTTTTTCACCTTCTATTGTGCTTCAATTGTTCCCTTAGTCTCCCCCTGGCAGGCTACCTAATAGAGAAAGGAACAGTACATCTGAGCTGCTCCCATGTGAATTCCCATGATCTTGCCAAGCTTCCTTGGTAGCTGACAGCACGGCTTTCTGCTCTGGTTTCCTGAGGAGGTGTGAGATGTGTGCAGCTCTGCTGTTAGCCTCCTGTTGCTCTTGGGACGGCAGGCTCATTTCAGAGCAGGTTGATAAAAGGGGCAAAGAACTCCAGTATTTTGGTTTTTTTCTTTTTCCTTTTAATTTGCCCAAAATTCACTCACCAAATAGATGTGTCCCTAGAGAAGAAGGAGACGAGTGGACAAAGCCATCGAGTTGGCAGGTGCCAGCTGGACAATGGACACATGAGTTGCTCCAGAGCAGCCCCGTCCTGTGCTGGTCAGTGCCCACTGGGGCTGGGAGGGGCAGAGAGGGAAGCATCAGGCAGCAGGACATGCCAGGAATGTCAGATATGTAGGACTAGGCCAGGGGAGGGTGCAGAGCTGCTCCTTGGCCTTTGGCTGGGCTGCTCGGGTTTCTAGCTGTAGGGATTTTTAAGCCTTTTTAGTCCTTCCCCATTGTTTGTAGCAGTTGGTGGTTTATGGTGTTTTGCTGTATTTGAATTGGCAGATCTAGTTCTGTTCTTCCTTGAGTATGTGAATGAATGGGGATTTTGCTTTGAGTGAAACTTTGCTGCTCGTCTTTAAAAGATGTGACCATGGGGGCAGCTGTAGCAGTGCAGGAAAACAGAGAATCATGCTCTGTGTAATTAGCAGAACTTTTTAAAATTATGATTGTATAAAAGTATTACTTGTTTTTTACTTTATTAGACTTTTTGATTTGTGGCCTAGTAAAGAAATGTTGAAATTCTGTTTGTCTGGAGATAAGAACTGGTAGAAATCTGTGGATGAGGCTGTTTGCTCTCTGCTTTGTTGGAAAATGGATACCTTCCCTCTGGGGTTTCTCCACCCCTGTACCAGCACTGTCTTCTAGGGATATTATATGTATAAATGTAATATTGCTTCATCTTCCTGCTGGAAGCTGTGACTGGGGAGAAGAATTTTTCATTCAAATTTTTTTAAATTAATATTATTCTCTCAAATAAAAGATGCTCTTGCACAAGGTGCACATTGTCAACTCAAACAAAGGCAGAAATTCTTGCAGTGAGAGTAGTCAGAAAGGAGCACAGCTTAGGATGTTTCTCCCACCAGTTCTCCCCTGGCCTCACATGGGTGGGAGGTCTCAGCCACCTCTTTAGGGGTGCTGGGACCCCAATGGTGTTTCCTTTTCTCTTAGGTGGGACTGGAGCAAAGGCAGCTGCTGCTGGGGTGGCTGGAGCAGCTTTGGGAGCTGCTGCTCCCGAGCTTTTCTGCAGAGCCTCCCCAGCCTGCTGGGTCTCTTCAGCCTTGTGCCCACTGGCTTGTAACTGTTCTTACAGTGTCTTCACCTCAGTTTTTCTCCACATGTGTCCTTTTGTATAGTCCACAACTCAGTTCCCTTCTCTCTCCTTGGTGTAGCTTTTTTTAAAAAGCCTGTTGGAAACGATAAGGAAACACACGGTGGAATTTGGAGTGGATCTCCTTTAGCTGCCTTGTCTGCAAACCCAGAGTGGTCTGTTGTGTAGTGCAGGTGTCTAGTGCCCTCTGAGTAGAGGCTGAGGAGAGAGGAGGACTGGCTGGTGTGCCAAGGTGGAGCTCTCTATTTAATAACTATTATTAAAAAGCATTTAGCAATTCCTGTGTGTTCAGAGACAGTGCTTGGGGACATTTTTCACATACAAAATGTAAATGCACTAGTACTAGTTAATGGTGAACTGATGTCTGTGGAAGTTGCTGTTGCTTTGTGGCAGGTACTGGATTGTGAGTGTTGTGCTTTGGTCAGAAGCTTTGTGTTAATTTAATGTCACTGCACCTAGCAGCTCTTCATACAAATCAAATTTGTTTCAAATTTGACCAGTTTGATGAAACTGTGTTGGCTGTCCTCACCAGGAGTTTGGTACCAGGCTTCAACCTACCATGGTTTATTGTGGTTGACTTAATGGGAGTTCTGACAAGACCCAAGGAGAGGGAGCATGGTGCTGGTGTGAAGTCAGAGCTGTGGAGTGGTGTGTCAGGGTGCTCACCCTGCTTTTGCTGGTGGGCTTTTCTCAGTTTTGCAAATGACAGCAAAATCACTGAGGTGATCTGTGTCATACTGAGCATGATACTTGTCTATTACAGAAACCCTACCGTGCATTTTAAGGATAAGCTGATGCTCCTTATTGAGCCTTTCTGAAATAAGTCATCCTTGCTACAGCTTCAGCTCTGCAACAGGTTGATCCTTGTCAATCAATTTTTATTTGCAATTGAGCATTAATCCCCATCTGTGCAAATTCCAATATGTAAATAAAGTTCCAGTTCTCCAGCTCCTCTTTGGAGGGCTCTTACACACTTGTTTCAAACAGCATCTCCCCAGCATCTCAGAGAAGTTTCATGCTTCAGCTATATGAAATTGGGTGAAAATGGAAGTAAGTGCAGGTAAAATGATAGTGGTAGTAGTATTCTCCTGGTGTCCAGTCCCACGCAGCCTGGCTTTAAAGCATCTCCACTGAGTAGCAGCACTACCATCAGCAAAGCCCCCTCCCCTTCCCACATTTATTTCCATGGTAACCTGGGGAAGGCATTCTGCAGCCTCAAAACTACTTTTGCTCTTTCATCATGCAAGCTGGCATTGTCGAGGGCTGAGTGTATTCCTGCAGCTTTGAATGAATATATATTAAAAAAAGAAAATAAAAGAAAAAACCACACCGCTGAATTTGGATGGGCGGTTGCAATTTGGGAGGCCCTGCAGCAGGAAAGAAGGGGCAACCTTCAAGTGACCTAGTGTCCATCCGTTGCTTCGTAAGGAGTCTTGCTTTGTTAATTGATTAACTTGGAGGGTGGGAGCTACCAGAATTGTCCTTCTGGGAAGCGAACGCGGCGAGTTCCTGGAGCAGCTTCGAGGTGGGGGAAAGGGACAGATGGCCGGGCAGGCTGTGCTGGAGAGCCACTGGTAAGCTTGCATGCTGTGGGCTGTTGCAAATCTTGCTTTCTCATGGAGTCTTTAATGTCTGTTCAGGTATCGTTTAGAAAATGGTGTCTTAACAGATGCCTGCTCTTTGACTGTACTGTGCATTTGCCTGTTACTGGTGCAGGAGTGGGGACATTTGGCGGCATCTGGCAGCGCGTGCTCTGTGTGAGCAATTCAGAAGCTGGTAGTGAAGCTGGGTTTCCTGCCATAATGAGCTGGATTGATTTTATGATCTCCACGCTCTGTGCTCTCTAAAATCAGGATTTATGCAGCATTTGCGTGCAGATCTTGAGAGGATTCTGTTCTACTTGAGCAGGCTAAGGCTAATGTGGTTGCTGTGTGTGGTAAGAATAACATGTGGAACTGGTAGTACTTGGTAAAAGAGAACCAATTGCTTGCAGACAGTATCTGGAAATGAAGAAGAATGAAATGATCTTGTAAGTAATTATTTTTAAAATATTCTGAAAATATTCTAAACCTGCCTGATACAAGCATGGTCAGAAATGTTTCCGTGTCCTCATCTTGGATTGGACAGATTATGATTTTTAATTTTCTGCTTATGTCTGTTTCCGTGTTGTCTGAGTACATGAATCACAGTGCAGTGATATTGGTGATTAAAATATTTCAGGGGTGCTGCCTGATGAAAGGACTGGATTGCTGTGTGATTGGCTTGTGACAAGCTGTCAGGATTGTTGTTTTTCCTTCCTTGCATTATTTGTTTGGGGAGGGTTGAAAATGTAGCTTTCTTCTAAATGTGTCTGAAGTACATAATGGCTGTGAAGTCACCATGACAACACGGGGACCTGGATCAGATTTTCCCTCCACCCCTTTTCTGTATTGTTGTTTTCTAAACATTTGTTATTTATGCATTCTCTGGGATGTAGGAGGGAGCATCTTACAGCTCCTGTTGCTACAGGACTTTCAGTGACACCCAGGCTCTTAAAGTACATCATGTTTGCAGGGTTTTCTTTGATTACACGTAATCCAATGTATATATTTGATTTGCTTTGCATCTCAGGTGGGATCTAAAGAAGGACATCAACACCTCTAGCAGGAATTAAGGATCTGCCTTTCCCATGATTCTGGCATTGCAGCCCTGAAAACTTCTGCTGAGCTCTTGCATGGTCCTGGGGCTGGCTGTGTTCTCAGGGTATTGCCAAGTGGGAGCCTGGGGACTGCTGAAAGTTATGTACCAACTGTGTGTAAGAGCAACTTATTCAGGCATGGCTAGAGTCTGGGGCTTGGGGACAGCAAGAAAAAAGAGTCTGATTGTGATCAAGAAACAATTCTTCCACCTTTCTTTGCTAAGAGGTGCTGAATGCACCTCCCAGGTGGGAAGAGGGTGGAGGGTTTTGCTGGAGATGGTGCTAGCCATTCCTTACTACTCATTGGGACTTCCTAAGACACACTGACCGTGGTGGAGCAGGATTTTTGTTCAGCTCACCTTTTGGTCTGAGGCACTCAAATTTCACCACTCACAATTTTTTCCAGCCTGCCAAAGGTTAGAGCCTACAGGACACCTTGAGCTCTTGTGAAGTGCTGGCAGGGTTTAGAAGGAAAAACCCCATCAGGTTAGAGAGGGTGTGCAGCACAGGCAGTGGCTGCAGCACAGTGGACAGAGGCTTTGCTGGGGAGTGGTGGTGGGAGAACATCTGGCTTCTGGTCACCACTCCCACAGCTGCAGGCATGTGCATGGAGTTAGATGGGTGCTAAGTTCATGGTTAGTGCCTTGGGGTGACCACACTCAGGGGTCTTCTAGGTGAGTATTTACTTGGACAAGTAGGTATCTTACCTGAAGATCTCTCCCTAGTGCCATTTTCTGTCTCCTCTTGGCAGGGTTTGTAGGGTGGGAGGGAAGGTCTTTGTTTCCTACCTGTAACAGCAACCTGTGGAACTCAGTGAATTTAGTGTAATAACGAGTGGGAATAGATGATCTGTGGAAATGATGTTTCAGTGTCAGCAGAGTAATTACACATTTCTAAGTTATTGTCATACTTCTTTATGGAAAAAAAGTACTATAATTTGGGTAAATGGAAGTAAAAATCATTGCAGTGGTCACTTGTGCCTGCGTAAACCTGGAGTACAAGTGTAGTATCTGTGATGTCTTCTGAGAACATATGGATTTATTGCATTTGTGGCAGAGCTGTGAACATGTTTCAGCGTGGGGCAATTGAAAAGCAAATACAACATGACAGTGACTGTTGTCCATGTCTTATTGCCCTACATGCTTGACATGAGAAAGTGAAAAAACAGATGCTTTCCTCTCCACTTCCATCAATCTAATGTTTTATTTGGAAATTCATCTTGAGTATCTGAGAAAATATTTCATTTGAGCCAGAGGTTCAAAATGTTTGACCAGGTGATCATTTGAGGTCCCTTCCAACCTGGCATTCTATGATTCGATGATACGATGATTCAGAAGCTCAAAAAAATGAGGTAAAAGAAGTGATGAGAACAAAAAGTAAGAGCAAGACTCTGATGGAACTAGGTTATACAGATTTTTGTGGTTACATACCTTGTTTTCAAGATCCTAGAAGTTAGAAAATGTACCATAAATGCTAGAGGCAAAAAATTGGAAGTCATTGATTTAGGAGAAGTTAAAAACAAACCTAAGCCACCACCCCCCAAAAAAACCTCACCACACAACCAACAAAACAAGCCCCCTCTTATTCCCGAAGTGTGAGCCAGTCCTGGAGTTTTTTTTTCAAACAAAAGAAATCCCTGGAGATGTCTGCAAGTCCAGTGGGGTAGGACAGATGGGCAATGAATATGGCCTTATGGTGTTCTTCATGTGTAGCAATCCTGGAGATGGGAATGAAACTTTTTACTCCCTCTCTTGTCAGCAGTAGAGCTTTAAGGCCCCACTGACACTCACCTGAAATCAAGGCATTTTTTTGCAATTTTTTTTTTCCTACTAGTTGTGTCCGTTTCTAAGCAGGGAAAGGACAGGCTTGGTTTCAGTCCTATGGAATAGGGTCACATTGGTTTGGGGCAATGGATTCAAGCTCTAGCACAGGAAGTTCCCCCTCAATTTCTTTCCTGTGAGGGTGACAGAGCCCTGGGACAGGCTGCCCAGGGAGGTTGTGGAGGCTCCTTCTCTGGAGACTTTCCAGACCTGTCTAGGTGCCTTTCTGAGTGACCTGCCCTAGATTTGGTCCTGCTCTGGCAGGGGGGTTGGACTCGATGGTCTTCAGAGATCCCTTCCAACACCTGACATTCTGTGATTCTGTTGGCAGTATTTTATTTGGAACAACCTGGTTTTTCTCTGTGTCAGAGACTGGTGCTAGCTTGCAGTGTAATACATTGTCTTGGTCTTTCCTAGTACAGGGGCATTGCTGGTCTGCCACGAAGAATGACATTATCAAACCATGTCACACATCCAAGGTCCACAAATTCTTTCTAACTTACGGGGTGTCTCCCTCCCAAACCATCAAAAAAAGGGAAGAAATTTGCCTTAGTGGATAAATTCACTGGAATATTCATTCTTAAAACTGAATCCCGTTTTTATAGAACTATTGTTCTCTGCCTTCTCCCTCAAAAAAAAGTTTCTACATTTACAAGTTCCAATGAGAAACCAAAATTGAGCATTTTCACATAAGCATGGGGTCAATTGAAATTCCATTTCCCCTATAGATGCAGATGTGGCATGAAGAAACCCTTGCCAGAAAAATGATAGAAGTCTGGAAAAAATGCTTCACTGAAAAAGCTAAAGGTCTCAACCTCTTTGGTTGTCAAAGACAAGCTTGTTTTAACTTGGGTTAAATTTCTGGAATGACTGGCCAAAATGCCATGGTCTGAGAAGGTAGGAGGATGAAACCGGTTATTTTGCTTGTAAAGGTAACTTTGTTTTTAAGAAGAAAGAATAGTATCAATTTCTTTGTTTGTTTTTACTTCTTTCAGTACTGCAGCTTTCCAGTGAAAGTATTTTGTTGCAGAACAAGAGGTTTCTATTTTATTTTTTTTTTCATGCTATTGGGCGAAAATAATGGAGACAAATTGTTTCTGCTTACTACCAGTTGAGTGGTTGGAAACCCTCAGGGTTTCCCAGGTTTCTGCAGAGCATGGGAGGTGTCAAAACAACCTCACTGGCTGTTGTGCTGCAGCAGGAGATGTCTCAGAGCCCAGGTCCACTTTCTTGCTGGCTTCCACCCAAAGCACTGCCTGGCTTCACACTGCTTCCCTGCACATGGGATGAGCTGAATCAACTCGTGGTTGGGTTAATTCATTGATCTGAAAAAAACCTTCTAACCAAGAATAATATAGTGTCTGTGGTTGAAAGAGCAGGACAGGAGGACTCCTGCAGCTTAGTCCCACCACCTGTATCTTGCACTTGTGTTAAATTCTGTCCCTTAGCACAGGATTTACCATTTTTGTCTGCAATTGAATGTTTGGACTGGATTGTTTAAATGTTCAGTTCTGGAAACATTGCCTTGAGACATAGAATGAATAGCAGTTGCCATTAACTTGATAGACCAGTGCAAGGTCCTGCTTCTGGGTAGGGGCAATCTTTACTATTAATACAGGCTGGGAGATGAGGTGATAGAGAGCAGCCTGGGGAGAGGGACTTGAGGGCCCTGGTGGACAGAAAGTTGGACATGAGCAAACAATGTGAACTTGCAACTCAGAGGGCCAGTTGCATCCTGGGGTGCATCAAAAGAAGTGTGGCCAGCAGGGCCAGGAAGGTGATTCTGCCTCTCTGATCTGCTCTGGTGAACTCCACCTTGAATGCTGTGAACAGCTCTGGAGTCCTCAACATAAGAGGGACATGGAGCTGTTGGAAGAGTCCAGAGAAAGGCTACAGAAATGATCTGAGGGCTGGATCTCTCCTAGGTTGAGAGAGCTGGGGATGTCCAACCTGGAGAGGAGATGCCTCCAGGAGACTTTATAGCAGCCTTCCAGTGCCTGAAGGGGCTACAGAAAAGCTGGGGAGGGACTGTTTAGTGTAATGATAGGACACAAGGAGCAATGGTCTTAAACTAGAGCAAGGTAGATTTAGATTAGACATTAGGAAGACATTTGTTACAATGAAGGTGGTGAAGCACTGGAACAGGCTGCCCAGAGAGGTGGTGGAGGCCCAGTCCTGGAAACATTCAAGGTCATGCTTGGTGGGCCTCTAAGCAACCTAATCTAGTCAAAAAGATCCCATGCAAATTTGCAAGTTTCCCTTCCAAAGGAGCTGCCCCATGCTCTTGTCTTCCTTTGGAGCAGCTTGGATGGGGAAATATCAAGGGTTTCAGGACCAGGACCTGAAAGAGTTAAATGCACAGAAGTACAAATCAGTGAATATTTAGGTCATGGGGGGTCTGAGACTGGAGAAAGCCTGAACATTACTGACAGCTGGTGGGTTTTATGTTGGTTACAGAGAGACTGGGTGGTATCTTCTACCTAGTTATTAACAGCACATTCTGAGTTTCTACTTGAACTTTCTGTTGCATTTGTGTTCTTAGTTAAATTTCTGTTGCTTTACAAGAGGTGAGGTGTGCAATGAGTCTCTAAATGTGCTTTCTAGAACCCTTACTTCTGTGTTTCATTGTATCCTACAGCCCTACTGGAGCCTACTTTCTAATAATAGTAGATGTTTTGAAGATAAAATGCTGGTAATTTGTTGTCTTTTCTGAGGCAATGCTTACAAAATTCCATGTCTTGCTGACTCTCTGCATGGCTCTGACCCATAAACCACTTCTCAACCCTACGGGGAGTCCCAGCTTTGAAAACTGTGTGTGTCTGCATGGGATGTGTTGGCATTGTAGTCCTGGGAGCAATGCCCTGAAATCCATGGTATTGCTCCTGTGTCCAGCCATGTCCACAGTCAGGCTTGAAGAGCTTTAATTTAGCATCCTGGGTAAGGTCTGCAAGGGTCAGGTCTGGTTTGTCGTGTCCTCTCTCTGTTCTGGGCCAGACCAGCCCAGAAGCTGGGTCTGAGCAAGTGTGGTGCTGCTGTACCTGCGAGGAACAGTTTCCAGGGAGACTCCTCAGAGCACAGCTGTGCCAGTCTGTCTGGAAAAGAAAAGAAGTTGGATTAGCTTAGAATTTTAAATACTATTGTGAGAAGGGCTGGGTATCAGTGATTATCTGTATTATTATTGGTAATAGTATTAGTATCAGAAGAATCTAGTGCATGAATCTTACTGAAAAAACTATGTTAATAGGACTTGCCTTCTTTTATAGTTAGTGTCTGTATTTAAGTGGGAAAAGCAGGCTGGGACACGGAGACACTGCTGTAGCAGAAAAGTAACTGTGTTTCCAAAAGGATGACATTTAGGTTTGGAAAGAGGTTTATTTCATCCCTGTGGTCATGATGCTAGAGTTTGGTTGGTTTCTTGTCTGCTCCAGGAGAGGATTATCGGTGTGCTGGAATTAATTGGCGATTTTTGCTGGGCATTGCTGAGAATTGCTCAAACTTCACTATTATGACCAATGTTCACAGGAAAGGAAAAGCAACTTCAGTATCGATGTGAACCCCGAGAAGCACTCACACCCCCTGTGCTTGTGATTAGAAAGGTGGTTTTAAAATGTCAGGGAAAGACAGGCAAACATTCCCAATAATACTGTATTTTCTCATGGTTTCTTATATTTCCAAGGAAATGGAATTACGTGCTTTTTTAAACTTTAAGGTATAAATAAACAGCATATACAGAGATATGCAAAGATACACAGTTTGCTGTATATAATGGAACTTTCTGTGTCTTTCTACTTCCATAATTATATTGTTTGACAATGATTTCTAGCATGGGTATCAAGGCAGGAGCATTGCTGGTGAGATTAAACAGCAGCATCTTTGCAATTGAGAGAAACAAAATGTTCTCCAAAATTCAAAGGTAGCTGTATCTAGTGCTCTTGAAACAAAGAGCTGTAACCTTAATTTGAAAAGATTGTTCTGTCTTTTTCATGCAAATAAGTCATTTCTACCAAATGCATTTTCTGAGCAGCAGTCTCTTGTGCCTGTTCTTAACAAGGTATTCAGATGGAAACATTTCAGTAACTTTTAAAAGTAGAAATAAAACCTGGCAGTCTGGCTCAGTACTCAGTTGACAGCTACATTATCTGACCAATACATCCCCATTTGTTCCTGCACTTGTCCCACGTTGTGCACCCAAAGTACAGAGGTCTGGAAGGCTTCATGAAGACTAAGAGAATATTTCAAAGTAGGGAAAATCCTGTGTTTTTTTCTTCGTCCTTATGTACTTGGAAACCAACTAAAGAGCTCTCCCAAATAGTATGTGAATCTGCCTATTAAATTAATATGGATTTATTTCTAAGCCACTTAATGAAATCTAGGGGGACCTGCAAGTCTTTCAGGCTACACATTTGCTGCCAGTTGGAAGCGTGCCTAGAGAGAAGGGATGATCCCTGTGGGGGCAGACAGCAGTGTGGTGCCTGGGTGGTTTGGGCCAGGGTGCTAGCAGGTATGTGGTGGGGAGAAAGTTTTTTTGGCCTTAAAGAAACAATATAAGTGAAAAAAGGCAGAAGAAAAGAGTTTGGGAAAATGAAGCTATGCATGTCAGGAGCTTTCTAAAGACACATTTTCTGCTTAGAACCGTGGTGTCCAGCATCAGCTTACCCATTGGCTCAGGTGGAGCATGTAAAGGAAAAACTGTACAAGCTGTTCACTTTTTTGACTTCAGCTTCATTTAAAAAGGAAAACAACAAACAATTGTTTCACTACATCATGTCGTCTCCAGGGTTTTGGTAATGGTTTTAAGGAATTCTTCAGAATAATAGAGCCTACATTTAAAGTGGATAATGTTTCCATCCTTGCATAATTTTTGTTGTGTTTATGGATCAAAAAACAGTTCCATAGACAACGAGATGGTTGTGCTGTGCAAGTGAAGAATCACCCTGCTGGAAGCAATGGCAGCTGCCCTTCTACCCCTTTTCCCATGGTGTGTGCCCATATGGTGTGTTTGGAGCTCAACTGAGGAAAACAGAGAAAAGGAACATGCGTTTAACTTGTCACCAACTTACCAACATGGGGTAGTGGGGCAGAATGAAGACATTACATCTACTGGTGGGAGAACAATTCCTCTGATGGATATGGACTTATCCATTGCTACATGTAAAGTATCTCCCAATAATACTGTAAATCTTAATAAGGGGGAAACCAGAAGTGCATTCAATATGTGAAATGCTGGAAGTGTGACCATGGATTCTCTTTAATGTAGAGGAAGTTTGCCATCAACACCATGAGCATCTCGGACAGGACCTGCAGTAGTTGAAATGTTTTTCCACCAGCAAGGCTAGCCAGAAGTTACTGCAGGGCTACTGGCTGCAAACTGCATGATCACCTTACCCAACACAGGTTCTGTACCACCAGATCTGCTGAGTTCATGGCTTAAAATTTTGACGAGGGAAGTCAACATGCAGGAAGAATTTAGGTGTTTCTTTTGGAGAGACAAGTTAAAAATACGTTTGCCACAGGTTTAGTTACATTATAAGTCGCAATGGGAGTGAGACTAGTATGAATGAATGGACTCGTAACAGCCATGTAAGGACACCAGACTTCATACAGCTCCCTTGAGCCCTGGGTCATCCAAGTCTCTTCATGATGAGTTTTCCACTGAAGTACTTGCTGTTTCTTACCATGGCTACACATAGTGATGGCAATTTGATTTTGCAAATCAGTACTGTTGCTTCATGCAGTGATATAAAATATTGCTTTCTTGTTTGTCCTTCACTGATCATACTGCTATTAATTCTTTCATTGGTGGTATAGATTGCATTCCTTTCAAGCTTGGTAATTCCATTGTCATCAATGTCTGGTAAAGTGTAATCCATTGTCCACCCAGTGCGAACTGTCTGCTGATGAATCGCTGCCATCCCTGGTACTCCAGCTCACTCCAATTCATCTGTGGACAATTGGATTTGGGATGTTAATTATCCAGACAAATCAGCAATTGATATAAAGCATTGTTAAGGACGAAAGGAAGAATAAATAGCTTCTACAAAATATGGCATTGTGAATGGTACTGATAGAATCTGCTGTCATTTGTCTGCCTTTAGAAACCCTGTGCAGAAAGATGAGCTAAGCTTGTTGAGATAATTACCCATAGCAGATAGGAATACTAGCCTATTCCTTCCTTGGTATTAAAAAAAACAAAAGAAAGAATTAATGTGTGTCTGTAAAAATAAACAAACAAAAACAAGCTGATTAAAACTTGGCCTGAATCTTGCAGGCCTTCTTGGAAAGTGTCAGTGTTTGTGTTCATGGCTTTGTGCCATGAAGTGTTGGCAAGGTGGGAAATCCATGCTCAGAGCTGTGCTGAAGCAAACTGCCTGTTAGAGCAAGTGTGGGAGATGATTTCTGTCAGGCTGTGGGGATGATTGTGTATATATATGTGTGTGTGTATGGGGGGGTGTGTGTGTGTATATATGTGTGTATGCACACATGGTGTTTAAGCTGTGGTAACAATAGCAATGAATCCACTGCACAGATTTGTTCAGATTGTGAGAAAGGAGGAGAAGGCACACATAAAATACACTTTTGGTTGTATAAATGCCACATGCGCCTTGCTACATACATTGTCTGGCTCAATCTATCTGATCTGCTCCCTTATCCAAATACTTACAAAAAGAAAAGTGAATTTAGAAAATAGCAAAGTGATGATTCTCTTATGATTGTGGGTGAGTGCTGCTTATGGGAGTTTTTATTTTTGCCTAACAAAACTTCCCTCTGTTAAAAGTCATTCTCATCTTTATTGGAAAATGAAGCATTTGAAAAATGTCCAGGAATTATTTCCACTCCTCCTTTGCAGGTTTAACCTCTGAGTCAAGTGAGCAAAGATGCAGCTTCTGCAGTGCAAGGTACAGAATCTTTTTGTGCTGTTAGACCTTGGGTCTGTTCTCAGGTAGCCTGAAAATGTGAACAGAATTGAAGAAGTTAAGGGACCAGTACCGGCCACTGATATACTCCTGTTGAAGTTTGGGGGTTGTTTTTTCTTTCCTTTTATTTTTAATTTGTTCTAAATGAGGAATGTGGGAGAAAAAAAAAACACAAACTCCAACACCAAAATAAGAATTTTAACCTTTTAGGAATCCAGGAATGCAACCATTTGCAATCAAATTATAATAGAACTGTAAGTTACCGTTAGCCCAGATCCTCAGTGGTTAATGTGCAAACTCTTAGTCTGCCCCAATTTTGGGGCAGAATGTGTCAGTTTGAGGTTACTTGTTCCCTGTGATCACACTGGCAGTGATGGCAGGTCTTCTGAGGAGGCAGTAATTTGTTGAGTTGATCTGAGCTGTGCTGGGGCTGCATCCCTCCTGCTTGGAGTCAGCAGCAGAGGGGGAAGGAAGACACTTGTTCTTCCTGGTGTTGAATGTTTGCAGGATTTCTTCTCATTGTTTGCTGACTTTTGGAGCACTTACTGCTGATACCTATCATCTTGTAATAGTGCAAAGTGCCACCCATAGGCAAATTAAAATAGCAATTTCTACAGCAAGGGAAAATAAAGACCATCAGGGAAGGCTAAACGAGGAGCAGAGTATTTCATGTTGTTGCTGCTTCTTAACTGCTCATGCCTCTGTTAGTCACAGGTTGACCTCCCTTCTCATCCATTTCATGCCCTGATCTAACTCTCTGGTTTTAATTGTTTGACTTTGTGGCTGTCATTGTAGTGTATGAGTGTTTCCAATGCATCATCTCCTTTTTCCAGAGAGTTCCCAACTTCATGGTCTCCTTCCTTCATCAAAAAAAGGAAAAATTAGACATGAAGGAAAAAACCTGTCAGTTCAAGCTAGTGCAAGTTTCTAGCCCTCTCCACTCCCAGCTCTCCCCGCTGTTGGTGCTAGTTCCTGGTCTGACAGAGAACCATGCTGCCCAAGCCTTTTTCTCTGTGCATCCATTCTTCCCTCCCCAGCACAGCCCAGGCTTTTTATGTTGCACAATGAGCCAAACAAGGTAGGAATGAGCATCCTGACTGTGTCTCTGTTCTTGCTGCTGCAGTGGGCCCAGGGGCTGGGCTGCAGTGTGTACTCAGTGTGTTTGGGCTGCCTCAGAAAGGCCCGGGTGCAAGTTCTGCTCCTGCGGCTTTGCTCTGTCCTAGTAGATGTTGATTCCCAAGGGCAGGGCTTTCTAGTCTTTTATCTGTCTGTAAGGTGTCACTGAACATCTATGGTGTGGTGTAAGTAGTAATGATGGTTGTCTTGCAGTGTGGTGTTTCCCTGGGGAGAGCAGGGACTCCTGCTCCACAGTTCCTGGTCCCTGGTGACCAGATGGTGGTGACACTTAATCAACTTCTTTGCATCCTATTTGAACACAGAAGCTACTTCATTTGACAGCCTTTGCCATTTCATATGCAGTCATTACAAGTCCTGCAATCTGCCTTTCAGGTGACTATTTTCAATGTTTAAAAATTACTTTTTTTTTTTTTTTCTTCCAAATGCCATAGCCCAGTAATTGTAATTTAACATGATTTGTTTTTCCAACAGATTGCTGAGTGGATTGGATTTTTATGCTGTTAAATGGAATTTCAATTTTAAGTTCTGTGTTCAAAGAAATAAATGTATTGTTATGACTGTAACTTTTTTTTGTATAGTTCTGAAAATGTTTTAAAATAAACTGTATCTTGCTGTATAGGAGGATGAGGAACCCCAGCATATAATACAGTTTAGAATATGTGATAAATTAAATTTTAGTTGATATGAAAAAGTTGATACATTTTTCACGGCTAGGACAAATATTTTTTTGTTTGACTGTAATCTGCTCAAGGTAGTTCCATCATCAAATGAGATCGGTGAATTGAAGTATTTGGGGATTGTCTCTGGTTGGGTCAGTTCTTTTGAGAACTGCACATACTTTGTGTATGCTGTGCACACTGGTATTCAAATATTATGTAATGTTTTAAAACCACATTAGCAGAATTCTAAGGTTAGTGAAAGATCTATTTGTTATTGACTGGATGAAACTTGTCAATGCAAAAAGAATCAATCATTAACACACTGAATGTTTGTTGCACTGAAGCCGATCAGGCCTGTCTTTTAGCATGTGCATCTCTGTGTGTCAGGAAGTGGCAGATCCTTGTGGTGTTCCTCAGCTGTGCAGCTCGTGCTCTGTGCCTCTGGTTTGACTGAGACCTGCAGCAAGGGCTGGTGCCTTTCTGTGCCCCTGAGAATCCACAGCTGGCTGCTTTGTGGGGAGGAAGGAGTGTCAGCTCAGTCCAAGGATGGTTGTCCTGGATGCCTGCTTAGGAGAACAATGCTGTAGAAGTTGCATTCCCATATCTAGCCAAGCAGAGAAGGTTCACCAAGGCATAGAGGAGGAAATCAGCTCTAATCTGTCACCAGAAAATCTAATTAACTAGATTTTCTCCAGTTGTCTCTGGCTCTATTCTGGCTGTTTTGTCAGCAGCCATGCATCTTGCAGTGAACAAAACACAATATTCTTCCTGATCATCACTGCAAATTAACTTTTAATTTAAAAATCACCTCCAAGCGATTATTTCACTTGGTGAGGTTTTCCTCTGCCACAGTCGTTAGTAAAACCTGAGCAGAGTGTTAGCATTTTGAGAGCAGAGCTTCAGCTAAAGGAGCCAGGAGATCAGGGTTGGTCTGGGTTGGTCTCTGTGGCTTGTGGGCTGGGGCAGGAGTGGCTGTGCTGGGTCCTTCTGAGCCACAGCAGGGGACATGGGAATGCTGGCAGGGCTCTCCTTACCCCTCGAGACCACCCATGGCTGCTCCCCTCCTGTTGGGGTTCCTCCTGAGGGAGCCATCTCCCCCTCACAAGGTGGGTGGGAAGCTGGGACAGGTGGAGATCCTGCCAGCTTTGGGCAGGGGGAGGCAGCAAAGCTCTGAGCATCTCCTCATTATTCCCAGTTCATTTCTGAGCAGGATAACAGGGCTCAAGGCACCTTCTGAGCACTGTCTTTGGTTACAGTCATCCTGTACTTGGGGAGGTTTGCTCATCATATGCAAAGGCAGCCAGACCTCTAGTGCCACGGGCCAGTGGTGGGTAAGTAACCTCAGCCCGGCTAGGTCTTTCACTTGCCAGGTGGAGCGCGGTGGGCTGGAGCAAGCTAAGGGCATGGTCATGCTCTGCTGAAATTCATGTGTGCCTGGGCTTTGTCCTTCTCTTGGTTTGTTTGTTTGCTTTGGATGGGCTTTGATGGCCTCTGAGTTTGCTGACACTGAGCAGTGTGCTGCCAAGGAAGCAGAAAGTGCAGCAGGGAGCTTGTAGATGTATCACTTATTTTATTGGTTATTGATGGCTGCTAACTCAGGTCCTCACTTCAGGTGTGAAGATATTGCTTGAAAAGGTGCCTCATTCATCTCCTTGTGATGTGACATCTGCAGGAGTTGAGGCTAGCTGAAGCCAATATGTAATATTAGATCTGAAAAATTCCAACTGAGCCAAAAATGATTTATCCAGAACCTATTCTAAGGAACTGATGCAATTATGGTGATAAAAATAAATTGTACTTTCATGTCAATGACTGTAAGAGCTCAGAATTATAAGCTCGTTACAAGAGCCATTCATTATCTCAAATAGTCTTGTAATGATCTTTAAGTAACTGAAATTCTTTTTAAAATTTGTCTTTCATTAAAAAAAGAAAATTCTTTGCATTTCAGGTAATAGCTTCAAAATATCTATGTTTAAATCCCTCAATTTATTTCCAGTCATCCCTTCTTAGTAATGCAGCTTTGCCAGCAAGCATACTTTGTATGCACCAAGTGTTCTCCATGGAATAATGATGCAGAAATTCCATGAAAACCTAATTATTGAAACAGTGACTGCCATACAGTAAATGCTATTTTATGCAATATAATTTTAAGCACAAATATTCAGATATATCCTGTGTAAGTAACATGGTTTATAATTATCTTGATTAGCTATACATTTATATTTGAAAATGCTAGTTGCTAGTTACATTTTTGTTTAACTGAACTCTTTCTTAATTTCAGGATAGAAAACTATCACATAAACAAGAAAAAATGTATGCTATTTTCAGGGTATTAATTTGAATATATATTTTGGGTTAAGCATCTGATTCTGAAATTGTTACCTGTTCATCTTGAGCTTCAGATTTCTTCAAAATTTGTTTAAAAATTGTAACTGGCAGAGTTATCATGTAATGTTACGTTTTTTCTTTAAAATGAAGATTTAGCAGTCAGTCACAAGGATTTTTTAGTGTCTGATTTACAATTGTTGTCCCAAATAATCACCTAGGTACTTACAAAATATCCTTGTTTTCACCTCTTGTAGTTACTGATTTGATGAAAGTGCAATTATAGATGGCAGGAGAGATGAAGTGGTTGCTACAGATACCATAAATTCACTGGAGTTGTGGTTGCTACAGGTACAATAAATTACTGCAGCTTTTTGCAGTAGTCTGTGTTGCAGGCCTTTGAGCTGCTGTTACTTTCCTTGGAGCTTGCCAGGCTGAAATAAATGTAAAGGATGCTCTGCATTATCCTGTATCCACTCTGGGATCCAGAATAGTGGAGCAAATTTAATGGGTTTCAGTTTCTTCCAATTAATTCATCTGTACGTTGATTCCATGGAACACCTTTAACCTTTCCAGGTCCTTTTTCTTGCCCTTGCTTTAGACCTTACAGACTGTGAGTCACAGCATGAAGAAGCATTGGTCTAGGCTAAGGAGATGCTCGTGCAAGGGAAGGAATACAGTTTGGTGTTGGGAACACTGGGGGTGCAGCACCGTGGAATCACCTGGCAGCTCGTCCCTGCTGCACCAGTGCAAGCTTTGCGCAGAGCCAGGGTCTGCAGAAGTGGTGGTGGAGGTAGGCATTGTGCTTCCAAGTTGGCTGAGAAACCAGTGCAGAGTACCATGGAGCATCGTCATGGGCTGCCCAGAGTCTCCAAGAAGTGGTGTCTGGGCTGTTGTGGCTGGAACATGCCAAGGCCTGTGCTGGGCTGCCTTTGCAGTAGCCGTGAGGAATTGCTTTGTTACAGAGCTGTGCTCTGGAGACAGGCTGAGAGAGCTGGGGGTGTTCAGCCTGGAGCCCTCAGAGCACCTTCTAGTGCCTGAAGGGACTACAATGAAGCTGGGAAGGGACTTTTGACAGGGGCAGGGAGTGAGAGGACAAGGAGGAATGAATTAAAACTGGAGGAGGGGAGATTTAGATTGGATATTAGGAGGAAACTCTTCACTATGAGGGTTGTGAGACAATGGCACAGGTTGCCTGATGAGATTGCAGAAGCCCCATCCAGTGTTGAAGGGCAGGTTGGATGGGGCTTGGAGCAGCTTGGTCTGGGGGGATGTGTACCTGCCCATGCAGGGGGATTAGATCTAGATGAGCTTTAAGGTCCCTTCCAACCAAAACCATTCTATGAAGTACAGGCACAAGGGAATGGTACAGAGCTAAGGATGCTCTTATTTGCAGCTCCTCAGGGCTGGACAGGCTTCTGCAGGCTCCTCTACCTTGCCATTGCTGTTGTGGCCCAGGGCCTTGCTCCAGTTTCCAGTGTGCAGCTGAGAGTACCACAGGGACTCGTTTGCTCCTCTCCTGCTCATGTTCAACCATCAGGGAGAAATAAACTATTTTCTTCTGACTTCTGTTCTCAATAGAGTGCATCACTGTCATATTTGTATTAAATAGGAAAAAAAATATTGTTACAGATGTCATACCATTTTATGTGTCCATCCTTGGATATAGTCAAACCAGGTCCTGAGCAACCTATAATACATAACCCTGCTTCAAGCAGAGGGGTTGAACTGGACAGTCTCCAGAAAGCCCCTTCCACCCTCAACAACTCTGCAGCTTGGTCCTTTTCTGTAAAGGCACTAAACTTCAAGTGGAGAGTTGCCAACCAACACTGAGCTGAAATGTATTCTCCTTTAATGATTATGGTGAAGTCCTGAAAATGTGCTGCTGTGAAATTGTTCTGTATTTTGCAGTGTCCTGCTCTGCTACCAGAATAGTGCAGCAGTGTAAAAATTAACAGGCTGCCCAGGGATGTAGTGGAGGCAGCATCCTTGGAGGTGTTCAAAAAACAGGTAGACATGGTGTTTCAGGAGATGGGCTAGTGGTTAGAGGTTGTAGGGTGGATGGTTGGACTTGAAGATCTTGAAGGTCTTTTTCAACCTTGACGATTCTGTGATTCTGCTTTTCAGCAATGAAGTTAAATTTTCTTCTACAGTATGGCATGACAGCCCATTGTGATAGTGCACAAAAGCTACTCCTGACCTGCAAAGTTCAGTTCCATAGCAGAGAATCTGAGCTCAGTTCAACCTCCTTTTATTTGGTACCTAAAAAGACTTTGAAATAGCAGAGGCTAATTATTCATTTAATGACGTTAATAAAACAAAGTTTAAAAAAGAAAGCCAGTTGGTTGAGACAGTGTTGGAGATATATTACATTGCCATTAAATCTTAAGTGAAGGATCATTTTTACTCTCGTTATTGGTTGAATGAGAATTTCCTGATTGTCATGTGGACCATTAAGAAGACTCACAAGCACATCAGCTGTGCAGAGTGAGAGTCTTGCACGGTGCTTCTGTCGGTGACAAACATTTTAATAAGCTCCTAGTAAAAGGAGAAATGAAGCACATGAAACTTTTTTTTTTTCCTTTTATGACACAGGACTAACATCGGGCTTTTTCTCACTTTTGTGTTGAATAGTCTTTTAAATCACTGGAAGATGGACAATGTAATGGTTTTCCCTCTTTTTTCTTCTTTATTTTTTTGTTCCTTCCCACCATATAAACAATTCTGGGAACTGCAGATCTGCAGGTCTTTCTCTTTGTTCTTGGTAGAGAGCCCTCGAGACAGTAAATCACCCATGTGCAGGTAGGCTGAAAGGAACAAATTGAAATGGCTTTTGCCTGGAATAATTTGTTTGTGTCTAACAGGTATAAAATCTCTTTAGGTTTTACAGTAATGGATTCCTCTGGTGCTGTAATTCCTGTGTTGAAGTAATACAGGTATGAAGTCCCAGGAATATTATTAGCTTGAAATACCTTCTTAGATTTGCTTAAGCAGTGTAATTATAAACCAGGAACCTTTCATTATAATGAAAAACCTGTTACCTGTCAAGGGGAAAAAAAAAAAAAAAAAAGAAGAAAATACATAACTTTGTGTTCATCTAAGAGGAAAGCCTGAGGAATGCTGCAGCCTATGTGTTTCCCTGCTGCAGGAATTAAATCTGGAATCTAGTGCTGAAGTTAAGCAAGTTGCTTTGCACTTCAGCATGCAAAAATAAGAAATTTGTGTGGACCACAGAGATGAGCCTGTCTGCTCTTCTCTTGCCTACCGTTCTGTTATAGAGGAACATCATTTGACATTCTCTGTGATGGCCAAATCTCCTGATGTGAGCTGTGTTTCTGGCAGGGCTTGTGTCACCTGCAGTGTCAGGCTGGCTGACATCTATCCCAGGCTTGTCACTCTTTATGCTGCAATCTTTATACCTCATTTAACCTGCTTTTCTTACTAAATTGAAGAGTAAGGCTTTTTTGCCTTTGATCTCAGTGTCACAGAAAGTTCCTGTGCTTGTTATTTTAGCCTAGAGTAGTTCAATTAAGGTTGGACTTGATGATCTTGAAGGTCTTTTCCAAGCTTGACAATTTTGTGATTCTAATTATGCCATCTTGGGGGGAAGGTCAGCTAAATTCTTCCTCCAGAAGAACGAGTTTTCTGTAGCTTTGTGTTTCACTTTGTTAAATCATAGAAGTTCGTAATTCTTTCCAGTTATGGAGACTTGATGTTCAGTGTCCTCCAGCGTTTACTCTATGTCTCCCTATATGAAAGCAGGCTGAGAGTAAATGTTGAGAAAACTACAGCTAAATCCAAGAACTGCCTTACTTGTGAACAGTCTCCAACACTAAAATTAGAGTTGAAATGTTTTGAGTTTTTTAAATTTAACATCTATTTCCTTCGTCCTTTGCATGAATGTCACTTGAGGCTTGCAATTATATTGCCAAAGATTGGGACTAAGATCTGGTGAGATGTGTCAAATTCTGAGCTGTGAGAAAGATGCTGTTGCCCTGAAAAGGTTCCTGGTGGGTGTTTGTGTTGGAGTCAGCTGTGGAGATGAAAGCTAAGGGCAGGCTGATATTGCCCAGAGGGTTGGTACAAAATGCAAGCAAAATAAAGAATTGTGTTGACACAGGTTTGTCACAAAAGAGCAAGAAAGAGCTTGAGAGTTGTCACTTAGGTAACAAGGGGCATCACACGTTCTGACCTGGGCACCAGTCAGGATTGGGTGCTTTGCTGTTGCAACTCAGGTAGCAGGGACAGAAATCAGAGCCAGAAATTAACAAGATTTGAATGAAGCCACAAAAGGCAACACACATGACTACTTAAAAAAAGCCCCAGAACAACAACAAAAATAAAATCCATTAACCCCCACCTAAACTCCAGTGGAGTTTAAATTAAGTTTACCTAGCCAAGTTTATTAAGTTTATTAGCCAAGAAGTAATTGGAATTTTCTAGTCTCAGGACTTGCATCCATCTGGTGCCTCGATAAGAGCAGCGCGTGGTCTGTGCAGATGTTAGCAGAGGGTGCAGCTTGGTACAAAAGACAACAGCGTTTTGTGATTTTATGTCACTAAGAACCTCAGGAGAGAAAGGTAAGCAATTGCTGGCTGCGATGCTGCCTCCTGTTTCCTACAGGAAAGAAAATATTTTTGTTTCATAGCTTTAATGTGCCTATTGCTAGTCCTGACAGAGAATGTTTTCAGTGGTTCTTTCCTTTGGTTTCTTTCTCATTTTACTTTGAAGTGAGCATATTTTTACTCTGTTCTCAGTATGGGTTTTCTGATCAATCCACTCCTGCAGCCCCCTTGGAATCACCAGGGTAGGGGACTGGTCCTTGTTCCCTTTCAGCTGCTGTTTTCAGCTGCTGTTTTCTCTTGCCCTCATTTTCTATGAGAATTGGCTTGGCAGCCTGCTATAATATAATAAGAAAATAGTAAATAGCACTTTTTTCTTTTTTTTTTTTTTTCAAGGGAAAAATGACCTTCCATACAATTAATGCTAGATTCTGCCTTTTTGTCCTGGAAAGCAGTATAACTTCTCTCTGTCTGTAGCGGGTTGAGTTGATGCTGAATTACACCTAAGCAGATATTGTCATTCCACTTTGGTGGAAATGTGGAATATCTGAACTGTCTTTTTTAAGAGTCCTTGCTTTGTGCTGCCTGTGGGAGATGTGGTGGCCGGTTCTATTCAGAGCAGTGTAAGCCTAAAACTAGAAGTGAGTGCCTTCTTGGGTTTTTGTCTGCTTTTTTCCTTGCCCCAGTGTGAGGTAGTGTGCAATTACTTTCTAGCAGCAGGATTTTTAAGACGTGCTTGTGTTTCTGCTTTTTCTTTGCCTTGGTACATAATAAGTGTAAAGATTTCTTCAGGAATTTGGTTTACATATCCATGTGGCATAGTGCTGCAATACAGAATTATTAATGTGAAGCTCCTAATCTCTGATGATCAGAGATCTTCTCCTGACTGTTGCACGTTATGTAAATGTAGATAAAATATATACATGTAGAGTAGACACTTAAAAGCTGGCTATAAAAGTGATTCTTAAGAGCAGTGTGCCAGATAATCCATGTCTAAGGGAGAAGCCCTAGTGACAGAGCCAGAGAATCTACAGCCAGAGAACTGGGACGTTACAAGAGCCCGTGCTGACACTGTGGTCCTTGCCTTCTCTCTTGAATAAACTGTGCCAGCTTGCTGGTCCTTCTTGTGCTTTATATGCACATATTTGTTTATTTTAGCTACTTGCTTCTTTCTGTGAAAAATACTCTTTTTTTTCTGGATGAATTTCCATGTTGTACGTGGGATAAACTGAATTTACCATACTTCTCCCAGCCCTGGTCAGACAGTGGCTTGGTGTGGTGTGAGTCTCTGTGTTCATTTCCTAAGGACACAAGGAGCAGCCCTTTGCAGCTCCCCAGGGATGATGCTTGCTTTTCATTCAAAAACTTTACATTTTGTTTCTCCCTTTATTGTTTCCCAGGGTAGGATTCTGCTGGAAGAGCAGGAGGAAGAGGAGAAGGAACGTTGAAAACTTTCAGGACTTTTTATGGAAATCCTTTAACCAGCTCTACCCCGTGCCTGCTGAATGGCATTAGTCTGGCTTCTGCTGGCTGTTTCCTAGCAGACTTAGCACCTTTACCTCCAGAAAGCTCTTTAGACACCCTGATCCAACCCTTTTGAGCAGACTATGTGTGGTTGCAATTAGGCCCTTTATGTCCCAGAGGAGCTATGAAGCAGACTGAGAGTTGGAGTGCTGAGAACTGGGACATTTATTTTGTTTCTGTGGCACGTCACTGCCGTTACTGCCCTTGCATTAACTTGGAGCTGTAACGAGGCAGAAAGCTTTTTAAGGGTACCCAGCTTTCTCTTCCTTTCTACTTCAGAAAGTTTCAGGCTTCTAAGCCATCCACATCCTGTGTATTGCATTTCAGATGCATATGAAACTTAAAACCAAAGAGTGTTTTTCTGGAGGCTCCCAGCAATCTCCTGTCACTTGTGCTCAGCAAAGCTCCCGTGCTTGCCTCTGCCACGTTTCTATCCTTTGAGTCACCCAACCGCACTGGCGGTAGGAAGTGGGATGGAGGAGAATTTCTGTGAGCATGGCATGAAATGAGAGCTGCATCAGGAGCTCATCTCCCTTTTCTGGTTGTCTTACAGCTTAAGCAAATAAGAAAAAATGTGGGGGTCTCTGCATGCACACAAGTAAGTGACACACATCTCTTTTGATATAGATTGTCCATGCCAGATTGGCTCTTGCTTTCAAGCATAGTGTTTTCTTCATTGTATCTGTTCCTGAAAGCTTATGGTGAAAACTTTGCTGTGACTTTAGTGTAGTTGACATTTTGGAATGCCAGAAAAATAGATGTGGTGTGAAATAACTGTTGCCAGAGTCATTGAGCTGGGGTTGATAGAAGGGGCTGTGTACAGCCCCAGCACACACTGCTTGGTGCCCTGCAAGGGGCTGTGTGGGATGAGGTGAGTTTTTCAGTGGGTTTGAGAATGCTGCTGGAGTTAATGAAGCAGTGTGAGAGGGAAATGAAGGGTGTACTTGGTGGCAGGGTGGGAAGGGCTTCACTCCCTCCAGCTCAGCAGGATGGGGTTGGGAGCTGGGCTAGTGCAGAGCAATGTGTGGAACTGGAGAGATGAGGGCAAACACAGGCTGTGGAGCTGCGGGTCGTGGCCCGCTCTGAGGATGGGGTTGAGTGCTTGGTAGCTGACTGTCACAAGCAGATAACACCGTGCCTTTACTAGGGCTGACATCAGGAGATAGATTTCACTGCAGTGCGTGGCAGGTAGGGCTGCCAACATGGCATTTTCCTGCAGTGGTGAGTGCTTTGGCTTCTTCAGAGATGTTCTTACCTGGCAGTGTCGGTAACAGCCTGAGCATGAAGGACGGAGTGTTATTACACTGCTCACCTGATTCCGGCTGACACAAAGAAGACATTAATCAGCACCTTTAAATTTCTCTCAGAGTTCCTCTCTGTCAGAGTTCCTCTTAGTAGGTTGGTGATATTTTTTCATTCAGATCCATACATTAGCTCTGCCCTTGAAGCCCTTTGCTTTCTAGCGGTAGGTTTCTGCCTTAAGAGCAACCTCTTCTTCTTGAAAGGCTTTTACTGCAGAGGAAGGGATGAAGAGAGAGAGCTTCACTGTCAGTGACAGTGTTAAGGAATGCCTGGAGTGGATGTTTCAGTTGGAAATGCAGGGATGAGCCAACATTTGGCAAGAGTTAAGTTCCTGTCGAGGTGTCTGTTGTTACGTCCTGTTAAGATGGCTACGCAAGAAATAAGTTTCAAAATAGTTCTACATGTTCACAGCTGAGATTTTTGTTGTTATTTCTAAATCTGGGCAGTTTTGGGCACAGCCTTAGTTGTAGGCTCCTGTTAATGTGTGAAAGAGTGTTTTGCCATTGTATAGATTCTAGTTCATTTATCTATGTGTGATTTCCTGCAGAAAGGTTTTTAATCAGACTGGTGATGGTTGCTTATCCATTTGATGTGCATCATGAATATTTAAAAAAAGCATTAGAAATGGAGCCACCATTTCAGGATATAGCAGCCCTTTTCTGTCTGAAATAGCTTCACTTTTAGATGCTTGAAGAAAGATTAGGGAATTATCATGTCTTCTCATGCTTAGAGTTGTACCTAATTGGCATTACACTGAGTTGCCTTTTGGAGCTGTTGACTTCAGTGATATTGCAGAGAGCCTAAATCAGCAAATAATTAGGAAGCCTCCATTGAGCAGGCATTCAAAGTCATGTTCATATTTCAGGATGGATGGAGAAATCCCCCAACAGTATTAATTCCTGGTGAAAGAAAATTTCTGAACAAGGTGTTTTTTATTAATGCCTTTCCAGGGTGTCCAGTCTGTGGAGCCTTTTGCTGTTAGTCCAGCATTTGTCATCCCTCTTGCTCCTTGTGCACTGTGCCTCCTGTGGGGCGCAAGAGGTGGCCTAGCATGATGAGCTGCTGGCTTTCTTCATTTCAGAGGAATACTGTAAAAATCTGTCCTCTAAAAGAGGGCTGGCTGAGAAGTCCTCCTATCAGATCAGCAAACATAGGCTGTGCCAAACCAGTAGCTAGTCATAACATTTCTGCTTCTTGTTGCTGTCTGTCACGTGCATCCAATAGATTTATTTTTTTTTCTTTAAAACTGTGATTATTTTTGAACACTGCTGCCTGGGGACTGGGAGCTAAGTGCTGTGAGCTGGGTGAAAACCCTGAGAAGTGAAGTTCATCTCCTGGGCTTCAACTGGTCTCTGCTATTACACTCAGCAGAGCACCCTGAATCCTTATATTTTATCTTAGTCTAATAGTAGAATATATTGTAGCCCTTGATTTTGCAACTAAGAGAAACTTTTAAAAAACAGAAGCTTTCTTCTGCATGCAAACAGCTTAGTGAGTATAAGGGGAGATACTTGAGAAATTTCTCTGTGCCATCAGAAAGCTTCCTGATGGTGTTTAATTCTGTCAGAAAGACTGATTTTTCCATTGAAGTGAAAATAAAAATTGTACGTTATCTTAGACATTTTCAGAAGTTCTGTTTTACCTCAGTAGGAGCCCTAAATAGATATTATTTTATAATATAATGCAAAAAATTATCTCTGGAAAGCATCATCTTCATCCTTTTCTGCTTGGATTGGTTTTGAACAGGGAAATTGTAAACAGGATTGTTCTTGTGAGTAGAATTGCAAACAGGCTGTGAAGTATTTGAGCTTAAATACATTAGAGGCACAAGGACTGTGTTTCTAAGCAGTTTTGTGTGTTTGGAAGTGCAGGCTCCAGCTGTGTGTGCTTGAGAGATGCTGGCAGGCTCTGCACCCAGGTGGGATGACACAGCCTGGAGCTGCCACAGGTAACCAGGGACCAGATGGAAAGTTAGTGCCAGCCAGGCTCTCTGGGAATAACAGTTTATTAGTGGTAGCCTTTTAGAGGGTTTGGACACAGCCAGTTTTTGTCAGTTTGTACACAGCTGAGCACTTCCCAAGTGCTTCCATGACAGTTACAGCTAATCTGGTCCTGGGAGGATTTGCACAGTCCTGTGTGGCACCTGGGAGCAAAGAGAAGGTGGTTCCTGCCTTGGATCCCACAGACTCGATGAGTGTGGGAGGGCAAGCAATGTGGGCTCCATCACCCCTCCAACTTCTAGAAGCATCTGACAGAGCCACGGATGTGTTGGAAGTGGGTTATTTGTGGTGTTCCTCTCGTTTTCCATTCCCAGGAGCACCCTGGCACGCACTCATCAGACAGTGGTGTTTGCTTTCAGAGAATTCCATGTGAAATAATCCAGGAAATCTTGTTTTCACAGATCGTTTTCTGCCACTTGAAAAAATAAGTAAGGAAAGTGGATTTTTGTCTTGTGTGCAAAAAACAGCCCTTGGGGCCACATCAGAGCTGAACAGAGAGAACCATCTTGGCTTCAATTAAATGAAAAAGAATGAAAGCCACTTCTGTGGTTTCACCCATGCATATTTTCCTTGATTTAGGGCCAGCACTACATTTGGTGTTTAAGGCACTTGTGTCTTTCTAAGTTCTTTTTTCCAACTACTTATCAGTTTTATTGTCTGCCTTGTGCCCACTTGCTCAATAAATGCATGGGTTAAGCACAGACACTAGGTGAACTGACATATTTTCAGCAGTAACTTATGCATGCAATATGAAGATAATATAAAATTTTATGGGTTTAGAGGATGATGTGTTTGTTGTTTGGGTTTTTTTCATATTTGATGTTGTTTAATGGGAAGTAGCATAAGGCTTTGCCAGGTATTTACTCTGTAAATGCCTCTGAGCACAAGCCCTAGAGCATTTGAAGCCAAGTCCAGAGCTTGTTTTGGGCAAGAAGGATGCATTTGTTGAGTAATTACCAGTGGAGGATCTTGTGCCATGATTGTTGGACAGGGTTATGCAGTAGAAGAGAAAAACTTGTATCTGGATTCATAAAATATGGATCAAAGCACTCTACTTTTCAGCAGTGTAAGCAAGTCATAAGAGCTACCAACCTAGGCATGGGGGAGGTTTCTGGTGGTGCCATGCACTCAAGAGCAAGCAAGTAGCCACTAGCTCTTACTTTTATCAGTGAGAAGAAAAAGGTGGTCAGGCCTGCTTTCACAACAAGGAATCTCAGCAGGGAAAGAAAAAAAAAAAAAGAGCTTGGGTTTTAGTTCCTTTTTGAAGCTTGACAGAATGATACCAACATGACAGTCCAATCTTGGGGCAGTGGTTGAAAAGAAACAGGGAATGCTTAGGGCACCCGATACCTTGTCCCAAATCAAAACAAGGATAGCTGGGCTGGGCCTGGGATGCTCACAGGACAGGAGGAGGTTCTTCTCCTCCAGCCTCTGTGAGGGCAACTGTGGCCACATCCAGCATCTCCTGGGGCCTCAGCACTTGCCAGAAAGGAGGCTGGTGCCCTTCTGCTGTGATGGAACAGCACAGCAACATAAACATGTCTTCTGGAGCTGTTGCAGGTACAGAGATCTGTCCGTTGACAATTGGATCCTAGAAGTAAATTTTAGGAAAAGACAAGGTTGCCATCAGTCAGAGATACTGGTGAATCCCTGCTGAAACACTGAGCTCTGTCTCCTCTACCCTGCCCTTCTTGTTCTCTTGAATTTGAGCTTTTATCCTGTGCACTATTTCAGTTTCTTGCTGAGCTCCCATTAATAAGGAGCAAAGCTCAGTCCTGTCCTCAAAAAGTGTCCCACCACAGCAGTGCCTCTGTTACAGGCAGCTCTCAGCACCCAGAACTGAGGCATCTGTGTCAGCTCTTCCTGTGTTCACAATCATCTATTAATCTGCTCTAATAGTCTACTTTCACTGCATTTTCCTGATAAGTGAAATTATGTTTGAATAAAACCTCTTACTTATAAATTCCTGGTTTCAGCTGGAAGGATGTTTTAATAGCTGGTCTCAAATCTGCTGAAAAGCAGATTTTGTGGCAGAAATGCTAATGAAGCTTCACCAGCACCAACTGGCAGGCATACTGAGGAATTCAGGGGCTGTGGATTTGGGTGGCAGAGATCAGTTAATAGATTTGTATATCTGAATCTATTTTTGTCAGCAAAATTGACTTGAATATTTTATGCTTCTTTTTAAAATAATAAAAAAATCTATATTGCTATGAAAGTTTCTGCATTTTGAGGCCAGCTTTCAGCTAATCTTCCCAAGCAGTCTTTATGGCTCAGATTTCAAAGTCTATTCAAAAGGTCACATCCTGATTTAATACCATTAGTATAAACCCAGGATAATTTAGTTGACATGGATGGAGGTGCTTGTCATTTCAGTTTTTTGATCTTAATGTAAATCTGGCCAAGAGTTGGTTGCATTTGTGAAGCTAATGCCATGTTCTTAAACACTTCACAGGAAAGTGAAGGTTGATTTTTCACATTTAGATGGATCCTTTCTACATAAAACAAGTCACCTCTCACTCCATCATGAGGCTGGTAATTTCAGCTAGTCCACTTTAAAATGGGAATATAGAAAGAATGTGTTGGCCATGTTTTCTTTGCTATTTTTTTTATGGATCAGCATTCCAATTTCTACATTTGATCTGTTTTCTGCTTCTCCATACTGCCAGAAGCCTAGCAATTCATGTGTTCACATGCAGCAATTTTAAACTGAAGTCCTTTCTAAACCTTTTTTTTTTTTTCTCTTTTATGACACACTTAGTAAAGCTAGCATGAGGATTTTGTGTAGTTGTAGGCTTTCCGCAAGTCCAAAAAATCCTCAAATCAAAAAATGCAGCATCCACCCTGTGAAAGTGGAAAGATGGGGTTATTTCTACGGTGCCCACTGAAATGAATCAAGAATGTTAAATCAGAAGACAAACATATTAATCACTGTTTTCTCTGTTTTCCCACTGGATCATATCTTAATGGCATCTTCTAGACCAGAGCCTTCTGAAGGAATGTTAATATTTGATGTAAGGAGGAATAATAAATAGCCATACAATAAATCAGCTTGAATGATTAAATCTCCTGGCTTGCACCATTCCCCGCACGTGGGACACATTTCCAGCTCACTGTAACATGGGTATAATTTAAAGACCATTTAAAATTAAAGACCAAAGACCATTATGTTGTGTGCTGGGGCACTTCTATTTCTGTTCAGGTAAATCCTTTTGAAATTGTTTTTATCTTTTACATTGACTGTTTGTTTTGGGGTGTCCCAAGTAAAGAAGTAATTAATTCATTGAAGATAGGATTACTGAAAGTCTGTGTGTCTTGCCAGTCAGGGTGACATGACTATGAAGGCTGGATATATTGGTTGTAATAACTTATGAGTGGCTCACCCATCTTCTACCCCCCTCCCTTTCCTCAGGAACTTGGATGAGTGATATACTTCCAGAAGTAACAAAAATTCTCTTCAGGATTGACAGAATGAAATAAATCCTGCCTTTTTTTCCCCACTCTCCCTCAGGTTGCCCTTGTTCTCCATTTCAAATCAAATGTCACATTGACTCCAATCCAGTGTTGGAAGCATGTGGGGAGCTGCAGCACATCAGCCCAGCACAATGTATCCATCAAACTGGAAGGAAGCCCAAAACCAAAACTCCACTGGCCAAAATGCATCCTCTGCAGAAACCCCAAGGCAAGTGGCTTTGTCCTTCAAGCAATTCTATAAGCTTCTACTGCATGGGGAGTGTCATGGTTTTTAATTAATTGTTTTAATTTTGGGTCACATCCAACTTTTTATTTTCTTTATTTTATGTTCAATTGCTGCTGCTAGGCCTTGATTATCTTAATTTTTCCAATGTTAGATTGTTAGGGAAGCCTTCAAGAAAAAATTTATTTGGGCAGACCAGATTACTTAATTTCTTGATTTTTATTTCCTGAACTGTTGCTCTACCTCATGCAGCTGGGAAGTGTAAGTTTAATTTAGCAATGTTGTCTTCATTTTATTTTTTTTTAAAGTATTTAGGTAAGAATAGCTTATTGTTTAAACCTGGTCTGTTTTCCATTTATTGTAAAAACTATGCAGGCAACAGGAAATACCTACATTGAATGAATGTGTTTTAAAAATGAGAACTAGAAGCTAAAGCAGTTGCATGCAAGGGTGGCATGTGGGCTGGGGTAGTTCCAGACTTGTAGTCAAATAGGTGGCTGTCCCAAAGTATGGTGGAAGGGAAGCCAGGACGAAGCATGTTCCAGCTATTTCCAGGCAGGTTGTCTGGTCTCTCCAGACTTTTGTTCCCTAAAAGTTGTGAAAAAAACACTGCAGCAAGTTTCTTGAAAGAGAAAATAAGTTGTTTTCATGTTTCTCTGTCAGTGAAATGACTTGAGGTGTCTGTAATGTCAGTTTGAAAATGCCTCCACTGCCACCTCCTGCTTTGTAGAATTGGTTAAAACAATGTATCTGGTAGATGGTTGCCTTAAGGTAGTTGCAGATGCAGAAAGAATTTAGTTTGAGAGGCACTGGGAACAAAAGAGGATGAGCCTGAAGAAGATACTAAGCTCATAACCAAATTTATTTAAAGAAGCATGTCCATGTGATAGGCAGCCATGGTCGTGTGACAAAAAAAGAAAAGAGATTTTGGTCACCGTGGAATTGTACAGTCATGGAATCATTTTGGTTGGAAAAGACCTTTAAGATCAAGTCCAACCATTAACCTAGCACTGTCAAGGCCACCACTAAACCATGACCCTCAGCACCATCTCCAGGGCTTTGAAATCCCTCCAGGGGATTCCTGAGCCAGGGCCTGATAATCCTGTCCATGATGAAATTGTTCCCAAGCTCCAATCTAAACTTCCCCCGGCACAACTTGAGGCCATTTCTTCTTGCCCCATCCCTTGTTCCTGGGGAGCAGAGCCCAACCCCCCTGGCTCTAACCTCCTCGCAGGCAGCTGCAGAGCCAGCAGGTCTCCCCTCACCTCCTTGTCTCCAGGCTGGACACCCCCAGCTCCCTCAGCTGCTCCTGCTCAGACTTGTGCTCCAGCCCTTTCCCCATCTCCCTTGCCCTTCTCTGGACACGTTCCAGCCTCTCCATTTCCTTCTTGTCATGAGGGGCCCAGAACTGACCCCAGAATTCAAGGTGCCCCCTCCCCAGTGCCCAGGACAGGGGGACCGTCTGGGCTGATGTGGAGCTTGGAACTGATGAGGAGCCTTCTGCAGGGTAGGAACAACAGGAGGTGGCTTTTTTTGGGTGCATATGCCTTCATTTAGCCTCCTAAAGAAAGTAACTGAAATTACCTTCAGAACAGTTGCTAATTAAAACTCTATTACAATGTTAATCACATTATGCTGATGTGCCATATGGACAATTTAAAAATTGGAAATGCTTGAAATAACTTGTTCTTTAAAATGTTGTTAAATGAAACACATATATAGAGTTTCCTCATTTAATGTGTAACTCTTTGGATAGTCTAGACCAGAGTGGTACTTGACAGCACCTCTCCAAGTAACCACATGCTTTTGGAGTGATGGCACAGGCTGTTTTCCTACCCTCTGGTGTCAGCTCTGCGTGTGTGAGGTTGCTCTCACTGGATGAACCCATCACAGCACGTGAGCCCGTTGCCATGGGTACCTGCTTGCGTATTTCCAAAACCATTTACTTTGCAAGCAATATAAGGTCTGAATATTTTTTTTTAATTACATCCCATTCAAATTGCATGACATTTTTTTAGCAGTGCTGCATTATATTTTGTACTTTTGCCTCCTGACAAACCCTTAAGCAGGATGTGTGTGTTCTTACAACTTGTGTTTTATTTATATCATGTATAACTCAATGTAGAACCAAAAGAGGAAGGAAATTTATGAAGACTGCACCACAGAGGAGATGGGGGAGGGAGAAGGAAAGGAAGAAACACTGTTCTGTTGTGCCTGTGGCCTTTTTGACCAAGCCAACACAAGGCACTGAAATCCAGGTGGAATTGGTTTTGGTGCTTAGTTTTGGGTTATTTTCCTTTTTTTTTCCTTTTTTTCTCCAGTAGATGAGATTTAACAGAGTGCTTGAGTTTAGAAAAGTCATGGGAGGGGAAACTCATTAGTGTGACTGAGATGGGGAGGACATTTCAAACACGAAGTGTGAGCTGTGCATCCTGTTTGGTAACGAGGAAGCGGTGAAGCTCCGCGAGCAGCTCGGTTTGCTAATGCGTCTGAGCGGGCTGTAGGAATACAAAACAGAAGCCCATAATTTTTTTTCAGCACAGAGCTGCTTGCTTTGGTGTCAGAAATGCTTTGGGACTGCACTGGTGCGTTTTATAAGGGATGATGAAAGAATGGACACCTCTCGTTCTGCATTGAGCACTTGGATTTTGTTCCCCCTTTAGGATAAAGAAGATGGAGATTCATCCTCCTGTTTTTTCCCCTCTCTTTTATTAGTACCTCCTAAGCCTGTCCATCTCAAACCTGGGCAGGAAAGAATTCCTCCTGCACCTTCTCGGCCTTTACCAGCGGATCCCAAGTCATCAAGGAACTTTGCCCCTGGAGAGGAAGAAATACCAATATCAGCAGGAGTCAACACACTCATTGAGAAATTTGAAAGTATTAGGTAAATATGGCTCCATGACATCTGCTTTCATCTCCTTTTTCTGGATTTTTAACTTGGACTATAACAATAGAAAACAGTTGTAATTATCATGTAGAAACTCCTCTCAGGATGTTTTCTACTCAGAGTACACAACGTGACTGACTACACAATTATTTTATTCTTTTTTTAAAAGAAGTATGTATTTCAGCAACTTTTTGTTTTATCATGTACAGTTGTTCTAAAGAGCTTAGGACTTGGTAAATTTGGTAAGTGTTCTACCAGAAACAAGTAGCCCAGAGTCTGCTTTCACTAAGTTGACTTGATGTTGGGATTGGTTATGTATTATCAGAACTCGATTATTGTGATAGAAAATAATTTAGTTGTTTGTCTGAAGGTGCAGTAAATGTCAGACACAGTTATTTTGCTTCTTGGAGGCAGGGGAGGCTTAAATCGCAATGTACTTTGAAACAATGTCATGGAGAACAGCATTTCCTCTGAAAATGTATGCGTAAGAGGCATTAAATAGGATTAAATGTATGAATTTTGCTGTAAAGCCAGCTCATCCTACAAACACGTGAAAATTCTCTCTAAAGAACAAATCTGACTGATGGAGCTAACTGGGTTTTTGTGTAAAGAGGGAGATGAAGACAGAGACACTGTACTGTGCCTTGGAGTGTATTGTGACCTGGGTGGAGTGTATTGTCACCTGGGTGAATCCAGTAAAGTGTCTTTCAAAAAACAAAAGTTGTGCCTTCTTGTACTTCACAAATGTCCCCTCTCTGTCAGAAAATACCTTGCCCCAAGGGCTTTTTTCCGTTGAAGAACATGAGTTCCTGTTTACATGAGCCTACAACCAAATGCTCCTTTTAAAAGATAACTCCTCCCTCCCCAAACCTCCAAACCAGACTGTTCTTCAAGGCAACGCGGGGACTATTAAAGGCCGAGGATTCTGGTGGTGCTATTTCAGTAAAACTTATAGCTAGAGGTGGTGTGTTTGTAGCTCGAAGTGTTGGGTGAATATTACTACAGCAACGTGCAAACACTGGCCTCCTAGGGTTGTAAGGGGTGTGCAAGAAATACAACTTGAATCAAGCGGTAATCAAGTCTTTTGGGGCACTTCTGAAACCTCCCTCTGAGTGTTAGTGTGAATGACTGTGGTGCTTTCTCCTCACCTGCAGGCAACCTGTACATATTCTTCAAAGAAACCAGCTAAATTTAACTCTTAAGATGGAACCTGCCCTGGACTCATCCAAACAACCAAGCTCATGTGACTGTGACGTGGTGGCTTCCAGTGGATCTTCCACAAATGAAAAAAGTGAACCAGATGAAAATGAGCCAGATGTACCATGCAGCACAGATCTATCTACCACAGACATCATGAAAATTAAAGAGCTAAGCATAGGTGATAGCAAAAGCCATGAAGACTCTGGTGCTGTGACTGGGAGCAAAGAGCCCTCTGGAGAGCTTGGCAATAAAGACTCAACTGCAGAACTGAACGGTAATGGTAAAATTCCCAACAGAGACAGTGGGATTGACAGTCCTTCTTGCAGTGTGGCAGGGGAGACTTTTCCTAGCGAAGATGGTGCAGAGCAAAAGAAGCCCAGCGTGACTGGGAACCCAGGGGAGGTGGAACCTGAAAAAAAGGGCACCAAACCTTCCTGTGCAGAGCAGAAGAGAGACTCCACACAGGATGAAGACAGTGACATTGATGAGGGAAGCAGTGAGGAACAAGAGACAGCAGAAGTGCCAAAGTTAGAATATTTGGATGTAAACAAGGTAAGGTAGTTTGTTACTACTAAGTGTTCTGAAACTAGTTCCTGACTCTGGCTTTGCCTCATTTTAATAAATTGTTTGGGTTTGTTGTTAGGTTGGTTTTATGTCAAACGATCATGAGAGTCATTATAATTTCCTGCATGGTGCAGGTCATAACTTGTTCCTGACCTAGACAGTATCTTTTAGAAAGGTTTTCAGTCTTGATTTAAGAGGTTTCATGTAAGAGTATCCATCATAGCCAGAGGTAAGTTGTTAAAATCTAAATGCTTTTGTAGGTAGAGGCTTCCACCTTGTGTTTCTTCTTTGGATTTGTGAAGGTTCAGCTTCTAGTTGTTGGATCATGTTGTTTTCAGTGGGGCTCCGTGATATGCAGGGGGCTACTTGGATAGTGCATCTTGCAGGGCCAGGGTCTTGCATCCAAGGACATGCTTGATGGAAGTCTCTTCTGACAGGCTTGTGATTTCTTTTGTTGTGGTTTTTTTAGAATAGAAATTGGTGTGCAAAGAAGTTGTTTTGAGAGTGCTTATATCACATCAGGGAACTGTAGCTAGAAGAGATTTTTCCTCAGTTCAGGATAGTGTAGCCCTGGCTGTTGTGTATTTGCTAAAGCTGTATAAGATAAATGACAGATTCCTTTGATGATCTGTTTATCAAGACAGTTATTTTCAGAAATAGTGATGATAGAAAAGGTTATCTTCTTCCAGAAAAAGAAAACAGAAGATGCTTTGACTAAAATGTCTGCAAAATATTCCCCTTTTTGTTTAGTG
The DNA here is from genome assembly GCF_000747805.2 of Chaetura pelagica. NCBI lineage: Eukaryota > Metazoa > Chordata > Aves > Apodiformes > Apodidae > Chaetura > Chaetura pelagica. Next base: position 45,343 of record NW_009954531.1, on the reverse strand, counting down.
AGGTGTTTTGTTTCTGTTTGGGGCTTTCCCCCCCTCCCCCC
>NW_009954531.1:44000-44949 GCF_000747805.2 Chaetura pelagica | reverse complement strand
CCCCCCCCGAGCCATCATGACAGTAAAGCTATACTGGCATTTTGTTTTTTTTAAGAATATGGTGATCACTAGCAACTGATGAGCTGTAACTAGTGAACTATAGTGTTCACACCTCAGCTTGTGCACATCGTGTAGTTCTGTTGAAATCACCAAATATCCTGGTTAGAGTATTAAAGAGCTTGTCCTTTGGGAAATGTGGCAGTTAAAACTCATTCAGTAGCTTCTGGATCAACTCAGCTGGTGACTGCTGAAGAGTGATGACAACTGTCTGTGGGTCTGTGGTGTGCAAGAAGTTCTGTCATCAGAGCTGATGAGTGCAGTTTCAGAGTACAGCTACTGCTCGGTGCTGTCCCCTTTTTCCAAGAATAGAAGACAGCTTGATGAGGCAAACATACCTCCAGGAAGGCATGAAAAAGCCCCAGACTTTCTCTTATGAATGAGTTGCTCTATGTTGCCAATCTTCCTGCTGCTTTATCTCCAGCTTATCCTGGAGAAATGGGACTTGCTATCCACTCATGGTGTTTAGAAGCTGCCTCTGCAGCCTGGGACTCTAGCACTTCAAGGCCAATCTGCTGCTTCTGCATCTTCAGTGAATATCAAACCTGCCAGGGTAGGTTAGTCAAAGGGCAGTGGAAAGGACCCAGCAGACAAGGAAGCAGTGAGGGCTGCAGGAACCAGGTCTGCGTAGCCAAACCCAATTGCTTTCTGTAGGTGAGGAGAATGTGATCAAATGTACCTGTCTGCCCTTCTGCAGTCCCACCCGGCAGTGGGTGTGGATTCAGGAGGAGGAACCCATCAACCCATCCCACCTCCCTGAGAGACAGGGAGGACACCCTTGCCTTGGCACATTGATGTGACTGCCTGGGCATGGAAGGCTACAGAGCAGATTGGCTTGAGCTGTGCAGGACTAAATTCATGACCCAGGAGCTCCAGCAGGACTGTAGGGTCT
>NW_009954531.1:38560-43946 GCF_000747805.2 Chaetura pelagica | reverse complement strand
AGATTCCAATGAACATCTGTCATTCAGCATCTATTAACACAACATCTAGTCCATATCCATTGGCACCTCATCTCTCTCAGCAGTCTGCTCAAGGTGAAAGCTTGTTTACATCTCCAGCGGGCAGCATCACCAGCACAGTGCAAGGCTTCTCCCCTTTTGCTGTTGGATTTCTCTCCTGTGTGTTTATACACACATACACACTGTGAAATAGAATCACAGAATGTCAGGGGCTGGAAGGGACCTCTGAAGATCATCAAGTCCAACCCCCCTGCCAGAGCAGGACCAAATCTAGGGCAGATCACTCAGAAAGGCATCCAGACAGGGCTGGAAAGGCTCCAGAGAAGGAGACTCCACAGCCTCTCTGGGCAGCCTGTCCCAGGGCTCTGTCACCCTCACAGTAAAGAAGTTCTTCCTCATATTGAGTTGGAACTTGCTGGGCTGGAGTTTGAATCTATTGCCCCTTGTCCTGTCACAGGGCACAAGTGACAAGAGCTTGTCCTGCCTTCTGGATGCCCTCATGTATTTATAGACATGAATTAGATCCTCCCTCAGTATTCTCCTCTCTAGCCTGAACAGCCCCAGATCTCCCAGCCTTTCCTCATCAGGCAGGTGTTCCAGTCCCTTCATCATCTTCATAGCCTCCCTTGGACTCTCTCCAGTAGATCCCTGTCCCTCTGGAACTGGGGAGCCCAGAACTGGACACAACACTCCAAGTGAGGTCTCACCAAGACTGAGTAGAGGGGGAGAAGAACCTCCCTTGATCTGCTGGAAACACTCCTCCTAATGCACCCCAAGATACCACTGCTCTTCTTGGCTAGAAGGACACATTGCTGTCCTATGGATAACTTGTTGTCCACGAGGACTCCAAGGTCCTTCTTCACGGAGCTGCTCTCTAGCAGATCACCTCCTGGCCTGTACTGGTGCATTTTGCTGTTCCTTCCCAGGTGCAGGACTCTGTTGAACCTCACTAGGTTCCTCTTTGCCCAGCTCTTCAGCCTGTCCAAATCTCACTGAATGGCTGCACAGCCTTCAGGTGGATTAGCCAATCCTCCCATAAATAGTTTAATTATTTTATCTTCATTATATATATATGTGCATGTGTACAACATAAATACTATTGAAAATATTGTTCATTAGTTACCTCCAGAGGAAGGTTTTTTTGTTTTCTCATGCTACTCTTTTCCTGAAGTGTTTCTGTGATGCGCTTCAGGTTCTCCCTTAGATTTTACCTTCAAACAGGCATTTTTAACACTCACCAAGCAACACTAAACTTATTTTTGCAGCCACGTGGAGGGAGAAGGCTTAGAGGTTGGTGTGAGGGTTATGTCCTTTTCTGGGGACACAGCCTGTGAAGCTGATTGGTGTGTTAGGTGTCCACGTCCTCCTTCCGCTCTCCCCTTTGGGTCTGTTGCAGATGGGGCATGGACTAAGGGTTTGAGTAAAGGGCTGTGTCTACCAGCAAGGGGAGCCAGCAAGGATTCACAGAATCACAGCATCACTAAGGCTGTGGAAAAGACCTCTTAAGATCATCAAGTCCAGCCTATGACCTGAAACCACCACATCTCCAGACCAGGGCACTAAGTGCCACATCCAGCCTTTCCTGGGACAGCTCCAGGGATGGTGCCTCCACCACTTCCCTGGGCAGTCCATCCCAATGTCTGATCACCTTCTTTGTGAGGAGGTGCTTCCTGTTATCCAACCTTAACCTCCCCTGAACCAGCTTCACGCCAGGCCCTCTCATCCTGTCACTGGTTGCCTGGAAAAAGATCCCAGTGGTTATTCCTAGGCTGGAAGTTCACATTGCCCATGACCTAACTGAATATGCCACAAAACAAGGTACCTGCCACTCTGGAAGGAGGGGAGGAGAGTTCAGTTTTCAGCAGCTGCTGGCAGGAGGGCTGGGGAGATCCCAGCTCCTCCAGATGGGAGCCAGCATCTCTTTCCTGCTTCCCCCTTCCCACCCCTAGCAGCAGGCTTTGCAGCTGCAGGGTGCAGGTAACCAGCACCCTCACTAACCAGGCACATTTCCAGCAGGCTTGGTTACAGTCAGAGGAGGATGCATAAGCAGTGCAGCTGCAGAGTGATTTAATGATGGCCCAGTTACTCCCAGGATATCAAGTTAAGTGAAGCTCATTAAAGAGACATAAATAGGAAGGAAAAAAAATCAGATTTTTTTTTTCTTCTCTAATTTTCTACTTCAGATATTTCTCCATCCTCCACCAGAGCTTTCACACATCCCAGGGCTAGGGAAGTACTGATATATTTACTTGGTCTAGGTTTAGCTGTGCAGTGTGATGTGACTTCCTTTGGGAGTCTGCAGCTCAGTCTTAACAGGTCACACTATTAGCACACGATTATTGGAATATGTTTTTAAATCTTAGGAGTGGCTTCCTGGGATTTCCAGTTTGCTTTTCTTAAATGAAAATGAACAAGGGGAGCTTATTAGTTTTTATAACATCTCAGGAAATGTCAGGAGCTCCAAGAATTGAGGCATGCTAGCCTTGATAGTTACAGAAATTACATAAAAGTGAGACTGAGAGGCTGTCAAGTTCTGCAGTCATATACCCAAGGCTTTTGCTGACTGCCTGGGAGCAGCAGAGTGATGCTTCTGAGATGGTTAACACTTCTTCATATCTTTATATTTAGATATTTTTCACTAAGAGTAGTATGTGCTCATTCATAATCACCAAAAAACGCCTTTCTCCATCTGCCCTACTTCCTGCTGGGTAAAATAGTAATAATGAAGTCCCACGTGGGCCTCATGTAGTCACTGACACACACTTGCATTCTGCCTGTACTCAGCTGGAATTTAATTTCTTAGTTCATTGTATGGTTTGTGTTGGAAAGTCTGGCCCACAGGCCTGCAAGTCAGACGTTTAGTTAAGATTGTGTCCATGTAATTTCTGAAAAAAAATTGCATAGGTCAATGTTTTAGTCATAAATGCTGGTTAAGTAAAATGAGACATGTTCTTATATTTTGTTTGTTTGTTTTTGTTTAAATACCCTAAGGAAAATAAGATACCAGTATAACCAAGTGTATCAGAGACCAAGCATAGGATAACTTTTCCATATTGTTTTCAGCATTTTTGTGTAGGAAGTTGTCTATAATCCTCCTGGGACTGTCTGTGTTCCTTGTAGGGGTTACTGGTGGGGTTTTAAAGCATAACTGTCTATGATTTTAACCCAAGCTGTATCCCAGCAGCTTTCTTGCAAGATTTGCTGGAAGCCTCTCCTGATAGAGGTGCTGACCGAATACAGAATCATGGAATAGTTTGGGTTGGAAAGGACCTTAAAAATAATCTAGTTCCTACCCCCTCCTGCTAGATCAGGTTGCTCAAGGCCCCACACAGCCTGGCCTTGAACACTCCCAGGGAGGTGGCATCCACAACCTCCCTGAGCAGCCTGTGCCAGCATCTCACCACCCTCACAGGAAAGATTTCTTTTCCTGATGTTCCAACCTGAATCTCCCCTCACGCATACAACCAGTTGTTTGAAAAACAGTTGCAGCAGGGTGGTGCCCAAGTTTTCTTATATCAAGCCTTTGGTTTTTACTTTAAATATTAATTTCAGATTTGCTCTTTGTGGTAGCCAGGTCAGTCTTTGCATCCATGAATCCATGACCTGGGCGTCCCCTGGGGGCACCTGAGTGGGTGAGGGGTGGGTTGGTGGGACGCAGGGATGCACGTCTAGTGGTGAATTGCACAAATCAGCTCAGCATGTGCCATTCCCCAAACTGTAGCTGGGACTGGGGTATTTGAAGTGCAAATGTGCTTCCAGGTGTGAACGTGACCTTTATGAGAAGTTGCTTCTCAGGCTGGCATTTCCTCCTCCTTTAAGATGCTTTATGGGCAGTTACAGCTGGAAATGCATTTCTGAACCTTCTGCAATGAAGTGGAGGAGTGTCGTGCGATCGCTGCTGAGCGCTGAAGTGAGCTTCCTGTGGCGTGAAGTCAACACCTACAGCTTCCCTTTTCTCATCTTTCTTGTCACCCTGCCAGCTGAACTGTTTTAAGAAGCCTCTGCAGTAGATGGATGGCTGTAGTGTCTGGCTGTGGAGGGTAGCCACAAGGTGCCGTGGCCATGCAGAGCAGTCAGCCAGCCAAGTGCTTTGGGCAAAGCAAGACTGGAAGATATTTCCAAGAATCCAACAGCCAAAAATCTGCATAGGGTGGAAGACTATAAATATTTTACATTTATGTACTTCAGAAATGACACATTGTGCAAAATTGTTTTACTTTTCCTTCAGAAACACAGACCATGAAATACCTTGTTTATAATGAACTGAATTATGCCTCAGGCTTTGTTAAAGCTGTCCTGCCATGGCACAAAGGAGAATGAGACTGCCTCACGTTCAATTAATCTACTATTTCATTTAAAATTATATGTCCATTGAAAGGCAAATATGTTGCAAATTAGTCCAAAAAACATGCCTGTCTCTGCCACTAGCAGAGACAGATACTGAAGATGGAGTCAGTCTTTGAAGCAGAGCTCAAGCTGGGAGCCTGTACCGCCGTTGTTTGGTATTGAAGGAGATGTCAGCGGGGTTTTTTTGAGATACAAAATGAGTTGCAGATGGTGAAGGTCAGGAGGTTAAAAAGTGCCCATGCTATGTAAAGATTTACTTCTGAGAATGAATGTATTTGATTGGAAATCACTATTTTTCAAATTCTGAATTCAAACAAATGAAAGGATGTTCTTGGCGACTGGCAATGCCGGCCTGGCTAGGGCAGTGCCTTTCATTCATGTGCTCTTCTCTCCTCAGCAAAACTGGCAAATAAATTATTTCTCAGTGAGAGATCTTCATCATTATTGGAATTTGAATGGCCAGCAGTGCATTTACTTATGAGCTGCTGTAATGTGTTGTATTTGCATGGAACAAGTTCAAAGCTTTGTCGTGCCATGACTTTTTTTTCTTTCCCCCTAAATAGTTGCATTTATCACATGAATGGAGCAGGGTGTTATGTAGCATGTTCCAATAGCTTAAAAGAGTATTTGAGTTTTCTCAAAATAATTTGAGTAGTAAGGTAGGCAGAGTATATGTCAAAGCTTTTTATTCATGACGTGGTTGCCCATCTCCAGGTTTGTGCCTAGAAAGGGAGGGACTGCTTTAAAAGAAAACTGATGCTGTTTCACATCCAGAAAAGCTAGTCACCTTCCTTCCATTTACACTTACATCACTGAACTGTGGATACTCCATGTTGAGGGGCACCTCATGTCATGTAGGACAGCTGTGGGTCTGGTTTGTTGGAAGTCATGCATAGCTTTGAAACGTCTATGAGGTCTTCCTGTTGTATTGCACCTTGCCTAAATGTGGGTGGGTGTTTATTTAAATTTTTCTCATCACCATTGTTTACAGACAAAACAAGATGATGTTGAAAAAGCTGAA
>NW_009954531.1:31955-38501 GCF_000747805.2 Chaetura pelagica | reverse complement strand
CAGAGGGACATGGGATAGAAAGCCCTGTGGCTGGTGGGGGGCCCAGGTGCATCCTGAACTGGGAGCAGCCCTGCGTGTTCAGTAGAATTCAGGTGTACTTTTACTCCATGGATTTGTCTGGTCCTTTTGGGAACCTGCAGGAAGGTTTGCTGTCTGACACTGTGAAGTGGTTCAAGGAAGTGGCTTTTGGTCTTAAAGCTGCACCTCGGTAATTTTATTTTATGTTCTTTAGTTTTCCCATGAAAGTAATAGTGAATAATTGCACCCACCTGATGCTCCCTGTTCCATTAAACATCTGTACATCTCTCTTAACTTCCTTACAGTTGTCTTATTGTTTGTTTTTTTCCAATTCAACCCACTAGAATTTTCCTACATTTGATCATCCTTTTGGATGTTCATATTCCTGAACACAAACCAGCCAGCCCTCAGTTCTGGACCATAGTTTTGGTTTGGTTATATGCTCTCATATAACTAAAAGTGATCTTTAAAGTCTATTCCCTCAAAAACCTATAGAATCATACAATATGCTGAGCTGGAAGGGACCCATCAGGATCATCAAGCCCAACTCCTGTTACTGTGTAAGGCACCCCAAGAATCACACCATGTGCCTGAGAGTAAATCAAGTATTTCTAAGCACTTAGAGAGGAAGGAGTCGATGTAGCTTTTGGCTAAACCATGGATAAGTTCAGTGCTTCATAACTGCATTCAGGTTTTTTAATTAGTCCTTTCTCATTTTATTTATTTTTATAAATGAGCTTAATGAAAGGCTTCCTGGAGTGACTTGGGTTACATTGCTGGAAATTCTTTCCAGGGAATTGGCCAGTGTTTAAATCTGCAGAGAAATCTCAGAAGTCTGCCATGGAGAGTAACACTGTGCTGGCCAGGGAGAGAAATCCATGGCCAGACAGCCCTGGTGTCCAGGTTTCTTTCTAGTCACAAGACGTGAAACCAAAAAGGAGAAGAGTTGTTTTAGAGTCTAGTGCTGTAGTTACCAAATAGACTAGACATACTTCCAGGTTTAGAGAATGTTTCTGGTTCCTTACAGAAAACCATAATGAAATAAAGTGCAGTCCTGACCAGCCATTGACTGCATTACTAATTGCTTTCTCAGCAAATAGCTTTTAAAAGTCTCTGGAGCAAACTGATCCTTTGGTGAGGGATGTGGAGCAGTTTCTGGAATGTGTTAACCTCCTTCACTTCAGGCTTCTCTACTGGCAGGGAACTTGGCCTGCTGAGAAAATGGGAAAGAGAAGAGTAGGTAAAACTTGAGTTTGTAAGTGCAGATGCATTGTGTTATTTGTACCTTTTTTGCAGTGTACAGAGCCCCAAAAGCTATTCAACATTGCAAATGAGCTGCTTCACACAGAAGAAGCCTATGTTAAAAGACTCCATCTGTTGGACCAGGTAATTCAATTTTAAATTGACTCCGCTTTCCTTTCTGTGAGCAGTGAAGGTGTCTCATGTCCATCCTCTAACCTGTAGCCCAGTTTGTAGGTGGGAGACAGAGTTTGCTTGCCAGGCTGTGTGCCATGGGTCCCAGGGGTGAGCTTTTGGCAGGTGGGTTCCTTGAGCTGGAACCCAAGGATTGGGATGTCAGAAAGAGGAATGGTAAAGCAGCAGCCCAGGATACAGGCACCATCAGCATGGGGTTCCTCCCTGAGCATCTGTGGAGGGGAAACCGTGGGGGACACTGAAGGCACCGAGAAGTGGTGAAATCCATGATTGCTCTTAAATGCACAAGACATCTGAGTTTTACTAAAATCAGGCCACGTGGATCAGCCACATGCTCACAGGGAGTTCTTTTTTTAAAACCCACATGTTTCATAATTGGTGTCCGTTGTGTTTACATGTGGGGATAAAGTAAAACCGGTGTGATGAGTCTGAACTTTCTTCCACAGAAATTTCCACAGAAATGCTGAGGGGAGTCTGCACAGCTCAGGCATTTCTGTCATCATCGCAAAAGAAAAAAAAAAAAAAGCCATGAACGTGCAGAAAAGAAGTAAAAATGAGGATGAGTCACATTGCTAACCAAGGGCTTTTTGAAAATAAGGTGGGGGGGGGGCAGAGAGGAGTAAGAAAATAAAATTGTCACCTTGCTGGAAATCTTACTAGAAACTGTAACTTGCAGAGTTCTCCAACCCCTGACACTAGGACCTCTGTGGAAGAGTTTCCAGTGTTTTCTTTGGATAAGTTGAGATTTTCGAGACTGTGGAAATGTAGGGAGTGTCTTTCCCTTTTGTTCAGTACAGTGTAATTTTTCCCATAGAGAAACAAAATAATCATATTGTTTCTTTTGCTTCACATGCATAGAAGTAAGTGCTCTTCAGGGACTGGTTGGTCTTAGCAACTTGCACTCCCAAATACAAGATGTCTGATCATCTCAGTAGATTCAATCTTTTTTGACTTAACTCTCAGATTTTTCAGATGTACCTCTATGGCCCATAGTCATAAATCTAACCCTAACTGACAGTGGGCTGAAGTTTTGTGACCTCCCAAAAGCCCCCCAGGACTGACTTCCACAAGTCAAAAATTGTATCTCTGTTCTAAGGCTTTTGTAATATTGTAGTCTGAAGTCAGTGTTTCCAGGGTTGGGTTTTTTTTAAATATATGTTGTACTGTCTTGTTGTCTCATGCAGGTTTTTTGCACTAAGTTGGCAGAAGCAGGTATTTCATCTGAAGTGGTAACAGGCATCTTTTCAAATATTTCTTCCATCTATTGTTTCCATGGACAATTTCTTCTTCCTGAGCTCAAAGCAAGAATTACACAAGAATGGTGAGTAACTGTCACTACAAGTACTTTAAAAGCATGTTTTCAAGGAGTTACAGCAACCATAAGGCCTAGTCTAATTCCAGAGTTTCAATTATTTAATGTTCAATGGTTACTTAACACACTAGGATGGAGTCTCTTAAGCATTTCTGAATATAGGAATAGACCTGAGCACTCAAAATAACTTGGGAGTACCTTGTGAGAATTTTTCAGTCCAAAGTATTGCCCAAGCTGGTTTCCATTCTCCTATTTTTGCAGTACCATGAAATTGCAGTACTAGGAAGGAAGGAAATAGCTTTTTTGGCCCCCACAGACCAAGTATTTTCTCCCCACTTCTCAAAGAAGGGAAAAGCATCAGCATGTATGCCAAGCTGGAGTCTTCATGAGAAACATCCATTTTAAATTTTCTTGTTACATTTATCTTGTTATGGCTATATACAATTTATTTTAATGTTAAAATCAGGATTATAGCAGCAAACCAATGGAAAATCTGGACAGATAAGATAGATGACTTCATATCTGTAAATCCGCTTACGTCTGTTATGCAACCACTTCTGCTGTTGAGCATCACAGTGTTGCACAAGGTTATACCCCAGGATTTGCTGCCTTCTGTTCTAGGAGTTAATAAATGTTATAGGTTACAGTGGGTATGTGCTTTCTTTAAGAAAGTAGGTATGGTTTGGTTGGGTTTTTTCAATGACTAATAATGGTCAAATACCAATTAAAATTTGGCACTTATGGTAGGATGTAGCTGTTGCAGAAATTCAGTGCTAGGTAGAAAGGTTTATTGTCAAGCAGATGTAGGAAAGTGGAATTGAGATGACACACTAGCTGCAAAGAGTGTCCTGCAGGGGAAGGTGCAGATTGTGCTGGCACGACACCTTTCCAGGTACCCTGAATGATGGAGACAAGACCAGAGTTCACATCTCTCTTGGCCAAGTCCAATCTTCACATAGTCCATCAATGACCAGAAGGATGTGAGCCTCAGCACCTTTGCACCTGACTTACGTTTACAAGAACAGCTGTAATAAAAGGGGAGGAAAACTGAAGAGTCTGAAGTCAGAAGCTTGTTAAATGGCCAGAGGGGGTCTGGTGTGCTCAGACTGCAAGGCTCGGGTTCAGTGGGAGAAAAGAGCTGGGGTAGAAGAGCTGGCTCTGTTTGGCCTGGCATTTGGAAGAGGCAAAGATGTGTGGCTCCTACTGCTCCCAACTGGGGGAGGCTCCAGGCAAATGTGTGTCTGGCCCCCGGGGACTTACCTAGTTGAACTGGGCCATCTCTTAGCATTAAAACCTCTTCAGATGTTTGTCTATGGTGGAAAAGATTATTTTTAAAAAGTAAAAGTTTCCTACAAGGTTTTGTGCTGGACAGCAGAGACATATAGGTGTTTCTTTCACAATGTGTAGTCAATCAGTTTGAATCTGCTCTTCACTTAGGAGATTGATGGTGGGGGCAGAAATATCAGCCTTTGTACATCTAGATTAATATTTTAGATTTCATCTAGGATACCATGTAGAATACTTCAAACTAAATTAAAATAACTTGATTGTGTATGTGTGTAAGCTTGTGCATGTGGGAAGCAGCTGTGGAAGTCTTATATTTGTGTTTTGCCTCTGAAGATAGTCTTGATTTGCAGAGATTGCAGAACTTTACTCTCTCTTTCCCATAGGAATGTCAACCCACGGCTCGGAGATATCCTACAGAAACTTGCTCCTTTTTTGAAGATGTATGGAGAATATGTGAAGAACTTTGATAGGGCGATGGACCTGGTGAACACGTGTATGCAGAGGTCCTCTCCATTCAAAGATGTTGTTCAGAACATCCAGGTATGTTGTTAATTGGCATGATACGGCTTGGAGGTCGTAATTTGTGTGAGTTTATTATTTTTCTGGTGCATTGGTGCATGACACACTGTTTAGCTACAAGATGATACTGCTGTAGTACAAAAGCAGTACCATTTTAGCAAACATCCTTTCTTCCCTCCACGGCAGCATGGAGCAGAAAGTGGCCCGAGCTGGTTAGAGGAGTTGGCACAAGCAGTTTAATGTGGGTGTGTGTGAGGGCAGCAAACAGCAGTTCCTTTCCTTTAGCTGGACAGATGATCATGGTCACAACACAACCAAAAGCTGCAGTGAGAGAATGTGGGAGCTCAGACTGAGCTGCTGTGCAGACACGTGGCCGTGCAGGGCTGGGGCTGCAGCGAGTGCCTGAGCCTGGCGCTGGTACCGGGGGAGCCGGTGACACCGTGTGTGTGTGGGGTGAGCAAGGACATGACCTGCTCAGGGAGGTGGCTGAACTGAGGGAGGAGGCAGAAAGGTTAAGAACCATCAGAGAACGGGAGCATGAAATAGATTGGTGGAGCCACAGCCTAAGGCAAGGGCAGAAGGAAGAAGTTCTTGAACAAGTGATGGTTCCCCTCCTGTCATCAGGCAGAAGGAGGGAGCTCACGGGTCAGAGAGGAATGGAGGGAGGTCCCTCCTCAGAGAGGCAAGGGAAAAACCTCACAGACCCCCCATCCTCCCAGTTGCCCTTGAAAAACAGGTAGGAGGCTTTGGAACTTCAGGGCCAGATAAATGAAGATGGAGAGGTAGATCTGTCTACTGAGTCACCACGGGCTTGTCACTCACCCCCACACCTTAGGACTTCTTCAACTAAGAAGAAAAGGAGAGTAATTGTGGTGGGTGACTCCCTTCTGAGGGGAACAGAAGGGCCCATTTGTTGACCAGACCCGTCCTACAGGGAAGTCTGCTGCCTCCCTGGGGCTCAGATGAGACATGTTGAAAGGAAACTCTGATCTGGTAAAGCCCTCTGACTACTACCCACTGCTGGTTTTTCAGGTTGGCAATGATGAAATTGTTACAAGGAGTCCAAGGGCAGTGAAGAGAGACTTCAGGGCCCTGGGAACAGCTGGTTGGGGGGTCTGGAGCACAAGTAGTGTTTTCCTCCATCCCTGCTGCAAGAAAGGATGAAGAGATAAACAGGAGGAGGCTGCAGATCAACGCATGGCTGTGTGACTGGTGCCAAAGGCAGGGCTTTGGGTATTTTGATCACAGGCTGCTATATGAGACACCTGGCCTGCTGGTGGCAGGTGGATGCACCTGTCCCAGAGGGGCAAAAGGCTTTTGGGGCAGGAATTAGCAGGGCTCATTGACAGGGCTTTAAACTAGATATGAAGGGGGAAGGGGAGATAACTGGGCCTGTTAGGGACAAGCCCAAGAGAAACATGCCAGGGCTTGAAGGATGGTGGACTAGGGAGTATTCTTACTCTGTTGTTTCATTTGAGAGAAAGAATAGATGTTTAGAAATCATGGAAGCACTGAGAAGGGTCTGGTAGGAAATGGAGCCCACAGTGCAAAAAAGGTGTTGGAAACATTAGCTCATCTGAAGTGCATCTATACCAGTGCACGCAGGATGATCAGCAAACGGGGAGCTTGAATCCATGGTACACCAGGGAAACTATGACATAGTGGCTATCACAGAAACGTGGTGGGATGCATCACATGGCTGGAGTGCTACAATGGATGGCTACAAGCTCTTCAGGAGGGATAGAAAGGGAAGGAGAGGGGGTGAAGTGGCCCTGTATTTTAGAGAATGCTATGAGAGCTTGGAAATCAAGTATAGTCGTGATGAGGTTGAGAGTGTTTGGATTAGGTTGAGGGCCAATAAAGCTGGTGTCACTGTGGGAGTCTGCTGGAGACCTCCCAACCAAACAGTGAGATGGATGAAGCTTCCTATAAGCATTTGGGAGAAATCTCCCAGTCACTTGCTGTTGTTCTTGTGG
>NW_009954531.1:28024-31555 GCF_000747805.2 Chaetura pelagica | reverse complement strand
CCTCTGACTACTACCCACTGCTGGTTTTTCAGGTTGGCAATGATGAAATTGTTACAAGGAGTCCAAGGGCAGTGAAGAGAGACTTCAGGGCCCTGGGAACAGCTGGTTGGGGGGTCTGGAGCACAAGTAGTGTTTTCCTCCATCCCTGCTGCAAGAAAGGATGAAGAGATAAACAGGAGGAGGCTGCAGATCAACGCATGGCTGTGTGACTGGTGCCAAAGGCAGGGCTTTGGGTATTTTGATCACAGGCTGCTATATGAGACACCTGGCCTGCTGGTGGCAGGTGGATGCACCTGTCCCAGAGGGGCAAAAGGCTTTTGGGGCAGGAATTAGCAGGGCTCATTGACAGGGCTTTAAACTAGATATGAAGGGGGAAGGGGAGATAACTGGGCCTGTTAGGGACAAGCCCAAGATAAACATGCCAGGGCTTGAAGGATGGTGGACTAGGGAGTATTCTTACTCTGTTGTTTCATTTGAGAGAAAGAATAGATGTTTAGAAATCATGGAAGCACTGAGAAGGGTCTGGTAGGAAATGGAGCCCACAGTGCAAAAAAGGTGTTGGAAACATTAGCTCATCTGAAGTGCATCTATACCAGTGCACGCAGGATGATCAGCAAACGGGGAGCTTGAATCCATGGTACACCAGGGAAACTATGACATAGTGGCTATCACAGAAACGTGGTGGGATGCATCACATGGCTGGAGTGCTACAATGGATGGCTACAAGCTCTTCAGGAGGGATAGAAAGGGAAGGAGAGGGGGTGAAGTGGCCCTGTATTTTAGAGAATGCTATGAGAGCTTGGAAATCAAGTATAGTCGTGATGAGGTTGAGAGTGTTTGGATTAGGTTGAGGGCCAATAAAGCTGGTGTCACTGTGGGAGTCTGCTGGAGACCTCCCAACCAAACAGTGAGATGGATGAAGCTTCCTATAAGCATTTGGGAGAAATCTCCCAGTCACTTGCTGTTGTTCTTGTGGGGGACTTAAACCTCCCAGACATCTGCTGGGAATACAACACAGCAGAGAGGGAATATTCCAAGAGGTTCCTGGAATGTGTGGAAGATAACTTCCTCACACAGCTGATAAGTGAGCCAATCAGGGAGGGTGCCCTCCTGGACCTGCTTCTGGTGAACAGGGAAGATCTTGAGGGGGAAGTAAAAGTTGGAGGCCAACTAGGGCACAGTGATCATGAGATGATTGGTTTTGATCCTTGGAGAAACAAGGAGAGGGGTCAGTAAAACTGCCACCTTAGACTTCCAGAGGTCAAACTTAGACCTGCTCAGAAGACTGATTGACAAAGTCCCTTGGGAGGTGCCTTGAAGGATAAAGGAATCCAGGAAGGCTGGACATAATTCCAGAAAGAAGTCTTAAAGGCACAGGAGCTGCTTTCCCTGTGTGCCCAAAAACCAGGAAGCAGGGTAGGAGACCAGCCTGGCTAAATAAGGACCTTTGGCTGGACCTTAAGGACAAAAAGAGAGTCTATGACCTTTCCAAGAGGGGACAGGTCACTCATGAAGTCTATAAAGGTGAAGTGAACCTGTGAAGGGTGAAAATCAGGAGAGCCAAAGCGCAGCTGGAGCTCAGACTAGCTACAGCTCTTAGGGATAATAAAAAATGTTTCTGTAAGTTCATTAACAGCAAAAGGAGGATTAGGGAAAATCTCCATCCTTTATTGGATACAAAGGGGATCTTAGTAACAAAGGATGAGGAAAAGGCTGAGGTGCTCAACACCTACTTTGCCTCAGCCTGTAGCAGTGGAACTACCTGTTCCATGGGTACTCAGCCACACGAGCTAGGAGACAGGGAGGGGATGCAGAACGAGGTCATCACAATGAAAGAGGAAGTGGTCAGAGACCTACAACACCACTTAGACATACCCAAGTCCATGGGACCGGATGGGTTACATCCAAGGGTGCTGAAAGAGTTGGCAGATGGGATCACCAAGCCACTTTCCATTACTCACCTGAAGTCCTGGCTAACTAGGGAGGTCCCAAGGGACTGGAGGGTGGCAAATATAACACCCATCTCTAAGAAAGGCAGAAAGGGGGATCCAGGAAACTAGACCTGTCAGTCTGACCTCGGTATGAGGGAAGGTCATGGAGCAGATCATCTTGAGTGTCATTAGAAGACATACAGGTGTGGATTTTCGTGAGTTTTCATTATATAAAAAGCTGTGTGGAGAGTGAAGAAGAGCTGTTCTTACACAGGCATCTCTGCAAAGCCTCCCTCTCCCCTCAGGCCTGGGGACAGCTGGAGGGGTGGCATAGGCTCCAGCAGCTGGCACGCCTGGCTCAGTGGTGCTGGGAAAGCACATCCCTCCTTTGGGAGGGGAGGGAAGGGCAGAGCTGGCAGGAGAGACATGAGCCCTGAGGGAGCTGAGCTACCTGCCCTCAGGGGAGAGTGTGGCTGGGCCAGCTGCCTGCAAGGAGTGCCCAGGCTGGGAGGGAGAGGACAGGGCTGGGGCTGCCACCAGAGCACAGACAGAGCCTTGAAGGAGCTGGACTGAGGAAGGTCACAGAATCGCAGCACGGTGCGGGTTGGAAGGCACCTCTGGAGATGATCTTGTCCAGCCCCTCCTGCCAGAGGATGTTCACCTAAACCAGGTGGCCCAGAATGGCATCCAGATGGGTTTTGAATGTCTGCAGAGATGGAGCCTCCACAACCTTTCTGGGCAGCCTGTTCCTGTGCTCTGCCACCCTCAGACTAGGTAGGTTTTTCCTCACATTTAGATGGAACTTCCTGTGTTTCAAGCCAGGGTCAAACCCAGCCTGCTCTCACCCATATTCTGCATAGCAAGAAGAGCACACAGGCATTGTACTGTCCTCAGTGCCAAGCTGCAGGTGTGGCTTCTGAAGTGTAAACCAGTCTGTGTCTGTTGCCCTAAAGCACAGGCATCTGCCCACCCTAAAATTCATCTGTCCCTTCTCACCACCAAGCTGCCAATACAAACACTTTGTGTTGGCTGTCAGGCTGCAAAGCTGGGCTGCAGCTGACCAACACCAGGGGTGTTGTTAGGGTGTTGTTGTGCTGTTGCTTGAGGAGAACATTGACAGGCAGGGCACACAGGAGATGGAACTCTGAAGCCTACTGATGGCAGGATTTCTCTGTAGGTTATTTCAGCAGCACCATCACAGCACCTTTTGCTTCTGTCAATGACCGTAGCTGCAGGAGGCAAAGGTCTGACCCAGAATATTCAGCCTGTTCATCTGAGCTGTCTCTGGGCTATCAAAAGACACCGTTACATTTCAAAACACCAGTTGAAATCTCTTGTGATCCTGCACTGTCCATCTAAGCTGTTAATGGAATATGAGGAAAGGCTGAGAGACCTGGGGCTGTTCAGGCTAGAGAGGAGAAGACGGAGGGGGGATCTGATTCATGTCTGTAAATACATGAAGGCATCAAGAAGGCAGGAACAAGCTCTTGTCACTTTTGCCCTGTGACAGGACAAGGGGCAATGGATTCCAACTCCAGCCCAGCAAGTTCCAACTTAACATGAGGAAGAACTTCTTTACTGTGAGGGTGACAGAGCCCTG
>NW_009954531.1:11135-27777 GCF_000747805.2 Chaetura pelagica | reverse complement strand
TGGGGCCAAAACTTAAGAGCTGGTGAGTTTATTAGGGCTTTATTTCTGTCAGCTTTCTGCTTAAACCATCATATAAGTACTTTTTAGTAGCTGTTTCTGGGTTGTGGTTTTTCACATGAATTAAGCACAGAATAAGCATGTATCCTTCCTCTAGTCAAGTAATTTGAATTACAGTGACCTTTTAAAAATTAAACTTTTCCTGTTTGAAACAGTTTATTTTGTCATTGCTGACTTTTCGGAGAGGACACAACTGACGTGAGCAGTGAAGTGACTTCCTCCTCTGCTTCCCTATGCACTGCTGTTCAGTGTTAAGGTTCATTGTACTGGAGGAGTAAAAAGACAGTGGAGAAAGTTGTAGTAAGTGGATTTGGAGATATAAACCAAGCACTAATATGCATTGGTGCAGTTCTGTGCCCCTCTTAGTTCTTCCTGGAATTTCTCATTCTTTCCATCCCAGTTGTATTTTCTGCAAAGCATGTTGCTGTAAAACTGAGGCATAATAAAGCCACTTCATCTCCTGTAAACAGAAATATTGTTCACCCTGCTACACTGGGACAAGATATTTCTAAAAGCTAATATGTACCTTTGAATTTCTGGAAGGATAGCTAATGTTTTTCTATCAGAAATACATCTCTTTATCCCAGGTTTTGCTTTGAAAATCAGGCAAGTCAACAGTGTCGTAGGCTGTCGTATTGGGGCAACTTACAAATACCTGCAACAAGCACTTTTCTCTGAGAAAACATACTGAAGTCCATGTGAGTGTTGAGGGGTTGCTTACACTAGTACAGACCAAGACGTGGCATTAGTGAGCTGGCATCACCTAATGCCATGGAGAAGGGCCTGTGTGTGTGTACGTGGTTAACATGAGGATGTGGATTCAGGAGTCAGATTACATCACTCACAGAAACTTCCTGTGTGCTTTAAAACCAGTCACTTGTTCAGCCTGTGTTTCTCAGTTCTTCTCCTCTTTTACATAAAAATATTCTTCATAGAGATTCTATAAAAATAAGTACAGTGCAGCACTCAGTGCCATTGCAAGCAGAGCAGATCGGTGCCTTACCGGGTAATATCTAGTGTCATCAATCTCAAACCTTCCTCCCTTCTTGGTCAAGTGAATAAAACCCAAGAGAATTTGAGGCAACTCTTCAGAGGAAGTGTGTGAGCAGTGTCTCTGCTGCTCGTACAGTAAACTCTGTAAGCAATGCATCTCCATGGGGCTTCTGACTTGACATAGTCTTTGGGGGGTGGTGAAATGCTGCATAGGGTGGTGGAAAGGAAGAGCTTTTCTGAGCCTGTGAAGACACATGCAAAATCTAGAAGAAGATTGTGTCATGTCCTGGACATGGGACAAAGGTTCACGTGAAACCTGTCAGCTCTGCTATCTGCTTTAGAGGGTATGAGGCTCAGCAGAGGGACCTGGACAGGCTGGATAGATGGGCTGAGGTCAATTGTATGAGGTTCAACCAGAGTCAGTGCCGGGTCCTATACTGGGGTTACACCAATCTCAGACAATGCTCCAGGCTTGAGGAAGTGTGGCCAGAAGTGCCCAGAAGAAAACCACCTGGGGGCGTTGATTGACAGCAGCTGAATGTGAGCCAGTGTGTGCCCAGGTGGCCAAGAAGGCCACCAGCATCCTGGCTTGTCTTAGCACTAGTGTGGGCAGAAGGACCAGGGCAGGGATTCTCCCCCTGGACACATTGCACCTTGAATCATGGGGTGAGTTTTGGGTTCCTCATGCCAAAAAATACATGGAGGGGCTGGAGTGTGTCCAGAGAAGGGCAGTGGAGCTGGGAAAGGGGCTGGAGCACAAGTGTGAGCAGGAGCAGCTGAGGGAGCTGGGGGTGTCCAGACCAGGAGGCTGAGGGGAGACCTGCTGGTGCTGCAACTGCCTGAAAGGAAATTGGAGCCAGGGGGGTCGGGCTCTGCTCCCCAGGAACATGTGATAGGACAAGAGGAAATGGCCCCAGGTTGTGCCAGGAGAGGTTTAGATTGAAGCTTGGGAACAATTTCTTCCTGGAAAGGGTTGTCAGGCCCTGGCCCAGGCTGCTCAGGGCAGGGGTGGAGTCCCCATCCCTGGAGGGATTTCAAAGCCCTGTAGATGTGGTGCTGAGGGTCATGGTCTAATGGTAGCCTTGACAGTGCTGGGTTAATGGTTGGACTTTTATAACCTTTTCCAGCCTTAATGAGTCTATGATTCTATGATATCTTGAGAACTTATTTTATGCTTCTCTAACTGTATGTGAACGGTCATTTTCCATTATTGCTAAACACTAAAGGCAGGAACAAAAACCAAACCTTCTGTGCTTGTGTTCTCTCCATTACAGAAACAGGAGGTGTGTGGAAACCTGACACTGCAGCATCACATGCTTGAACCAGTGCAAAGGATTCCTCGTTACGAGCTTCTCCTAAAGGACTATTTAAAGAAACTTCCGGAAGAGTCTCCAGACAGGAAAGATGCTGAAAGTATGTGTCAACTCCTCTCTGTCTAGTGAGCATAATAAAATCTTATAGTTCTTTCTTCATACGTTCAGATACTTTCAACCAGGGCTGTGGCAGAAATGGAGATTAGAATGAATCGTATTATTGCCAAACGTAGCACCCAGGGATTTTGAATGCTCTTATAGTAGAGAAGAAAAAGGCTGATATGTCAGATCTAGGAATGCAGAGGGCTTTGGCAAATAAACAATGATAAAATATTGAAGTTTGTGATGGTAGAACACTTGGCATTTTTATTTAATCCACTGAATGACCAAGGGCAAATAAGGAGGACATCCTGCAATAGCTGAAAGAATAAGAATGGTCTTAAATGTATGTGCTTCCCTAGGAAAGCAGGATAAGTGTGTTAACACAAAGAAACAGGAGAAACAAGCTTCTGTTGGGTTCCAGGAATTTGTTACCTTGTGCAAAACTGGAAGCACACAAGCCCTGTTTTAGGAAAACACTCTACAGAGGTGCTTGTGAAGACTTAAGTGAGGCTGAAGTTAACTTCTAGTAGTTAACTTCATCTAGAAGGTGATGTGTGCTTTGGCTTGCCCAGACTTTTAGATACACATGGACCAGCACAGAGACCAGCTGAATATCTGAAGTGATTGTATCTTTAACTTCCAGTTAGCATTCCTTTTACTTCATGGAAGGAAAAAAATATAATACTTGCTTTTGCAACAGCAGCTTTGCAGGAAAAACATTAATGGGGGAGGTGAAGCCCCCCCCCAGGTGCCATTAACAGATACAATCCAAAGAATGCATAACTGTTGCTGCCTTTATTGCAGAGTCACTGGAGCTCATATCTACAGCAGCAAACCATTCCAATGCAGCCATCCGGAAGATGGTGAGTGGAAATTGCATCATTCAGTTGGAATCTGATGGAAATGGTTGAACCAATGGTCCCTCACTGCAGTAGGGTCAGTAAAGTGGGCTGGGAAGGATTCTCAAATACAGTGAGTCAGGCTTTAAGCATCAGTTGAATATTTGAGTTGTGTTTATCATAAACAATCCTATTGCAGTTACCCTGCATTGTTGGGCTGAAATTTCACTTTCCTAGTTCTTGAGGACCCAATGGGTTGAGAAGGGAGGTCTTCATAAAACTCATTTATTTTTCATTGAAAAATATTTAAAGTTAGGTCTATTCTGAAGGTGTCTGCAGATTTTCACACCTTTTTGTTTTTAGCCCTATGGTTCCTCACCAGACTGAAGGTTGTCTTGGTTTGATTTTGCCTCCTCTTAAGTGTACAGAGGGTGCATTTAGCCTGTGTTAGTAGCTTTGGGAAGCTACACTGGGCAGTCTGAGATCCTGGAGATTTTGAATGTTAGCACATGCTTTCCATATGGAGCAGCTAGTGCATTACTCTTAAAGAAGATGGACTTTATAGTTGCAGGTGTTATCCCTTCTGTGCACCCAAGGGCCTCAGGAGCTTTTGTACCTAATAGTTCTGAAATGCCACGTGTTCAGCTTAACACTCACTGACCATTTGTGAAGAGAAGTTTTACATCCCCTTCCATATCACACCCTTAGTTCCTTCTGGCCACAGGGGACATCAGGACATCACGTTTCCTGTGACTGCTACAGGGAAGTAATCAGCTGATGTCTGTGTATTTTCAGCGTGTCTCAGTGAAAACCAGTTTTGAAACCATCTGTTTCTATTTGAGTCTAATGTATTCTCTTCATCAGGATATATTTTAGTTGAAATGTTCCTGGTTTGAACAACTATTTTGCCAGGGCCTGAGTGCAGTTTCTCTACAGACAGCAGGCATATGAAGCCACCAGCTGCTTGCTTTTTATTTTACTATAAAAAAACCTATTAGAAAAGGTTTATAGTTTTGCACCTCTTGTTTATTGCTGATTAGAATCTGAAGCCTTTAATCAGCACTTCTTTTTGCATTGAAATCTGTAATTAGTCACAGTCACAGAGTAGTCAGGGTTGGAAGGGACCTCTGAAGATCATCTAGCCCAACCCCCCTGCCAGAACAGCATCACCTACAGTGGATCACACAGGAACACATCCAGATGAGTTTGGAATGTCTCCAGAAAAGACTCCACAACCTCTCTGGGCAGCCTGTCCCAGGGCTCTGTTACCCTCACAGTAAATAAGTTTTTCCTTATGTTTAGCTTGACCCTCCTGTGCTCCAGTTTGTGCCCATTGCCCCTTGTCACTGGACACTGCAGAAAAGTGGCCCCTTCTTCCTGACACTGCCTGTAGATATTTATAAGCATCTATGAGATTCCCCCCTCAGTAACAATAGGTTACAATAGTAATTTTAGTGGAGGTTGGAATGAATTGTTGGTGCTTCCTCCTGTTGTGATGCAGCAGAAGAAATAAATCATGCTTCCAAAGCTGACTCTTCCTAGAAGTGCAGATAACCCTCAGCTTTTGCATCTGCTCTTAGTGTTCTCATTTCTCCTCTAAAAAAAACCCTCTTGGTAAGTTATTTGGGTTTTGTTTCTTTGATTGTTTTTGAATTAGTGGGATCTCTTGCTCAACTTCCTGCTTGGTGGAGAAAATTACTGCTTTTGGGGGGTTGAGTGATTTGTTTATTTTTGTCTACAATCATCCCCCTCTTTTGTTTTTGCAGTATGTTTAACTATTTGTTTTTATGTGGGATTCTTTGAATAATCATTGGTCAGAAGACTTGATTAGGACAGGAACTGGTGTGATGTACATTAGTGGTGAAAATTCTCAAGTCACATGAGGGTAAACAAGGTGTGTGAAGACCTGAAATTCCATCTTAATCTATAGATAGGTAGAGGTATGATCTAGACATGTATTTGGGCATATATTTAGGTGTGATTGCATAGATCTCTGTCCTCACTTCCTGACAACTTGCTGACAGTGCCATTTGCAGCACATCAGTCCAGCTCGTGGCTAAAAGCCAGACCTTTCCAAATGCTCTAACTCAGTAGCAGGATTTACACACATTTGTTATTTTGGCTTGTTCAAGCTGCTGCAGAGCTTCATACAGCTGCTGCAACTGGGTGAACTAGTTCCCTTTAACCACTTGAATGCTGTGTGGAGGGACTTCAGTATTTGGATGCCTTAATGTAAAAGTAGAAACAATGCTTTGCTGAAAAGGAAACAGTAATCATTTCATAAACAATTTTGACCAAGACATAAAGATACCTGAATGCCTAAATTGTATTTTAAGCATTTTGTCTTGCTCTAGTTCAGAGGTACTTTTTGCCATGGAGTCCCCTGCATAGAACTGCAGCATTTAAATTTTATTTTATTTTTTTAATTTACGTTTTTGTTTTGTATTTGCAGGAAAAGATGCACAAGCTTTTGGAAGTCTATGAGCGACTCGGTGGTGAGGAGGATATTGTTAACCCAGCCAATGAGCTCATTAAAGAAGGACACATTCAGAAACTTTCAGCAAAGAATGGCACAGCACAGGATAGGTATTTATTCCTGGTGAGTTTTTCTGTTGGTCCCTTACTTTCACAGTTGTGCTGGTAAATGCTACATTTCCATCTTCCCAATCTCCAATACAAAAAGCATTGACCAACTGAGCCAGTTACTCCTTCCTCTGGGCAGTCGTTTTCCCTTGGTGCATTTATCTTGAGGATTTCCTTCCCTCTTCCATGTTTATGCCTTTTTTGATGGCCTGGCAGGCCCAAAGGGGTCTTCTTATCTCTCCCCTCAGAGGCTGTGTTTCTAGGAAGAGCCCAAGGAGATGCATTCCCAGCTGTACCACCATGTTGCCTAAGATGGCCAGCTCTCACTGATGCTGAGAGATTAGCTCTCCTTTGCTTTTGAGGTAGTTGAACTGGTACTAGAGAGGGGAAGAGGAGGAAGTGGCTGGCTGATGTACTTCTATCTGTCCACTTCTGTCAAGTAATGCTGTGTGAGGCTAGCTTGCTCCTTCAGGCTCTTCTTGAGAACTGCATCTTAGACTAAAGCACACCTGAGTCCCAAACTATCAAAATGCAGGTTGTGTCCAGCATGTAATCCCTCCACTGACGTTCTTCCCTTGTTGCAGTTCAACAGCATGGTGCTATACTGTGTGCCAAAACTCAGGCTGATAGGCCAGAAGTTCAGTGTTCGAGAGAAGATGGACATTGCAGGACTGCAGGTTTGCATCTCTCCTTCTCTCTCTCTGTGATTCTTCCTCACTGGATAGCATCAGATCCCCACTGAATCCAAAAGTATGTTGAAATAGAAAAAATATTTCTAAAATCCAGCTTTGGGTCTTTTTTTAAAAAATTATTATTATGAGGCAATAATTCAAAGGTGGGTAATAAAACGATAACCCTATCCATGCTGTGATTGAAGGCCTTCCCTTGTCACCCAGCTGACACAGGAGCTGTAGGGGCCTCCTTGATGAGACAGATACAGACGTTTTACAGCAAGAAGAGTAATTATGAAACAATCCTTTGTTTTTTCCATGTCTGAGCTATATCCTGGGTGATAAGTATTTCAAAGAATGAATATATTTGTAAGTCACTTGGTTGAAAGACAATGGAGACTGGTCAGAAGATGATATGTTCTTTTTATAGGTCCAAGAAATTGCCA
Source organism: Chaetura pelagica (assembly GCF_000747805.2). Lineage (NCBI taxonomy): Eukaryota > Metazoa > Chordata > Aves > Apodiformes > Apodidae > Chaetura > Chaetura pelagica. The sequence continues at coordinate 20,773 of NW_009954531.1, read as the reverse complement.
AGCAAAATGTGGCTCATACATTTTCAATAACAGGAAAAAAGCGATCGCTGGAACTACAAGCCAGGTTTGTTGCTTGTTCTGTGTTCTGAGGTTGGTGAATGTTTATGGAGAATCATAGAATCGTAGGGATTGGAAGGGACCTCTGAAAATTGAGTCTAAGCCCCCTGCTGCAGCAGGAACACCCAGGGCAGGTCACACAGGAACGTGTCCACATGGGTCTTGAAAGTCTTCAGTGAAGGAGACTCCACAGCCTCTCTGGGCAGCCTGTCCCAGGGCTCTGTCACCCTCACAGGAAAGAAGTTTCTCATGTTGAGGTGGAACTTCCTGTGTTGTCACTTGGTGCAGTTTCCCCTCATCCTATCACAGGCACCACTGAACAGAGACTGCCCCTTTCTTGACACCCACCCTGCAGGTATTTATGGACATTAATAAGGTCCCCTCTCAGTCTTCTCCTCTCTAGACTAAACAGCCCCAGGTCTCTCACTCAGCCTTTCCTCAAATGACAGATGTTCCAGTCCCTTCATCATCCTTGTAGCCTCCATTTGATTCTTTCCAGCATCTCCCTGTCCCTCTGGAACTGGGGAGCCCAAAACTGGACACAACACTCCCAGTGTGGTCTTAGGAGGGCAGATTAGAGGGGTAGGAGAACCTCCCTGGACCTGCTGGTCACGCTATAATACATCCCAGGGTACTGTTGGCTTTCTTGGCCACAGGGGCACTTTACTGTCCATGGAAACTTATGATCCAGGGCATGTGGCTGTGTCATAGCTTTGAACCAGGAGATGAGCAGCAGAGATGTGCAACTTATGTATGCAAGAGAGCATAATGGTCCTAAGCCAGACTGTGTTAAAGTGCTCTGTTGACTTGCTTTATTGAATGCTTATCATATTTATAGTAGAGCTTGTAGGTTCCACTAGGTTAAAAATTCACACATTTTTGGCATTTAGGTGTTAATAATTGAGGTAAATAATTATTAATAATGTTTTTAAAATAGTAGGTAGCAAAGCTAAAATCTTGATGGATATAAAGATGTGATGATATGAACTTACTGAACATATTTGAAGCAGAATTATGATGTTTTCTGTATTTTTTGTTTGTTTGTTTTAACAGAACAGAAGAAGAGAAGAGGGAATGGATCCAGGTTAATACAAAACCCTTATGATATGGGTGGAAATCACCATGCAGTCAGCACCTTCTGGTTTTAAAATTATCTGTTCTGAAGGAGTGCAGCTGTGTGAGGAAGCTGGGTGGGCCATCCTGGTGGAGCTGCTTGTAGAGAAGTGTGGAGCCACAGACAGGGTCTCCAGGCAGCACATGAGGGCTTCAGATGGGTTTCATGTCCTGCAGTCCTGAAGCCAAGGAGATAAGAGACTGAGGAATCAGGGATTATTTTCTTGCAGCCTGGCTTGTAGAGGCCCTGTCTGATAGCAGCCTGAGTTCTCAACTTGAACAGTAGTGAGTTAACAGCACCACTTATAGTTATTAAGGTTTTTAAGTTTCCATTTTCTTCATGCAAGTCTGAGGATTTTTCACTAACGTGATGATACCAACCATGTTGTCTGAGAGAATTTTTCCAAGGCTCCTTTTGTGATACCTCTCATCTTTGCTGGAATTTTTGTCTTAGGTCATTCAAGCAACAATTGAAAAGCACAAACAGAACAGTGAGACATTCAGAGCTTTCAATAGCTCTTTTTCTCAAGAGGAGGAGCACCTTCCTGATTCCTCAGTAAGTAGGGGTGCTTTTTTCTACTCCTTTGCCAACAACTAAAGAAGACTTACCAAGCTATCTTTAAAATAGGGTAGTCTTGTTCTTGCTTTTAGATGAGGTTACAGTACAGCCAGCTCCACATCTCTGGCTCTCAAATGCTTATCAATCAATGCTTATCAATCATATTTACTCAACTATGCAGGTTTGGAATGAATTACCCAGGGTAGTGCCATGCAAGAAACAACCAGGAATGTTTTCCAGAGTAGTGGCTCATTTAGCATAACAGTTGTAACTCTTCAGTGTGATGGGTGGTTGTCTGTCCTGGAATGATGTTTAGTGTGCCTGGCACATTTTGTTCATTACCTTTCCCCATCACATTTTGGGATTGTTTCCCTTTTCTTATGTTACTGTTATTTTTAAGGTTTTAAAAGAGTTGAAAGTAATGCAGTATGTTTCAGACAGTATACTCTTCAACTAAATATGCAGCATAGTCTTGAAATTTTATTCTATTTCACTACAGCTGTAATGTCTTACTCTATGCTGTATTTGCTAGGAATTTTGTTTTGGAACTGTGCACGAGGGTGATAACCATATTTCTTATTTTGAGTTGAAAATGATGATGGTAACCTTAGTGAGAGTCAGTGGCTACAAGCTAAAGAGGAGACGGGCTGGGAGAGAAAAATCAGTAGGAATTAGTGGCTTCAAGCTGCAACAGGGCAGGTTTAGACTGGAAATTAGGAACGTTTTTTTCACAGAAGGAGTGGTCAGAGCCTGGAACAGGCTGCCCTCCCTGCCCAGGGAGGTGGTGGAGTCACCATGCCTGGGTGTGTTTAAGGGTCATGTGGATGAGGTGTTGGTGGATCTGCTTTAGGGGAGAACTTTGTAGAGTAGAGATGATGGTTGGACTTGGTGATCCCAAGGGGCTTTTCCAACCTGAATAGATTTATGGTTCTATGAATTCCATGCAGAGCTTGTGTGTATGTTGATGATGTTGGTGGTCAAACATGGTAGATTTGGAGTACAGGGAGAGAAGGTCCATCTGAAGAGATTGAACTTGGGGATCTTTCTATCTTCCCCCTCCCTTGCCCTCCTAAATGGTGGTGGTGGTGGTACCTAACCATATTTGAAACCTCTCCTTTGACAGATCTGATTCAGTGATTCAATAATGCTAGATTTTTATCTCACTGATTTCCTAGGGGACTCAGGAGAGATGTTAGATTCTCCTTTCATCCCAGCACTAATCAGACTGACAGCGAAGATCTTCACAAACCTCTGCAGAGTCTAGGATCCTGTTGCTGCTAGCAGCCAGCAATGAGCCGACCTCAGACCATGGCATAGCTTACTGATCAGCAACTATTCATTAGCTGAAAATACTTGGAAAAATTGGAAAATAATCAATTAATGTCTGTATTTTTAAGTTAACCTATTGCTGCCTTCAGAACCAGGATGTTCTGATGGAAAAAATTAATTTGCTAATAAGCAAACTTATAGGCACACTTCTTTCTATCCAATAATGCACAGTGTCTGTTCAACTTCAATATTATTATTATCTTGCATTATAAATTCCATTTTACTTTATTCTGTGTCATGGTGAAGCCATAAAATCCAAGCAGAGCAGAAGTCTGGTTTATCTCCTGGCTGTGATATGAAATGCAGTATGCACCTGAATTTCTTTTATGCCAGAATGCTATCCTGCATCTTTAGGGGGTTACCTAGATAATCAGCTTTGAGAAATTATGTTGTGGCTAAATGTGGAGAAGTGGCTGTAGCTGAAGGTTGTTCTGTAAGGAAAACTGAACAAATATTGAGGTTTCTTAGTAGCCATATGCTGCTGCAGGCAGCATCGACCAACCCTCCCTCATCATCTTTATGGAATGCTGAGCAGTGTGCTTTGGAGGAAAAAAATCACAATAATCTTCCTTTTTTGCTTTCACAAATCAAGAAATAGATATGCACTCGTGGATTCCAGACTGGGTCTGTAAAAGCTACTAGAAATTGACCTCTGGTTCTAATAAGGCTGTAGGAAAAGAGCCCCTTTGCTGTTCTCCCCTCCTTGGCCACACGTTTGACCTGTTCCAGTGCTGCTGGGTTTCAGTTGCATGAGCATTGCATGCCTCTGCACACAATTCTTCCCATTCTTTTCTTTTCCCTGCTCACTTCTTGGAGCTTGTACAAGCTCTAAGGGTTGCTCTGCAGCCTGGGATTTGCCTGTGGAAGACTTGCAGTTTCTTGGAAGTGCAGAGATCTGATGTTTGACCTGATTCTTAAGATGCCTTGTGCAGTAATCAACTCCCGCCTGCCAGGAAGGGGACATTCAGCATCCCTGCCAGTCAGGCCCCTGCAGGGTGACTGCAGCAGTGGTCTTTCAAAGAGGTCTTTTCAGAAAGCTGCAGGGTCCCTTTGTGGCTTAGTTCCTTCAGAAAGAGGACACTCATTTCCCTGTTTTCCATTTTCATCCTCAGCATCTCAAGGCTGCGTGAAGGTTTTTTTAAAGCCATGTGAAAGTGTCCCCAGGGACACCTCTTTTTTTACCTCTGCCTGATCTCCGAGAGTCAGAGGCTCGTGGTGTGGGGGAAGGACCAGGTTTGTGCACTATTAGGAGGCTGGCAAGGAGATCTGATCTCTGCAGAAGCAGCATCCCTAAGCTTTTAAGGTTGGGAGTGCTTCTGTTAGTTAAGTTGTGATTTTTATATCATGTTAAATCATTGTTATTTCCCACCCCCATTTCTGTTCCTCCCCCTAGTTCTGCCATAGTTCTGATAAACATGTGAATAACTGTCTTCCTCCTTACCAAATTTTACACACTCTGAGTAGAAATGCTAACAGAAGGGGGAGAAGCCCTTTTTTCTTTTTTTTTCCAGGTTTAGAGTATTTAATCTTTAGAACACTATTCCCAATAAACATTAAAGGGCATGGGCATCCGAATGGGCAGCTAGAGAAATTTACTCTTCTCCCTCAACTTCCTGAAGGTTTTCTCAATCTCTCCTTCAGACTCCAGTTTCTCTCCACGTTTTTCATTTCCTATCCCAAGTCCAGAGTCACAGCACATACGTCCTGTTAACTGGGCAGAGGGATCTAAATTCCTGAGCTGATGATTATTCCAGTGTGGAAAGAAACCCCTTTCCACAGGATTGAGGAAGAGATTATATGAGGACCCTAGAGTTGCTGGGTTTTTGTGGAGGCAGAAATAGTTGGCTAGAGTTGAGTACATGATGCTTCCCTTTAATGAAGTTGCATTCCCTAGGGAAGTGCTCTGGGGGTGGCACCGCCTTAGCCCCAGGGGAGGAGGCATTTGCGAATTTTCTTCTTCTTAACAGTCAGTTGATTGTGTTAGGATATAAATAGACACAACTAGGTACCAGAATGAGTAGCCCTCCCATTTGGCTGCTTACTCGAAGCTACAGTTCAGGCTGTTTCTAATGACAGAGGTGAAGCCTTCTTGCTTTCCAATGGAATGGAGTGCTAGAAGACAGTGGAGAGTTGGATACTTTTGAAATATGAGATGTTGCACAATTGGAATAGGAAGAATGATCTGTGGGAATGATGTGAGAATTTATCAGAGAGAGTGTGATCTTTTGAGAAGCTCTGTAAACAAACTCCCTGCAAATCAATGACAGATGAGATAGTTTTCCTTTTGGTGTGTAACCTGTGATTTTGGTCTACATAAGCTTGTTATGCGCCCTCAGTGTTGAATCCATCTCAATGCCAGTTTGCATTTGTTAACCAGAGATGTGTTGCAATTCAGCAAATCTTAACTGAGGACTGTTGGAATGGAGTAAATATTCTTCCTCCTCCAGCAGTTACTGCCTTCATGGCAGGGCTCAGAAGTGCAGTTCCAGCCTGCCCTCTGGCTCCCTATAGCTCTGCTGGGGTTGGTGGCACTGGCTGCAGCCACCAGCAGGCATGGCAGTGTCCTGCCCTCTCCAGTGTCACCCCCTTTGGGGCCACCCAGCATGTGTGGGTGACTGAGGGGTGTTTGAGGCCATGTGCAGGGAAACTGTTCGCCAGCAAAGAGTTGAGGGGCTAAAAGGAAATGACGACGCCAAGTTTTCTTTTTCAGTGTTTCATGCATTTTAGTCCATGTTGAAATGGTTCTGTCTCCTTCTGTTCCTCCCAGATAGCCAGCACCAGCTCGGTGGAGTCGATGCCAGGAGCAGATGGTGGTGGTGGTGCATTTGGAGGGGTAAGGAATTTGAAGCTAATACTTGTGGTAGAGCAAAGCCAGGGCAGGGAGTGGAGGGTTGGTGGGTTGTGCTTCTTTCGTAGCAGGAGAAAAACCCAGAGGTACTTCAGTATATCAGTTAATATTGTGCTGTCTGGTGCTGCAGCTGGTCTGGCCTTCTTGGCTCAGCTAAACCCACACCTACTTCCAGGGTTTGCACCATCAGTGAATTTAAATCCTGTTCCAGAGGCATATATTGCACCTGAGAGTGACCCTGGCTATGGGCAGCCTGGCTGGAGGGAAGTTGGTTGTTACATTTGTGTCCTTGGGGATTTTTTTTCATTTGTTTTTAAATTCTGGTGGGAGCTGCACTGAAAGCCTGGAGGGGAGGAGAGCAAAAAGAGACAAGGAAACCTCGCTGGTAATACTGTGCAACCCAGGATTTAATCTCCAGAACTGATGTTTGATTAACACTTCATTGGTGTTCCTGCCAGTAGAGGGGAGGAGGTGACAGTACTTTGATGTGTTTCTGGGCTGTAAGGGGCTGCCTTCTGCAAAAGCAAAATACACTTTTAAAGGTATTTTTCATTTTGTTCTGTACAACATCCCTGACTGCTGCTGAGTCAAACCAGATTATTTGAGTCCATAATAATGACTATTTTTTAGAATTCTTCTCTCTCCCTTCTAAAATGTATTCTGAGAATAATAGATTTTCAGGCAATGCCTTAGGAGCAGCTGAGTTCAGTAAAAAAAGTCCCAAGAAGAAGAAACAACAACAAAACCCCTGTCTGCTGAGACATACTATAGGATCTTATTATAGGGTGTTAGCATGACCTTATAGATCACAAGGAACCCACCTTGCAGGCTCTGCCAGACCTCTGGTAAGCAGAGGTTACCTCTTGTAACCTACTGGTAGAGCTCATAGAGTATCAATGAAAAGCTGTTAAACAAGCCAGCAACCTGACCTACACCAACAAGAGCTTTTTAAAAATAAGTGTTTGTAGTTATTGTACTCTGTGCTGTTTATTGTTTGTTCACATTTCATATCTTCTCTAAGCTATTTTTAAATTATTTGTAGTCAGTTTTGGGGTTAGTGTCCCTGGTCCTTGACTTAGAGGTGCTATAGTGAGCTAGCTACTTATCAAAGAATATGCTTTATATAGTATTTTAAAACAAACACATAAAAATTTCTACTGGTTTTAAGTTTCTTAGGGAAATGTAACTTTTAGTTGTAATTAAATTGTTTACAAAAGACATTTTTATTTTATTATTAATAGCTCTGTCATTGATTTGTATAGTTATCTTGACACATTAAGTAATTTTCCTTAAGTTAAATTTTCCTTAAAGAAAAATTTAATTCCTGAGATAGAAATAAAAATGGAGTCAATCAAAAAAACAAGGCTAAAAACATCCAATGTTGTGTATCATTGATTCTGGGATCTCGTTCTGCTGTCTTATGGCAAATGGAGAACATCAGCATGAGCAATGAATTCAGATGTTTGTTGCAGCTGCAGGAAATACTACTTTTTAATAATAACATCCCTTGAGAAACATCTCAGTGCGTGAGCAAGTACATGCTGTGCTTAAGAGCTTCCACATGCAAACCACTTGGTGGTAGTGGTGGTTAGCAAACCAGCATCTCCTTCCTGTGGTTCTGGTGTCTCCTGAAGGCTCTGCTGGGGTTTTCCTCAGAGCTGCACATCCCCATAACCAGGCAGTGAAAACCTGCTGCAGGAGTGTCATCTGCTTGCTGTCCAGTGCTGTGGTTCACTGCCTGCTGCCCTGCCCTGCCCTGCTGGCACAGGTTGTGCTCAACCTTCCCCTGGCACAAGGGAAGGACAAGTGCTCAAGTGCAGTGGAAGATTCTCTCACATGTACGACGCTGACATACAGAGAGAGACAAACTAAACCATTTTGCTGCATTACAAAGTACAAAATGATATGATATGAAATGATATGAAAATGATATGATTTAAAATAATTTCTCACATATATTCAGCATTTCCAGAAGCACCTGCTGATGTTCTGTCCTATGGGGAGTGTCTCCAAACACTTAATTAGTCAATGGGAAGTACACAGCTGGGTAAACATGCTGAGGAGGAAAAGATTTGAAACCCCTTTGTTGCTCATGTCTGCCTGAATAAGAATCTCATCATAGGATCATGAAGTTCCAACCCTCCTGCCATGAGCAGGGAACCACCAGACCAGTTGCACAAAACCTCATCCAACCTGGCCTTAAAAACCTCCAGGGATGGGGCATCAACAACCTCCCTGGGCAACCCATCCCAGTTCCTCACCACCCTTAGAGTGAAGAATTTTTTCTTAATATCTGACCTAAATCTCTCCTCTCTCAGTTTAAAACCATCACCCCTTGTCCTGTCACGGTCTTCTCTGATGAAAAGCCCCTCCCCAGCTTTCCTGGAGCCCCTTTAGGCAGTGGAAAGTGCTCTAAGCTCTTCCTGGAGCCTTCTCTTCTCCAGGCTGAACACCCCAACTCTCCCAGCCTGTCTTCATGGCAGAGCTGCTCCAGCCCTTGGATGATCTTGGTGGCCCTTCTCTGGACTCTCTCCAACAGGTCTATATCTTTCTTGTGCTGCGGGCACCACTCAGACTGGGTTTCTATTTCATGTCCAGCACTGAGAGGCTTAACTTCTACCTCCTGGCCCGGGCAGAATGACATCTGTAGCAAGTAATAAATGACAGAAAAAGAGACTCCTGAGCCCACTGGTTTTCTTGCTGTTCTACCAGCTTTTCAGCAGCCAGTGGAGGCTTCAGAGGTTCACTGATGCGGGGATGTCTGCTTCCCTAGGCAGCCAAACCACAGATCATCACCTGGAAGTCACTTAGCACAAGTTGTACCTCTTACTGGGGAATACACTCTTTTTCCACCAAAATTTTAAAGTCAAAGGATTCTGTAAAGATGTAGAGACTTAAATGTAGATGCAGAGCAAAAGCAAATTGATGGTCAAAGCAGCCTGGGCTGGAAGAAGGCAGTATAGATCCTGGCTCTGAACATATTTTGTGCAGGTGTTTTTCCTATGGGACTCATCAGCTTCAGAACAGAGAAAGGTACACCAAGAAAGATGAGAAATACAAAACTTACTCAAGTGCATTGGTCCCAGTGCAGTCCAGCTGAAGCTAGGGCAGCTTTGTATTAGCTTCCCTCTTAACATCAACAGTAATTAACAAAGCTTGTGAAGTAAAGGACACAGCTTCCAAGTGACTCTTAAATTTATCTTTGATGAGCAAGGTTTGTGCATTACATGGTACATCCCTGTTTCTACAAAAACTTCTGTTCAGATGGTATATAGTTAAGTATGTATGGCAAGGTCAACTTTGGAGCCATCTCTAGGTGGGAAGTGGGGGCTGCCCATGCAGGGATGGAATGCAAAGAGCTTCTTAATTCTTCCCTGGTGTCAGCATTTAAATAGCATAATACTAAACGAGCCTTTCTTCTGTGATTGCTCGTTGGAGTTTGCCAAGTTGTAAAGAAAATACATTTTCAGTTTTATTATCTTCTCTACAGCTGCAATAACAATGTTTCAAACTCTTCTGTTTTCACTGTATCCTCATAATGTTTAGAAATATTATGAAAAATGGTATTCATCAAACACTTCAAGATCTCTTTCTACAGAGCCTTTTTTGATTACTGAAATGAATATTAAATGCTGCTTGTATGCCACAGTGCAAGCTAAAATACAATAATTTAAAATAAATATAATGGTCTAAAATAAAATCTCATGCATAACTGTTATAACAAATATAACA
>NW_009954531.1:7786-10833 GCF_000747805.2 Chaetura pelagica | reverse complement strand
ACTCTTTCTGCTTTTTTTCCCTTGTCAAATATATGGGTCAAGTATTTCAGCAAGGGAACAAAAATGTCTAGACTGTGTCACATTGTGGAGGAAGTCAAATGCAAGACCCATGAGAGGAAGTATCCAACTTGAGGCTTGCTTGTGCTGTAGAAACATGCATGAGGATGATGATGGATATTCCTATTAAAGTACAAATCAAGTTAAGCAGTTCCATCCTGAAGCAGACCTTTCAATTCATGTTAGAGGAACTTCAGCATTTCTCTTATGCAGGCACAAGTAAGGCATTTGGTGAGGCATTGGAACAGGCTGCCCAGGAGGGTGGTGAAGGCACCATCCCTGGTGGTGTTAAAAAAAGGGGGAGACATGGTGTTTCATAAGATGGTTTAGTGGTTGGGGCTTGTAGGGTGGATGGTTGGACTTGATGATCTTGAAGGTCTTTTCCAACCTTGATGAAGGGGAATCCACCCTTAGCAACTGGAAGGAAAAGAAGTCTTCTAAAAAAGTAAATAGCGTTAGCGTCAACATCAGAGTGAGAAGCTGCTGACTTTAGCCAATATATGTGGCACAAAGAATAGTTGCTCTGTAGATTGCTGCTGATTGGTAAAAGCTTTTTGAATTGCCTCAATTGTCTGCCCCTCTTGGAGGGCTCTAGTGGAGTCTGGAAGGAACATTTTGCCAGTGATTCATCTGAGGCATTGTTCAGTTGTTGTAACTCAGTGCTGTGCTGGTTCCATCTGGTTCTTCCCAAGGGAACTGGAGTACTGCACTCTGCTTAGGTGTGTGGGTGGGCTGGGATTTGCAGGCATTCTGTTCTGCTGCAGTTCCTATGTACATCTATGGGTCTGCAGGGATTTTCCTGAAGGAGCAAGTCCGCATGACTGTGCTGCACCAGGCAGGACTGCAGAGCATCCTGTGTGCTTGTATACAAGCTTGAAACGTTGCTGTTGCAGCTGTAGAGGAGAGAATGAAAATGAAAAGATCTAATCCAATTAGAAGGAATTAGTTGTGGGTTTGTTGTGTAAGGCCATTACGAGGCAGGGTGGTTTCAATAGTTCTGCTGAAGACAATGTGCTCTCCTCTGTAGCCCAGGAGCAGCAGGGCAGAAACTCCAGGAGGCTGAAAGGTGGGGGAGTCATGTTGGCTTGTAGAATTTGATTTTTTTAATTTATTATTATTTTTTTTGCATCAAAACCTAAGGTGAGACCTTAGGGCAAATGACAGGATTTCCCTGGTGACACCTGCCTGGTGATCCCTGGGCAGCCTCTGCTAACTGCAATTGCTGCTGCCTTCCCTCCCAGCCCAGGGTGCCCACATCCTTCTGTTGAAGAAAGGCTTTGAAAAAGGGGAGATTTGTTGAGCCAGTTGTTCTCTCTCCCAAGTGAACTTCAGAGCTTGACTTAGGATGCACATGGTTTAAAGGGAAAGGGGGGGTTGTCAAGGAGTCCAGAGTCTGCGTCAACTACAATGGGCTGACCTTCACCTGGCTGATTTTCAGAAAAAGTGAAAAATACCTCTGCTCTTTTGATTTAGGGGAAATGTTTCTTCACCCAGTAGTTTGTTAAATGATTGTGTCAAGCAATCAAGAATGAGGAGAGTCATTGTCATTCACACTCCTTCAGGCTGGGGTCTTCATGCTGATGCTTATCCCCAGGGAGCTGCTGGTCCCTTGCACCTAGCCATCCTGGCCTGGAAGGAGGAATTGTATTTATGTCTTTAAAAAATAAGACAAAACAGGTCTACTTGAAGTTCTGTGTGGAGCTGAATTTTTCTGAACACTCCATTGTTGTCATGTTAATGGTCTTCATTTTATCAGGAAATGGTACAATTGTGTTCAATTACACTGAGTGACTTTATGGACCAGCTTAGGTGCTTAGCTTAAGAGCCTAAACCTGCTTTGCTATCTAGACAGCTGATAGAAGGTGTCTTCTGCCAAGAGCAGTTGACAGCAGGTCCCTGGTGTAGGTGGCCCTACCTTTCTTAGGAGCTTAATGCTTCTGTCAGGGGCTGGGTGGGAGCCTAAGGAAACACCCAAATTGACCATTTGAAGTTGGGTGCTGCAAAAATCCACTGCCAGCACCATTCACTTCTTGGATCAAGCCACTTCCCCCAAAACATTCTCATCTCCTCCCCTTGAACACAACAGTTTACAGCACAAAGTCCACGATGTTCCATTGCAACAGGATGAGGTGAGTGCCAGGAGGGAAGCTCTTTTTGGCAAGCCCACCCTGACATCTCCTCTTTCTCCCCACCAACACACGGTGAGCTGGTTGTTCAGTGGCTGGCAGGGCACAGGTGGACAGAGAGAGACTTGAGAAATTGGCTCAAACAGTCTGGATCATGTCATGCAACACCAGAAGCACCCCATGGCTGAGCCATCCAAGCATGGGCCTTTACCAGAGCTGACCTGAATTCTTCTCTAAAATGGCGTGAAACCCAAAGAGGATGTTTTGTCAGCAGCAGAATTCCATTAATCTTTTTGTAATACTATTTTTTTCTAAGAAAACAGAAATGACATAATTTTACTTTTCTTTTCAGAGCGATTCCTGCAGGAAATCTTCCAAATCCAAGCGAGACAAGGAAAAACAGGCTTGCAAGAGCTGCAGTGAGAGCTTCAACTCGATCACGAAGAGGCGGCACCACTGCAAGCAGTGTGGGGCAGTAAGTACCAGTGCACTGAGCCTTTTAGGTTCTTTTACAGAGACTGTTGGAAGATCATTTTTTTTTATTTTTCCAGTGCAGAAACTAAAAGATGATGTGATTCATGGCAGGTCGGTGACAGACAGATCTTTCCACTTTCTTTATCCCTTGGGAATAAGGGGAGAAAGAGTAAAATTCTGGTGCATGGGGCCTAGTCTGTGCTATTTTAAAAGCAGATGCAGCTCCTTAGTGGATAAAAAGAAAGGTGATGCCTTCTCTGGGGAGAGGGTTGTCCCTTCTGTTTTGTTTGCATAAACAGAATGGCCTTCTGGCAGCCTTACTTCACTCAGAGCTCTTTCTGTGATGAACAGTTGAGCATGCAATATTAAAGATGATGGGTTTTTCTTTCC
>NW_009954531.1:0-7752 GCF_000747805.2 Chaetura pelagica | reverse complement strand
TTTTCCACCTGCTTGAAAAGTAAAAACAAACAACTCAGTCCTGGAGATTCAAGGTCAGGTTACTGAAGGCACTTAGCCACCCATCCCCAGTGCCATCTGCTGACATCTTAATTCTCAGGGTTTACTCTGAAAATCACAGCCATGGCCAAGAGGTTGATTTCTACAATGTGGCTTGAAACCTGCCTGCTGTGACTTGAGTTTCAGGGTTCATTGTTTGTAATGTAATTAGTAGAAAAGAATGTTGTATAAATGCCATTATTCATTTGAAGTGGAGATAAATTTTCAGCTGAAGAGAGACCTAAACATATAGTTACGATATTTGAAGAAACCTCAGTCTCAGCAACTGAAATAAAATTACTGGGGAGGAGATATTTTTGCACCAGAATTGGGATTTTTCACCTTCTGGCTTTGTTTTTATTAATGATTACTAAATAATGAAATACATTTATAGAGGTTTAAAATGTTCCATTTCAGAGCTCAGTATTATGAAATAAATTAAATCATGGCTTTCCCCCATGGACAGACAGACAAAAGGAAATACATTATTAATAACTTATTGTTAAGGAGTTGTTGGTTATGCAATGTTTTGTGATGTGACATAGCATTCAAATTAAAGGAGTTAATTAATCTCAAGGAAAGACTGTCATGTTTCTAAAAATGGTGGCTTGCTTTTGTTTGTGTAACTTGGTGGAATGGTGCTTCACTTAGCCCTTCCTGCTCTGAGGCAGTTACCTTCATCTAGTAATAGATGCCTTGCAGTGAAGCAAATAAGAACAGGTACCCGGAGGGCATTTGTGGCATATTATTGTACAGTCAATTCAGAATGGCTGTGGAATCCAGCAGACTGCCACTGCCTTGTCCCCCCAGGACAGCTTCTCTCTCTGGAGCAGCAGCAAGTGGTCAAGTCAGATGTTAAGCATGAAAACAGGTTCCAGAGCTGCCGATCTTCACAGGCGCTGGTTTCAGGGGACCAGTGTGTCGTGGTGTGCTCTTGGCAGCTCAGGAAAGGAAGCAAAAATTGTTAATTTGCCATCTGACAAGTAGTTTTTAATGGATAATATATTTGACTTGTGTTGGTGATGTGATCTTCTGGTTCCTCAGTCCTGTCAGGCTGAACTGCCTCACTGATGAGGAAGCATCAACTGCCTGTACTCTGAAAATCAGTCCTTCCTAGGCCACTTGAGGATTGGCATTAAAAGCACTGATTCCTTTGCCAACCTAAGCCCTTTTTTATTCATAAAGGCTTACAGAAAAAGAAAAGCAAACTTGCAGGATGTCAGTCATAAAGCAATTCCCAAAAGGCACACACTTGCTGTAGTTAGGTATATTGGTACACAGCGTGGGATCACAGAAACATTAATTATTAATGAAAGTAGATAAAGTAAATATTATATTGTTCCCTCTATCTTACATTGATTTTCTGGATTGTACATTCATAACAGCAGTTTTGCAAGTCACTTCCCTTGAAGAAGGGTCATGTTTTAATGACAGCTAATAAGGCACCATCCTTATGCAGGTGATCTGTGCAAAATGCTCCGAGTTCAAGCCACTTGCAGATAACAGCCGTCACAACCGGGTCTGCAAAGAGTGTTTCCTGCAGTTACCATCCAGCCCCTGCAGCCCTGGGGTGGAAACAGCTGGAGAGCAAAAGAAAAGACTAGCTGCAGAGGTACAGTATTTAGCTAAGTCACTTTGGCTGTGATGGCTGCCCTTGTGAGTCTCTTCTGTTTGGTTTTTTTTTCCCCTCATGTATTAAACAAAGAAAATGGTTTGATTCTCTTTTTCCCCCCAGTAACTTGAATATGCAGGCAGCCTGACTGCTGATTGTAAAGGGTGAGTGTTCATGGTAGGATGCTGGTCATGCAGGGACACTCACAGGTTTTGCAGCTAAACTTCAGCTTTCAAAGTAAGGAAAAAAGAGGGGAAATTTCTGTCTTCTTTCTATTATGGTGCATTTCCAACAAGTGTTGGCAAAACCGGATTTGTTTTTTCAGTGTTAACTCCATCTGGAAGATACATTTGCCCTCCTTATTTCACATCCCATCATGATACTGTTGAAACTATTTTTTTTTTTCTGGGTTGAGTTCACAAAAACCTGGCATCCTTCTGAAAGACTGTCAGGATTCACTGGAACTTTCTCAAACCTGTAGACTCTTTTCTCCAAGATGTGATTTCCACAAATTGTACAGTGTAAATAAATTACTGCTTCACAATTGGCACAGATGGCACCAAGCTTTAGACCTTGATGCTGGTACATTCTACCCTTCTTTTGTGCAAGAACAAGAAACGTATTGGCAAAGTGGTTTGTTTGATCCTTACCCACAGCAACTGAACCTTCTCTTACCAGTGCTTTTTTCAGTCAGGAGATAGAACTGTGAGTACTGTTACATGCTGTGCTTCTCGTGGGCCACCCTGAAGAAAAGGTTGTATTTATTTTACCTGTGAAATACAGCCAGAAGTCACTGCATGTGTAAAAGAGGACAGTCATCTAAATTTTAAGTGGACCCACAGAGACATTAGGTACTTGAAAGAGCCACTGAAACACTGAGAACTTCATTGCAAGCCATCTTCCCCCTGTATGTTGACCAGCACCATCCTGCCTGGAGCACTGCATGGAAAATTGGGGAAGAGTTGCAGCCTATACTGAAAAACTTCTTACCTTGAAAAACATCTGTCTGGAAGACACCACTCAGAGCCATCAGATTGCCTTCCAGCCTTGCTGTGCTCCTCATCAGAACCAAACTACTTGGAAAAGAGCTGGGCTGAGCAAGGAACACAAACCTGCCAGTGCACATCCAGCGCTCCTATAATAAATGAGTCCTCAAATACTCCTCTTATACTCTGCTCTGCATCCCAGCATGTCATACTTCTTGCCAGGCTAAAATTACAGCAGCATAATGTGCCAGGTGTACATCTGAACTCTGCTGTTCAGGTGCTTTGTCTACCTTGTACCCAAATGGTTCCAGAATCTCAGAAACAAAGCTACAAGTGCACTCCCTGCACTACCACTGCAGAGCACAGAGAAGGAGCTGGAACTAGAGCTTGGTACCATCAGCACTTGAGATCTGCAGTACAGATGGGTACCATGGGTGCTGAGCACTTGATCTGCATCACTGTGTTCTGGGATAACCCTCCAGCAGTGCTTCAGCGGAGCTGTTTCCCAGTGAGGTGAAAACCTACACCCACCCAGCTCAGAGCTCAGCTCATCTACAAAGCCAAAAACCAAACCAGTGAAATGTGACCTGTGGCTTTTCTTCAGAAAGCAGATTTACAATTGTAAAAACTCAAGGAAAAGAGTAATTTTTTCCTTTACATGCTCAGGCTTCTAACCCTCTGCTAAATCTTAAAAGGATCAGGTAAAATGCAAGAAAAAAAGGGTATGAAAAAGGTAAAATCAGATCCAGTCTCTTTCTTCCCCTCCTATTTACAATAAACTTTCTTAACAGGCTTAATAGCAGCAGAGAATATTGCCGCTTTACAAATGTTATTAGCAGATGCCAGAAATCCCCAGGAGACTTTTGTGCAAAGTCTCATGTCACCAGAATTTGGGTTTTCTTTGCTTTCTGTCAGAAAACAATAATTTATTTCAATCTTTTCTTGCCCTACCTAGCCCTCTCTGATTTGGCTCACGTTTCTAGCTCCATGCACAAATATGTCTGGTTTTTCTGCATTAATTTCAGATCCTCTCTGAGCCTACTTTGCTAAGCAAGAAAATATCTGCATCATCTTAAATACCATTCTCAATTTCTTTGGTGGAGGTGGAATTTAGCTTCCTGTCTGCTGGGAATGTTATTTCAGCATCTGACAGTGCTATTTCTTGATGGTTAATAATGATTAAACTTCTGTTCAGTTATGGGCTCCCCAGCATTGGCCCTGCAGTATTATTTGACTCTTACTATTTGACTTAAATCAAGTATATTTTTTTACTTAATTTGAAGTATTTTGCCCATGTAAATGTTTTATTTTCTTCTTTTTTTATGTTTTTTTCCATCCAGAAGCAAAGCATCTTTGCAGCTGAAAACAGCCTCTTCAGCAGCTACCTCCAGTTCCTTGAAAAAGGGAAGACTTGGTACAAAATGTGGGTAACCATCCCCAAGACAGAACCTCTTGTTCTGTATCTGCAAGGAGGCAGCCAGGTAAAATGACATTCATGAGGGTTAACACACAGAAAAAAAAAAAAAGCCTAAGTTTAAATATGTCAAGCTGAGAAACAGGTCAAAGGTTTTGGCTTGGTTCTAACAACAAAAATGAACTTGGTATTCTGAATGTAGCACAAAGCCTCAGAAATTTCACATTTACTTGTTATGTGTAGCTAGTGCTGATACAGTTGTGAGCAAATGTTTAAGCTCAGCTTTTCCATTTTTTAACAAAAAAAAGAACAAAACAAGGATAATTTGATTCTGGTTTGGTTGATTTAGAGGTTTCAAACAGGTATATTCAGAGGTCTTATTACCCTGTCGTTAGGGAAAGCACTTTCCTGTAAAATTCATAGACTTGCAAAGCAGTCTGAATATTGCAGTTCCTGGTTCAAGCTTTTCCTTTTTTCTAAACCTAGTTCTGGGTTGAGAGGATGGAAGAATTGTGGAAATGTAGGTGTTCTTCACCTGAACAATGGGCTGGTTTTGGTAAAGCTCCTTGTCACAGAATCATTAAGGTTGGAAAAGACCTCTAAGATCATCAAGTCCAATCATTAACCCAACACCACCATGCTCACTAAACCATCTCCTGAAGTGTCACATCCACATGGTTTTTAAACAACTCCATGGAAATGTCCAGTGTTGTAGCATGATGTGATTTTATCTTTACTTGAAATAATTACAGTGGTAAGCACTGGTGTTTGTTTTGAAGTGTGCTGTTGAAACTAACTAGCATTTGTCATAGAATCATAGGGGTTGGAAGGGACCTCTGAAGATCAAGTCCCACACCCCTGCTGCAGCAGGATCCCCTAGAGGAGATCACACAGGAACGTGTCCAGATGGGTCTTGGAAGTCTCCAGAGAAGGAGCCTCCACAACCTGTCTGGGCAGCCTGTCCCAGGGCTGTGTCACTCTCACAGGAAAGAAGTTTCTCCTCATGTTGAGGTGGAACTTCCTGTGTTGTCACTTCCCAAAGTCCTTGTGATCTCTAGGTCTCATCAGCTTTTGTTGTGTGTGATTGAAGTCAAGTGAGAGAAACACCTGTATCTGAAATAGAACACCCAAAACAGAAATACCAGTTGTGCTTCCTTCATGCTGAAGATAAAGAATGACAATGCTGAAGTAAGATCCCTCATGTCCCATTTTGTATTTGGCACTTCACACGTTCTTATACAGCGTTGCTTTATCTCCTGGGTGGCATGGAAGAAGAAATGAGTTCAAATTCAGCCTGCCATTACTCTGCTCTCATTTTAGTGATGTGAAGGGTTTACTTTTTACTAGCCTGTTTGTATGGCTGTGTCTAGGAAGAGGCTGGGAACTAAACATTACCTGTGGTTGCATGAAGCTCTTCCAAGGAAAATCGACCCCACGGCAAGTATTCAGCAAGGAGTACATGCTGTCCTCAGAAGGGTGTTGGTTTTGCTGTTTGCCAGCAGGAGCAAACCTGGCTTTGAGCAAGTGTGTGTAATGCTTTAAGCATCGTGCTTGGGGGGCTGAAAGCTTGAATTCAGAGCTCCAGGCACAGCTCACTTGGCTTCCTCTGGGATTCAGACCTCCCTGGAGAAAGCTCTCAGTCTCTGCTGCCTGCCTTCCCTCCTTGTCAGTGGGGAAGCTCTTAAATGGTGGGACCTAGAAGGGTAGTTTCTCCTGCTGCCCAGCTGATTGCCTCAGGGCAGCACAAGCAGTAACCCAGGCGACATAAAGCAGCTGTATTTAGTGCACAGCAGAATGATGCCCAGTCCTGCAGGTCCTCTCCTGAACATGGTGCCAAGCCAGGGTTGGAAGCTGGAGGAGCTTCAGATGTTACTGTGCTTTGCTTCATGATCTGCTAAATTTGGTCTTAAGCCTCTTGAAATTATTAGTAAGATCCTACATTGTAGGGGAAAAGGGTGCCTTTGGCTCTGTTGATTTTGTGACAGTCATATGTAGTGATGAATGTCCTCAACTGTTTCAGGTGTGAGATAAAGCTCCCAATAAAGCAACAAGAAAGCATACAGGACAAGGCTGATCTGTCCTATATTCAATGACCAAGCCTGGATTTTTACCATCAGGAATTGCCAGTTGCAGACTGTAACTATAAACAGCAAAAATAAGTTCCTTCTTCAAGGGCCTGCTGGTCCCACTCCCATTCTTTTTTCAGTTTGCATCCAACTTGCTAGTTCTGCTTTATGTGATATACACTACATTTCTGAGAAAAATCTCTTCCAGAGCTGTTCTCCTGGTGGCTTAGTGTCTGGGATCAGTCAGGAAACACTCGTGTTATTTTTCCAGGCATTGTTTTGTTTTTTACAACCACCTTGATGCATCCCAGAAACCTCTCTAGGCCTGCAAAGAGGTTTTGCAGTGCCTAAAAAAGAAAAAAAAAAGGTGCCTTTTGGGAATGGTATTGCCAGCAATGGTATTAAACATCTTGAAACACAGACCAAGCGTGACCATAGGAGTTTGAAAATTGGGGGATTTAAAAGAAAGAATAGCTGCAGGAAGCAGGAAGCAAACCAAGCTGAATCTGGAGCTTCTGATCCAGTAAAAGCCCTGACAGCTTTCATCCTCTGCACCCCAGCCCTCACACAGAAGAAGAAATGCCAGTGCATATAGAAGTACAACTCCCAGGCTTTAAAATAGCAAGAAAACTGCTCTTTTGCTTTAGATCCTTGTTCCAAGAGAATGAACTAATCCCCTGAGTGTTCATGGTTTAAGTCTTGCATAAGACTTTATGCATGAGGATAAAATTCACAGCTTATTTAGGTGTGGAAATTGTACCAAATTGATCTGTCCTCAAACTGAGACAGAACTTGTTCAGCTGGATGTTGTGTTTATCTGAGTGGAATTACATGAGTTTGTTTATTAGCAAAGACCACCTCAAGCTTAAGGATGAATGGGTTTATAGAATTAGTCCATCTTTCCAAAGGCTCCACCTTGAGCTTCTGCCCCTGTTGGCCTTGTAAAATGCACACCTACCTCCAGAGCTCTGACTTGGACTTACATCTGATTGAGAAACACAGAACTAAGGAGTCCCAGCTAGAGATGTCATGAGACTTGGAGAAACACAGAGTAAATCTAGTGTAGTGAGAGCCAGTGTAAATCATAATTACCAGGGTTAATCCAAAATAAAATTTTACTTAATAAATTTTGAAGAAAAATATTTTATTAATCATGTAAATGTGATTTACTCATGATGAGTTAGAAGTTGAGCTTCTAACTAGAGAAGTATTTTTTGTGACTTGTCTGCTGACCTGCACAAAACTCTGCCTGTCCTTTGTCATGGTCCTGCAGAACTTTGCATCTGTGTGCCATCACATCACTGGAGACTCTCAACAATTTATGCAAGGTTGGGATTAGATTGTAAGTGGGTAGAGAGTGGAGTCTGGGTGGAAAACCAGGGATTTTCTAAGCCTACTCAAAAGTAGTTGGGGAAAATGATAGTGGTCCTTCCATGGGTAACTGTGGAGGGTTGCATGAAATAGAGCTGCCTGTGCGGTGGGAGATCTTCAACCCTGGGTGCTGTGATGGCTGTAGTAAAGCAATAAATAAATGCTGCTGTAATTAGCTAGACAAGATGTTAGTATTCTGCTTACAGTCAGATGAGTGCACAGTGCTTGTGATGACTGACAGTGTTA
>NW_009954530.1:0-1883 GCF_000747805.2 Chaetura pelagica | reverse complement strand
GGAGCTGTGGAGGGAGGGGGTTGTGGGGTGGTGGGAACGTGGGTGATGGGGTCACAGAATCATGGATACATGGGGTGATGGAACGTGGAGCCACAGAGGGATGAGGGTCATGGTCATGGAAACATTGGGTGATGGGGTCGCAGAGTAATGGGCTGATGGGGTCAGGGAGTCACGGGGTCACACGGAGCCGTAGGGGGATGAGGCTGTGGGATGATGGGGTCACAGAGCCACGGGATCACAGTAACAGCAAAAGATCAAATCATGGGACCATCCAATCACAGAACCGTGGGATAGTTTTGGTTGGGAGAGACCTCTAAGGTCACCCAGTCCCATTGCTTCCCCAGCCCTGCCCAGGCCACCCCTGCCCCGTGTCCCTCAGCACCATCTCCAGGGCTTGGAAACCCCTCCAGGGATGGGGACTCCCCCCCTGCCCTGGGCAGCCTGGGCCAGGCCCTGACAACCCTTGCCAGGCAGGAATTGTTCCCCAGATCCAACCTCAACCTCCCCTGGCACAACTTGAGGCCGTTCCCTCTTGTCCTGTCGCTTGTTCCTGGGGAGCAGAGCCCGACCCCCCTGGCTCCAACCTCCTCTCAGGCAGTTGCAGAGCACAGGAACGTTGGGGTTAAGGGAGGAACCAGGGGAGGGTGGAATTAATTGTGTTTGGTTTCTGCACAAACTGGCAAGTCCTGGCAGGGCTGAGATGACCCAGCAGGAGCAGCTGGAGCGACAAGGCCCTGGGCCAAGATCCCAGTTTAACTGTAGATCCCAGAATCCTGGAGGGGTTTGAGTGGGAGGAACCTTAAATCCCACCCAGTGCCCCCCCCTGCACAAACGGGGACACCTCCCAGCAGCCCAGGCTGCTCCAAGCCCCATCCAACCTGCCCTTCAACACCCCCAGGGATGGGGCAGCCACAGCTTCCCTGGGCAACCTGGGCCAGGCTCTCCCCACCCTCACAGCCCAGAATTTCTCCCTCCCATCTCAGCTCCAGCTCCCTCTGCCAGCTGGAAACCCTTCCCCCTGCTCCCATCCCTCCCTGCCCTTGTCCCAAGCCCCTCCCCAGCTTTCCTGGAGCCCCTTCAGGCACTGGAAGGTGCTCTCAGGTCTCCCCTTCTCCTCCCCAGGTCGGACCCCCCCAACTCTTTGCCCTCCCTTTTCCCCCGTCAGCACCTGGGACAACACTGATCCCAGACGTGGACAATGGGACAATCACTCCAAGTCACCCGGACAATGGGGGCAGTGACCAGACCCGGGGTGGGACTGGGCTGAGGTCTCAGGCCCCCATGGCAGAGGGGGAACTGGGTGGTCTCTAAGGTCCCTGCCCAGTCAAACCAGTCTGGGATTGTCCTGATGAGAAGCAGCTGGAGGAGAACAATGGGAAATGGTCCCAACAGCAGGTGAGTGGTAGGAGCCTTGGAGAGGGGGGGGCAGGACCCGGCAGAAGGGAAAGGTGGGATCATGGAGGGGGGATTGGGGTGGGCAGGGGGTGGGCAGGAGCAGGGTCAGTGTCAGCAGGGCCTGGGGGGATGGGACTGGATGATCTTTTGAGGTCCCTTCCAACCCCAAAGATTCTGTGATACATGGAGGGAGGGATAGAGGAATGGAAGACAGGGTGGATGGAGGGATGGATAGAGGGATAGAGAGATGGCTGAAGGAAGGGATGGACAACAGAGGATGGATGGATGGACGGATGAATGCAGGGATGATGCATGGAGGGATGGATGGAGGGATGCATGGAGAAATGAGAGAATGGATGCAGGGGTGGATATATGGAAGGATGGAGAGAAGGGTAGAGGGAGGGATGAAGGGCTTGGATGCATGGATGATGCCTGCAGGAATGATGGAGACAGGGATGATGCAGGGATGGATGCAGGGATGGACGCAG
>NW_009954529.1:0-1072 GCF_000747805.2 Chaetura pelagica | reverse complement strand
CCCCCCCACGGTGCCACGGGATGCTAATTAGGGGGGTTAATGGGGGTCATTAGTGTGTGTGGGGGGGCGTTTCAAGGGGCCTTTGCCCCCCAATTAGCTTCTTATGCATGTGATTAGCATATAATTAGCATGTCATTAGCATGTCATTAGTGTTTATTTACCATATTGCAACATAGTTGGGGTAATTAGGGGGGTTAATGGAGTTAATTAGTAGGGGGAGGGGTTTTAAGTGGTCAATCTGGGTCTTCACCCCCCAATTAACATCAATTGTGTCTAATTAGCCTCTAATTAGCATGGAATTAGCATGTGATTAGCCTGGCATTACACTGTGGGGGTGTAATTACAGGTGTTAATGGAGTTAATTAGTGGGGGGGAGGGGTTTTAAGGGGCCAATCAGGGTCTTTACCCTCTAATTAACACCTTACATGTCTGATTATCATCTTATTAACGTCCAATTAGCATGCAATTAGCAACTAATTAGCATGTTGTGGTAGTGTGGGGGTGTAATTAGAGGTCTTAATGGGGTTAATTAGTGGGTGGGGAGGGGTTTTAAGGGGCCTATCAGGGTCTTTGCCCCCCAATTAACATCATATATGGATAATTAGCATCTAAGTATCATTTAATTTGCATACAATTAGCATATTGTTAGCACGTGCTGCACTTGGGGGGTGATATTAGGGCTGTTAATAGAATTAATTAGTTGGGGGGAGGGGTTATAAGAGTCCAATCAGGGTCTTAACGCTCTAATTAACACCTTACATGTCTGTTTATTATCTAATTAGCATCTAATTAGCATGCAATTAGCGTAGTGTGGTGTCCTGGGGTGTAATTGGAGGTGTTAATGGGGTTAATTAGTAGGGGGGGAGGGGCTTTAAGGGGCCAATCAGGAGCTTCACCCCCTCAATTAACATCCTATGCCTAAGGGGTGTCTAATTAGCATGTGATTAGCATGCGATTAGCATGTAATTAGCATGTGTGCAGGCGGGGCGGGTCCGGCTGGGGCTGCAGGAACTGGAGCAGAAACTGGAGCTGCTGGAGCTGAGGCAGGAGGAGGTTTTGGGGACCCCCCTGC
>NW_009954528.1:22437-47321 GCF_000747805.2 Chaetura pelagica | reverse complement strand
GCGTTGTTGTCGGACCCGAGTCAAATGGTGACAGTCCGTAATAACTAAAATGTCAAAGGCCATTTAATATTTTTGTTTTTGAAAAAAATTGGCCTGCTGCTGAAAATTACGCTTTCACTCCTACTTAGTAATGCTTGTGTAGCTCCACATTGAACACAAGAACCAATCTGACTGAGAAGTAACTCTCAAAACATGAATTTTTGCCTTTGTGTGTTCTGTGGTCAGATAACCAGCTCATTGATTTGGGTTGCTGCTCAGTTGCAGGGACTCTTCATCCTCCCTGGGATGCTGCTAGAAATGAGGCAAGAAGGGGACAAGAACCATTCATTCCCTTCATCAGGAGCCCACACTTCTGTTTTATTAAGGTCACCATGGATTTTAGGTGGATGTCAGCCCTGAAAGTGATTTTTAAGTACAGTGCTGTGCTCTCTGCTTCTTTGTTTTGTAGCGCTGATGAATTTTCTCTGTGTAGGGGTGAGAGAAAAAATACATGCTTCACCTTTCTTCCCTTGAACACTCAGTCCAAACCTGTGAGAGTATCAGCTCATCTTAGTAGCTTCAATTTAAATGGCAAAGCCTGTATTTAAATCTTGGAGGTAAACATGGATTCTTTTCTGTCTTTTTCAACTTTTCAGAGGCTATTAACTTGAAAGGTAGTGTAGCACCAAGTCAAATTTCAGGCTTTGTAATTAGGGAGTAGCATTGTAATTCACTTGTCAACCAAATTCTCTTCATTTCTGAGGTGTGAAAACTAGTTGTGTTACTTATGTAAAATAAACTGTCACAGGGCAAGTCTGTGATAGAGCTGAGCTTGATTTATGGTTCTGAAAATATGCTGCTCATTTACAAGCCCATGGTGTTTTCTTGCTTTACTTACATCTGCTTCTGCTTTTAGTTCGTGCCTATCAAAGTAGGCTCCTTTTTCTGTACTGTTGTGTTCTTATCACTGAACCAGTTGGGTAAAGAAATTGTTGCCTTTCTTCTTTCTTGATTTAGCACTTCGTTTTGTTGCTCTATAGTTGAGACTTAAAATGTATTGTGGAACTGTGTTAAATATTGTGTTTTGTATCCAGTGGAAAAGCTTAGTCTTTAAATCAAGGGGAATACAGAAAACTGAGAAGTATCAACTGCCACATGCTTTTCTTCAGACTCTGATTTTTCCTGTTTTGGGAAAAGCAGCAAATTATGATTTGCATGGAGAATGACATTCATGCTGAAGTGGTAGTACCTGAAAGTTAGATTGTTATGTTCAGTTTCAGTCACACATGGCCTTTGTTTGAAGTCCTAGGGAAACTTCTGCTTAAGAACAAACAAAAACAAAGAACCCCAACCCATCACCTACCCTTGAAAATTCAATTTCCTGAAGAGCTAGGCTGAGGAAGTTTTGCCTGTTTTAAGGAACATTACAACTGTATTAAGTACTTGAAACCAGATAACTTGTTCACCTTTTAAAAACATGATCATTTACCTTGAATCACGTGTTCCATTTTGATATCCTCTTTCATATAGAAAATATAGCATGAGATGTCAGTTGAAATGGGAGTCTTAACAATGCTCTATCTTCTATGTGAAAGGAAATACTCTGTACATTTTTCCATGTTTGACATCATGGTGTTTTGAATAACCATGTTCCATATTTCATATCAATTTTTTGTTTTTGTTTTCAATTTATGCACAGCACTTGCTCTGAAATTTGGGGACTGAGTACATCAAACACGATAGATCAGTGGGATACAACAGGCCTTTACAGCTTCTCTGAACAAACCAGGTGAATATTCTGCCCTCTCATCACAGAAATCTTGTGGGAGGGATTGGCTTTGGAGGGTCTGTAATGGGATGCTTGAGCTGTAAAATAGACTAAATGCTTCCTAGGCCTCTCATGGTACAGCATTTAAAAATATTTGCTTGCCTGTGTAGAAGTCTTAAGTGTTCTCAGCTGATGTTTTGACCAATGAAACTAATTCTGGAATATTCCTGCTATTGAACGAATGGGAAGACTTGTTAAATGCAAGCTCCAATGGGATTTGGTATTTTTATTAACAAAGTTGGGGAACTTAATTCTTTAGTCCTAATCTTACAAAGTGTTTAAACTGTTTTGTATGCCACAAGCTTTCAATTAAATCTTGCTAATTGGCTCAGGTATGAGCTACTAAAGAATCGCTTGTAAATTCTCCAATAGCTCATGGTGGGGAAATTTGAAACAGGGTCTTTTTTTTTCATGTCACATTCCTTAATTTGTGTATTGATGTTTGTCTCCCATCCCATAACAGTCATAAACATCTGCATTTGTGTAAGCATATACAGTCTGTCTTAAAAGTAGCAAACCATTTTCAGCTGGTAGCAAGGCAAGATGAAGTCAAGAAGACAAACTATACAGCCCCTACAAGATCTGGATTTATGCCTTTTGCATTTACACTGTCATGTGGATCACTTGGCCAGCTTGACTGCTTAGGCTTTATTTGCAATCTTGTGGGAATTCTTCTGCTTAAAGCCGTAAAGCATCCATGCCACAGCAAAGCCTTGAGGTTTAGAAGCAAAATGGACTGTTAAATGTGTGATTTCATTTAATTTGTTTAACAACTCTCTTCATTTAAACAAAAATAAGTAGATTCAGCAATTATCCTAAAGACTTGGTTGGAGGTCAAGTGGCTTCTAACAAACTCTAAATTTGAGCAAGAATTTGAGCAGCTCAAAAAGAAGACACTGCTTTGAGTCCATTTTGATCGCATTTGAAGCTTCCTAATGTCACTAGCAGTGTCAATCCACCTGAGTTCTGAAATGAAGTGCTCATCCCATGTGTGTAGAGTGTTGCTGGAGTGGTTGGGGAGTGCAGTCTGTAAATCCCTCTCCACATCTTTCCCCCCTGTAGATCCCTCGATGGCCGCCTGCAGGTCTCTCACCGCAAAGGGCTCCCACATGTCATCTACTGCCGGTTGTGGCGCTGGCCAGACCTTCACAGTCACCATGAACTCAAAGCAATTGAAAACTGTGAATATGCTTTTAATCTTAAAAAGGACGAAGTATGTGTAAACCCTTATCACTACCAGAGAGTGGAGACACCAGGTAAGATGACTTCTGACTTGCTGGAGCAGCTGAGTTGTTCATAGGTTTAGGCATTAGGAGGAAATTCTTTGCTGTGAGGGAGGTGAGACCCTGGCCCAGGTTGCCCAGAGAAGCTGTGGCTGCCCCATCCCTGGCAGTGTTGAAGGGCAGGTTGGATGGGGCTTGGAGCAACCTGGGCTGGTGGGAGGTGTCCCTGCCCATGCAGGGAGGTTGGAAATAGATGATCTTGAAGCTCCCTTCCAACCCAAACCAGTCTGGGTTTCTATAGAAAAAGGTGATACTTTCTTCTGCCAAAAAGCCCAAGATTGTTAGAGATCAAGCTTTTCAGAATACCATGCCCTGAAAGTTTTTAATAGTGAAGTGACTGAATAATCTTTACAAATGTGTTGAATATCCCTGATAAATGCTTTGAGTATCTCCAGCAGTTTCTGGCTGGCTAAGTATGATCTGGATTGAAAAGGAAAGAGAGGTGACTCTGCTGATGTGGAATAGTCCTACTAAAGAGGCACCTGAGGAATCCATTTCTTCCAGTACCTCAGAAGACGATTGCAGCATTAGCAGTATTGAGCTTCAGAACATTTCAAAATATGCGAAAAAATGGTCAGATGTTAGAATTAAATGTGAATTGATTGTTAGAATTTTTAGATTATGGGTTTTTTTTCCTATGAGCTCACAGAAATATGTATTTTGGGGGTCTTAATAATGCTTTGAATTTTGCTTTTCCAGTCTTGCCTCCTGTACTAGTGCCCCGGCACACCGAGATCCTAACGGAGCTCCCTCCTCTCGATGACTATACCCATTCCATTCCTGAAAACACTAATTTTCCAGCTGGAATTGAGCCACAGAGCAACTACATCCCAGGTATTTTCTCAGCTCCTTCTGTCAACAGTACATTCAACATTGTGCTAGTGGAACAAAGATGACCATTTCACCCTCCTAAGTAATTGAAAGACCCACCTAGAAATTAAATCTGCTTGATTTAGTGTTTTAATTCCAGTGGAAATAACACTGTTGTTTGCAGAACACAAACCTGTGGGAGGTCATATTGCTGTGGTTTCACAATAGCTTCTTTGGTTTCAGGAGCTTCTTCAGGATTCAGAATGCTAAGGATTACCAAGTAGACCTTTACCTTATGCTTTAAGCCTGGTTTACAAACCTATAAGGGTGGTCAAATGCTGTGTACTGGAAAGGGAGTAGTAAACTGCAACTCAATCTCACTGTGTGTGTTATGTGCAGAAAACTAAGTTGCAAAACAGTGACTTAAAGTGTTTTGATCTGTAACTCACAATTGATCAAGGTCTGTTTTGTGTATTTGCTGGTTGTGTGCACTCAGTTTTGTCTTCAGTAGGAATGAACAACCTAACAATGCTGAGCCCTTAAAGAATTCCTCCTCCCCCTCTTTGCCTCTTCTCCACCTCAAAACAAATACCAAGAGTAATCCACTAAGGTGCACCTGAAAACCTGTAGCCTTATTGAAACATAAAATCAGTGACCTTTGTTTCCTGCCCCAACTTCCTGTTTCCTATCTCTTCAGAAAGTTGCCTGGAGTGTAAAAACCAATCAAAGCTGAAGTTTTCTCATAAATCTGCAATGCAGTTATGTTGCAAACAAGCTGAAAACTCAGATTCACATATTCATAGATTCAGTCACTGGAGTTGGAAGAGACCTCTGGAGATCATCTACTCCAACCCCTACAGCAGATCCCACAGGAATGTGTCCAGATGGGTTTGGAATGTCTCCAGAGAAGGAGACTCCACAACCTCTCTGGGCAGCCTGTCCCAGGGCTCTGTTACCCTCACAATAAAGAAGTTTTTCCTTCTGTTTAACTTGAACCTCCTGTGCTCCAGCTTGTGCCCATTGCCCCTTGTCCTGTCACTGGACACTGCAGAAAAGAAACTGGTCCCACCCTCCTGACACCCCCTTTAGATACTTATAAGTATTTGAGATCCCCCTCAGTCTCTTCTTCTCCAGGCTGAACAGCCCCAGCTCTCTCAGCCTTTCCTCAATGGGGTAGATGCTTCAGTCCCCTCATCATCTTTGTGGGCCTGAGCTGGACTCTCTTCAGTAGTTCCTTGTCCTTCATGAACTGGGAAGCCCAGATCTTGACTGTCATGAAGAATAAGAAGACTTCTTTGAAACTCAGATATGTTCAATTCACAAATTGTATCTATATGTGTTAAATGGGATGTTCTTTAAATGTATCTAAGAATTGAAATGGCACCAATAAAATGTCAATTTAATTTCATCTGTTTAATTTGTGCCATGTTTGTTACCAGCAAGGAACAGCCTATCTTCAAAGAACAATTGAAGGTGCTAGAAGTTGGTGGTCCTTTCTTATGTATACTTTTTTGACTCCATCTGAGGGCTTTTGGAAACATTTGCAAATGAATGACTGGAAAGCCACCATTTGGAAATCCAGTGCTGTGGAAATGAGCTGAAGCAGCTCTAGGTAGTTATTTGCAAGGACGATTGTTCAGGGTGACTGTGGGTATTCACATGATTCCTAGATGTTTATGCATCTAACCACACCTGGCCTCCTTCCCATTGTCACTGATTCCCTCCTGTTGTATTCATATCATGGCATCTTACTTTGTTTGACCTCGTTAAGTTAATCTTGACTGCTTAGCCAGGCTCTGAGAAGTCTCTTGTCTCTTGAGAGAACCATTTTGTTCAGGCTAACAGCTGTGCTAGTTTTGCGCTGCAAAACTGCCTCATTACTTGGTCTGCAGAGGGGTTGGGTTCACCTCCAGGTGGGAAGATGGTGACTATGAAGGTACAGGATGGACTTCATAGAATCCTTGTGGTTGGAAAAGACCTTTAGGATGATTGTGTTCAACCATATCCTAACTCTACCAACCATTAGCTCAACTCTACTGTGTCTGGTGCTTAAACCATGTTCCTCAGCACCACATCTACACATCTCTTAAACCCCTCCAGGGATGGTGATTCAACCACCTCCCTGGGCAGCCCATTCCAGTGTTTAATTACCCTTTCAGTGAAGAAGTTTCTCTTAATATCCAATCTCAACCTCCCCTGGCACCACTGGAGCCCATTTCCTCTTGTCCCATCCCTTGTTCCTGGGGAGCAGAGCCCGACCCCCCTGGCTCCAACCTCCTCTCAGGCAGTTGCAGAGCCAGCAGGTCTCCCCTCAGCCTCCTTTGCTCCAGGCTGGACACCCCCAGCTCCCTCAGCTGCTCCTCCTCACACTTGTGCTCCAGCCCCTTCCCCAGCTCCCTTGCCCTTCTCTGGACATGCTCCAGCCCCTCCATGTCCTTCTTGTCCTCAGGGGCCCAGAACTGACCCCAGGATTCCAGGTGGCCTCCTTTGGGACTGGATGTTCCTCTTCCAGTTATGGATGTGCTGAGCTGCATTGTCCAAACCTCTAGCAACATTCAAGCTCTGCTAAGGATTTTTAATGCATCCTCTTGGGCATTTGTTTCCAGCTGTGTTGGTGCTCAACCTCTGATCTTAAAACAGTATTAATAGTATTAGGTGGAGGAAATCTTCTCTGTTCAGACAGGGACTAGATATGGAAAATAATCTGTGCCAAAGAGCCAAGATTAGCAACTGGAAACAGGAGGTGTGGGTTGGATTGGAAATGACCATTGACCTTTTAACATGGCTGTGGGCTTAACTATAATGAATCGTTTGGAGATGGGTGGAGTCCACTTTGTCATCATGAATTCTGTAAAAACGTTCAAAACAAATATCTTTTTTGTCAGCATAGTTCTTGCTAGCAAAGATTTCCCTTAATCTTCATTTTAAATTCTCATTTGAGTTTTGTCACCTCTATATTTAGCACACTAGTTTTAGAGAATGAACCAAAGATCTAATTCTTTCAGTTCATTTTTATTTAATCAACTGACTTCATCTAGTTTCCTCTTGTTGACTTCCTTCTGATCTTTAGTGCTGTAAACCTCAAGCATTATATTTAATAGAATTTGATTTTAATTCTTTAGTAAAAGGCTTTATTTCTAAATTTCTGCTGTTTGGTAATCATGTAATTAAATGTGTTTAATCTCTCAGATGTCTCAGAGAATTCAAAGGTGGTTCTAGAGATATTTAGCTTCAAACACTTCCACTAAAGAAATCCAGATTTTGCCTTTAATGTAGAGGAAAAGACATTTGCCAGCTCTCGCAGGGGGGTTGGACTAGATGATCTTTTGAGGTCCCTTCCAACCCCTAGGATGATGTGATTCTGTGAAAGAAAATTATTTCCTGAAAGGCAGTTGGTTAACTTGTTATCTGAATCACAAAATACATTGTGAATGGAGAAAAGGAACAACCATCCTGGGTTTTGAAGATACTCCTGTGGAATTAAACACAGTTTTTAATATCAGAATGCTTCAAACTTGTTACTGAGTTTACTTTGGTTGGTGAAACTCCATTTTTAAATGAAGCTAGTTCAAAGAATAGATGAAACAGAATTT
Organism: Chaetura pelagica; assembly: GCF_000747805.2. NCBI lineage: Eukaryota > Metazoa > Chordata > Aves > Apodiformes > Apodidae > Chaetura > Chaetura pelagica. The sequence continues at coordinate 39,828 of NW_009954528.1, read as the reverse complement.
TGAGGTGGTAGTAATAATAATAGAGCTTGTGCAGCATAACTAGTTAGATAATATGGTTATCATTAATTAGTGAAATCAACTGTTGGGCATTGAAAAATGGAACTGAAAAATAACCTTTAAATCTTGCAACTTTGTTAAGGTGTGGGAGGGTGGCTAATCTGATGGTTATACTACATAAAGGCAGCTCACTTTTTTTTTGATAGAAGTCACCAGATGGGTTTTTTCATTTGTAATTCTGCTAAATGTGAAAGCTGTTGATCACAGTTGCAAAATTATTACTCATTGTAGTAAAAGTATCTTGTATTAAATGGAACAAACAAGGATTAATCTGTTAATTATCAAACATATTTGAGCAGTTGACTGGCATGCAAGAGAGGATGGATTTTCAACAGACAATAAGGCAGGTAAATGGGTTTGAAGTCCTACTGGAAGGCAAAAGGGACAGCAAAATGACATTAATTCAATTTTCAGGTGTTACTTGTGAAAACTTAAGGACAAAACCCCCAAATGCTCAGTCACTGAACCAATAGGTGTTGGGTTGGTTTTTTTTGACAGAAACACCACCTCCAGGATATATCAGTGAAGATGGAGAAACAAGTGACCAGCAGTTGAACCAAAGCATGGATACAGGTAACATTTCCATTACTTTAAAGACCTGGGATTGCTAGTTGTGATCCCTGTGCATGAGTGGCTGAATCCAGTCTTGAATGATGATGGCAGTAGCCTTCTCTTCAACCTGGTAGTTTTGGTTTAAAATATCACTTCCAGTGTTTTGTGAAGAAAATGATTCTTTTTAAAATTTTCTGTACCATCTGATTTCATTTGTTTCATAACAAAGGCAAACAGGTCTTCATCAGAAAGCCTTAAAATAGATTTTATTTCAACTTACCCCCAACTTTACCTCCTAGTAAAAAGTTCATTGGAGGAAAATGCCTGTTGGGCTTAAACAAGCTACAGAAATGCTGTGCTTTGAGAAACTGTCATGTTTTATCCCTTGTGCCATGTTTCAGATGAATTATTATATGATAGGCTCTACTGAAAGAGTAGTAGAAACATGAAGCATTTTGTCTTTGTGTGAAAGGGCTGGTAGATAATCTGGTTGGCCTTATACTTGGACAAAACACAGTTAATGTGCTGGGTAAGGACCTCCTGCTGTGTGCTGGCAGACTGGAGCCTGTGTTTGGTGAGCTCATGATAGCAACCTTTTTCAGTTCATTGGGATCAACTGCACTAGTTTCTCTTAAGAACTGCAATATTTTCCCACTAGGTGACAATAGGTACCTTAATTAAAAAGGCCTGAATTAAAAAGTCATTGTAGGAACGTTTCTGAGCACAGCTTCACTTTATTTTGTCTACTAGTGCACAAACTGTGTTGGAGAGCTCATGGTTTGTTGAGGTTTTTTTTCCTTCCTCATTCCAGGAAAGAATAATTGCCTCAAATGAGAAAATCCAGCTTGTTTTGGAGTTTCCTTCTCTGGAGACTTTCTCTGGATGCCTTTCTGAGTGATCAGCCCTAGTTTTTTGGTTCTGCTCTGGCAGGGGGGTCGGACTCTATGATCTTCAGAGGTCCCTTTCAACCTTGACATTCTGTGATTCTTTTCTAGAGATAAACCCTATCCTTTGAGAGAGAGAGAGGGCTAATGTCTTGATTGTCTTGTCCACTTTTTCTTAGCTTTTTTTCCCTGGATTTGGGAAGAGGTCACTACCTTCTCCCTAAATAAAGTTCTGTGCACAAAGTGAGAGCTCTGCCCATTACAACACAAAAGATATTGAGTTGATGAGTTCCGAGAGTCTGGAAAATGTCATCTTCATTCAGAATAAGCATGTGACTTGCTGGCAAACTGGTTGTAGGATTTTTGAGGTTTCTAGTCCTCTTTCCCCAGTCAATCATAGCCTGGGTAAGCTGGAAATCTTTCTAATTGTTTCTGTCTGTGTGATGACTCTTCTTTAAATATATATATATCATTGCATTAAAAATGAACATGTACTTTAAAAGAGCAAGAGGTGTATTTGGAGGAGGCTGTTGGGTTGGCTTCCTGATGATAAGCATAGTGGGGCTGGGTTAATAACTTGTTAATAACCACTCTATTTTTGTAGCTGTTGAGCTTCTAGCAAAGAGAAGAATATTATTGTATGTGCAGGAAAAGCATTTATAAAATGAGCAGTTGAAAGGACATTATCCTCTCAGTGCTCAGACTTGGTGTCTCCCTTGGATGTGTGTCCTACTGCTCTTCTCATGTGCTGTTTCACCTGTGGCCACAACACAATGGCTGCTCCCACCTGCTTTGATCAGGTGCCACTGCTGTGTGTCTGTGTAAATGCCTCAGGAAGATCAGATTCCCTTGGGTTTATTAAAGGAATGGTGACAAGATGTGACAGGAAAATGCTGCTCAGAACACTGAGTAAGTAATTAGGGTTGGTGAAAAGGGGAAGCAGGGCAGGAAAAGCTGAAGATGCACAGGGAAGATACTGAGCTTTAGCAGGGGAGCGTAAAAAGGAGCTTAGAGCTGCCTTTAGATAAAGAAACAGCATCAGATATGGTGTGGAACAGCATTTTCATATTAATATTTTTCTCCTTTGTGTGGTTCAGAGCTTGATAGTTTAATCTTAACGTTGCCAAAATGTTTGTGAGTTACAGAAAGGCAAGAGTAATGTCCCAGTGTCTGGCACCCACAGGAACATTAGCTTAATCATTTTGTCAAGCAAAATGCAAGTACTGAACTACATGAGCTGTGGTTAGATTAGATCACCCCTCTTTCCCCTCCTCCTTCCTTTATGTGGAATATTGAATTCCATTCTGTTTACGGGGTAGGTAAAAATGGCAGCAAAGCAAAATAGAATTGAAGTTGTTTGAGGAGACCACCACTTCTGTTGCTGGAAGAGGTAAATAGGGCAGAGATTTCAGCCTCAAATTCTGTGCTAAACTTGGAGTTTTTAAAAATGGTTTTATTTCTTTTTTAGATTTGCAACCAGTTACTTACTCGGAGCCTGCGTTTTGGTGTTCAATAGCATATTATGAATTGAATCAAAGAGTGGGAGAAACCTTCCATGCATCACAACCTTCCCTGACTGTAGATGGTTTTACAGATCCATCAAATTCAGAACGATTTTGTCTAGGTCTGCTTTCCAATGTCAACAGAAATGCTACAGTGGAAATGACAAGAAGACACATAGGTAAAAATCTCTGACCTTTTTTCACTTCAGTTTAACCATGAAATTATCTGGAATGATCCAGGCAGGATGGGAAGCCACTCAGTTATATGGAATTTCTGTTGCTCAAATTGCTGTCCCTCCTTCTGGAAAAAGTCAATCCACCAAGGCATCCCAAAGGGGAAGATTTTTGGCTTCAAGCTCATTGGACCTTGTGCAGCATTTCTGTTCAGAGTTGCTTATCATTGACATTTAACCTTTCATTACAAAATATGAGCATGTTGCTTAGTTTATTCTCATTTATAAACTGCAGAATGGACATGGGAATCCCTGAATTCTTGAATCCTTGAATTCTTTCCTGAAATGGGAAAAGCTGCCATTGAGTTAACATACTGCTTCAACATGATCAAGATGTTCACTGTAATAGTTAGTAAACAATATTGTTTTCCACAATGCAGCGTCTTGGCTTGAATTTCTTAATTAAACTACTTTTTTTTTTTTTTTTCCTCTTTCATTTAGCAACATCCAGGAGATGTTTTTGTTTTTACTTCTAGTAAAAAAGTTCAACCTCTTTTAGTGTAGGACCTTCTGACTTCCTCTAAGCCAAATCCAAATGCTTGTCTCATAAACTTGTAGATGTGCAGAAAACCAGGCTGTGCTTGTGCTAACTGATCAAAGTGGTCAATAATGAGGGAAGCAAACATGTCAGGAGCTCTGAATGTTTGATAGAGCAGCTCACATTTCATTTGCAAAATAGTTTGAAAGAGAAAGGGGAGAGGATCTATGACCTCTAAAAAGGACATGTTAATTGTAAACAATTTTCTCTGGGAGATCAATTCTACATTGTCTCTTTTGTGCTACAAATAATGCATAGAGAGTTTTATTCTCAGGTAGAGAACAAGATCACCATTTAAAAGTGAGCAATAGGATTTCTAGTGGGTATTTCTTGTTAATAGGGTTAAATGAAGGCCTGGCTTTTTTGTCAAAGTAGCACAGAGGGGTGTGCAGGTGGTTGTGAAAAATTGGGTGCATATAAACAGAGACATCCCTTTCTTGCCATTGTGGCCTCTGTCACTTCACATATGACACCTGATATTAGCACAAATTTGGCTTCTCCTGGATCTTAATATTTTACAGGTTGAGTGAGTTGGAGGTGTTCAGCCTGGAGAAGAGAAGGCTCCAGGGAGACCTTAGAGCACCTTCCAGTGCCTGAAGGGGCTCCAGGAAAGCTGGGGAGGGGCTTGGGACAAGGGCAGGGAGTGATGGGATGAGGGTTAATGGTTTCAGACTGGAAGAAGGAAGATTTAGGTTGGACATTAGGAAGAAATTCTTTCCTGTGAGAATGGTGAGACACTACCCAGAGAAGCTGTGGCTGCCCCATCCCTGGCAGTGTTGAAGGGCAGGTTGGATGGGGCTTGGAGCAACCTGGGCTGGTGGGAGGTGTCCCTGCTCATGCAGGGGGGTTGGATCTAGATGGCCTTTCAGGTCCCTTCCAGCCCAAACCAGTCTATGATTCTATGATTTTTATTTCAATTTTGATATTTCTTGAAGTGGATAAGATTTTTGGTAGTGAGCACTGCTTCCTAACTCGGGTTTGGTTACAATCTCATACATGACTAGAAAGTTCTTTCTCACTTGCCCCAAAAAATGATTCTGCTTCTACTTCAAACATTGTGTCTTGGTGGGAGAAAAATGCCAGTTCATTGTGTTCTGCTCCAGCAGTGTGATCCTCTAGAGAACTGATTGCTGTTAGGAAGAAAAACCTTGGGCCTTCTCTGAGACCAAAATACTTGGGTCATCTCCTAACTAGAGGTCCTTTAACTCTTGCTCCAGGAAGGGGAGTCCGTCTCTATTACATCGGGGGAGAAGTTTTTGCCGAGTGCCTCAGCGATAGCGCCATTTTTGTTCAGAGCCCCAACTGTAATCAAAGATACGGCTGGCATCCTGCAACGGTGTGCAAAATTCCACCAGGTTAGTAGCCCCCCAGAAAGGTCCCCTCCATTAATACATCCCCCTGGATGTATTAATGGGGTACATTTGCTTCCCTTGTGGTGGTTTCTTCAGAGCTCTGGGCTCCCGTGTAGTGAAAACAAGTGGTGGTTGATTGTTCGTTTGTATCGATGTATCATTTTGATCTGTTGTTTCTTTTTCTTGACAGGATGCAATCTAAAAATCTTTAATAACCAAGAATTTGCTGCTCTTCTGGCTCAATCTGTGAATCAGGGTTTTGAAGCAGTTTATCAGCTTACTAGAATGTGTACTATAAGAATGAGTTTTGTTAAAGGATGGGGAGCTGAATACAGGTAAGAAAAAAGCCTTTCCTTTTCAATTGAGAGTTAATAATTGTTCTTTTTGCACTCCTACATGATTTCTTGATTTGAAAGCCACATGTACACGCTTCTTACTGCTACTATAGATAATCTCCCTGCAAGGTGAACCCATATTTTCCTTTTTCTCCCCCTCAGCTGTGGAGCTCCTAAGTCATAGAAACTAGTAAACTGATTTTAGTGTTGCATTGAAGTCAGCTCTTGAGCAAGGAATGTTGTCAAATTCCATTTCCTTCCTCAGTCCTGCTTCCTTGTGTATTGTGGTGAAATCACTGACAACATCGAGAAGTTTCACAGTTTGTGCTATGAGATTATTTGCTGTTTGTTACAGCAGATGTACAGTCATTTTGGTCTCTGTCCTGTTTTGTATGGAGCTTGAGTGTGTTAGGTTGTGGTGCAGGATGCATTTGACACTTACCTGATGGAAAGAACTGGAATCACCTGGAGTGCATTCTGCAGGATTAACCAGCTGGAGGACACACATTTAAGGGTTGACAAATATTTTGGAACTTGTAGTGGAAAAAACTTCTCTGGAGTAAGATGACTGTATTTGTGTAGTAAAACTGCCAAAACCAGTTTTTTGAGTGGGGGGAAAAAAAAAATAAATTTATTTGCCTTTGAATAGATTAAAATTGTATTCTCTGCTAGCACAAACCAAGAGCTATAGTTAGGGACAATGCCTGTTTTTAATATATATGGGAATTTGAGAAGAAAAAAAAATTACTTTTAACTGAATGCTGTTAAAAATGTCAGTTTGGAGAGCTGGAGATGTGGTTTTAAACAAACCCCTTAAGCCTCTAGAAATTGTGCAGTGAAAGAATGAAGCCTGACATACCAATACCCTATTGATATGCCTAATGTTTTCTTGAAAATCCATATTACTTCTGAAGCTGAGGAATTCCATGTGGATTCCCCTGTGAATCCTGAGGTTCTGATTCTTTTGTCTGCTCTTGAAACACATCCATGTCAATACCAGCATCAGCACAGGGGGGGAAGCTGCTTGGCTAAGTGAAGCCAATTTTGTAAAATCCTAATTAGATGAAATGAAGAAATTTGAGTAATGGAATAAATTGGGACCTCTTTGTTAGCAAGAGGAACACAAGAAAGGATCTGGCTCAAGTTTAAAGAACTGTTGGATTTGGCTCCAAAGATGTATACACTTAAGGCATAATTAAATGCAACATTCAAATCAGAATAGCAGAAAAGCTTAATCAGTCAGATGACATGGAGACAACTTGAAGTGAATGGAGTTGTTAAATGCTGGGTTAAAACAGTGGGGGGAGGCTTTTGGTAAAGCTTTTTCTTAGGATGGAAATTGTTGGATGTTAGTAGTCTGTAAACCCTTCAGAAATCAGAGGGTTGAAAAAGCTCCAGTGGCAACAGCCCAGAAACTGATTACTGACAGATGGTGCTAAGAAATTATTGATGCACAAAACTTGCAAGTTGTGATTAAAGCAAGGAGAGGTTGCTCCTGCAAACACAACCTTGAGTGTCAATGTAGTCTGAATTGTCAGAATAGACCAGGAAGCTGTAAAATCCATCATTCTTCAAACTCCTGTGCTTTGTTGTTATGTCCAAAAGGTTTCTCGTATCACAGGTTTTGGCAAAGCTGAAGAGAAGCCACCAAGTTGGTGAAGGGTCTAGAGGACAAGTAAGTCATAAGAGGAGCAGCTGAGGGAACTGGGGTTGTTTAGTTTGGAGAAGAGGAAGCTGAAAGGAGACCTCATTGCCCTCTACGACTACCTGAAAGGAGGTTGTAGGGAGGTGGGTGTTGGCCTCTTCTCCCAAGTGAATAATGACAGGACCAGAGCAAATGACCTGAAGTTGCACCAGGTTCAGGGCATGTTCTGGTGGCTGAGGTTGGGAGGGGGGGCTCTGGGTCTTTTTTGGTGGAGTGTGGGTGGTTTTTGTGTTTGTTTGGGTTTGGTTTTTTTGTGCTGATGGCTGGACTGGGTGATCTCAGAGGTCCTTTCCAACCTTGATGATTCTGTGATTACTTCATTTTAGGCATCTGTGCATAAACATGCAGACATGGCAAGGTGATAGATTCTATAAGTTTGGGCAGACAAAGTAGCTTTTTGCTTCATACATGTTGGTTTGGATTAAGGCAAAAGTTCAGCTCAGCAGCCAAGTGTTCACATTAGCACAGGAACCGTCCAGGTCTAGGATCATCTTCCAAAGAAAGTTCAGTAGAGGTAATTACAGCCAAGAAATTGAGTGATACACAAACTGGAAATCCATGGGGAGGAGGCTGAGTTTTAGCTTGGAGGCAGCTGCTGTTTGTCACTGTTTTATTGACTTTGCCAGTGGAGTGCAAAGCCAGGGCTGTTGAACAGTAAACTTTTGAGGAAGTGTGCTGTGGAACACATTGTAGGGGAGTTGACAGCAGGGGAATAATGAACTTCCTACTTTGGGAGAGGATTTGGGCCTAAATGGAATGACATTTCCTGTGGTTTAGATTGTTCTTTTATTGGATCACTTTGTTTTGGCAGGAGCTTTTGGGGCTAAGATAACAATGTTTTTTAGAGTGCTGAGGGAGCTCAGACCCCAGCCACTTCCTTCTAGAAAATGTGAAACCACAGACAAGTTCTTGAAATCCATCCTCTCACTGACTTAGTCCTTCTGCCTTTTCACTTCCTCTGTATAAACAGATTTCCTTAAAGAAAAGGGTTGCAGTCCTGAGAGTAAAAGTGAAGGGGCTGGGTTTGTGTCTGATCTGCTGCCTTTGAATCTGAATTCCTCCTTGCTTTGACTTTGGAGGATAGTTAGAATTACTAGGAAAAACTGGCTGAGCAACAGCCAGTTTGGTTTGGGAAAACTCCCATGCCTGGAGTAGGTAGAGTGAAATACCAGGATTTCTCAGGCAGAGTGTATCCAATATTGATTGCCTTCCTTTGGAGATGAGAAGGAGGATTTTTTTTTTTAATAACAGGTCTCTGAAACAAGGATATATGGGAGTGGGAATGAAGCCTTTCTGGCTGTCAGTCCTTCAGCTTTACTGAGACTTTCTGTTTGATGTAGGGCTTCAGTTGTGGAAAGTGGCAAGCAAGTTGAGAAAGCAGAGAAGGGAAACACTATTTTTACTGAAATTGTTTGTGTGAGGATGTCACAGTACAAAGCACACGCAGAAGTGTAAGATGTCAGGAAATCAGAGATAAAGTTTGGTGTTCCTTTGAGATAGCATCAGCACAGTACAACCACACACTGTGTTTTGAAGTAGTGTTTCTCACAACATCTAGCAGTTTCCTTACATGTTTATCTTGTTGATTGCTCCACAAACTCAGCCCTTATAATTGGGGTAGGACTGTGCTGTTTGGCCATGCTGGCAGTGCAGAGCCAAGTGGCTCTATCCCATATTTCTCAGTAGTTGTCTACAAAATTCAAACCCAGTTATGCATGCAGGCTCTTTGAATCACTGAATAATTTGGGTTGGAAAGGACCTTGAAGATCATCTAGTTCCAACCTCCCTGTCACAGGCAGGAAGTTTGAACTCTGTGATGTGAATATCGTGTTGGTTGGAGAATCTTCAGTTTTGAATTTCTTTTTAGAAGTCAAGTCTTATTTATTATACACCTGAAGCAATGCTGCAGTTCTTCTCTAGAGCAGAATATTCTTCATGTAACAAAGAGTGTCATTATTGTTGTCTTACAGATGTGGGGTGTTCATGGGTGCTTTGTTTGGCTTTTGTTTGTAATAATTCAAAGACTGAATGAAGCTTAGTAACAATTCTGTTAATGGTTGCAGATTTTTATATTTTGGCCTAGCAGATATGGATGATCATGAGATGGAGAAATTGATGGCAGCCAAAACTGCTTTCTGACTTTTCCTCTTCTTGGTTTTCTAGACGACAGACAGTAACAAGCACTCCTTGCTGGATTGAGCTTCATCTGAATGGACCTCTACAATGGTTGGACAAAGTATTGACTCAAATGGGCTCCCCTTCAGTACGCTGCTCCAGCATGTCCTAAAACAACTCCTTCCCTTTACCACTGGGCTTAAAAATCAAGTCCAATCAACAGACTTAATATAACAGCTCGTCTGTCATAGTATTTGTGTGTGGTCCCCATGAACTGTTTACTATCCAAAAAGGTTTCTACAAAAAAAAAAGGAAAAAAGAAAAGAAAAGAAAAACAGCACTTGAGGTCTCATCAGTTAAAGCACCTTGTGGATTCTGTTTCCTATACTCTGATACTAGATGAAAATGTAGTGTATAGAAATGCCTTCTTCAGAAAGAAGAAGGGGACAGTTCTAAAGATTCTTAATGGTGTTTTTATTGGGTATATAATTGAGTGTCCTAATGGTTTATCAATAACATGAATAGCTAAGTATATGTACAGGTAATGTATCATGATCTCAAATATCACAGTATTGTGCTGTTCTACATTTTAGTTCCCATAAATAGTTGTTTGTTGGTTTTTTTTTTATTAGGGCAAACCTCATAAAATTCCAAGATTCTTCTCCTTTATTCTTTTATATTTTTTTATATAAGCAGGTTTTTGAGTTGTCCTCAACATAAAAAGCAGACTTTCCTAGTAGAAAAAAGCTTAACTTTTTTGCTGCCTTCTTAAAGAAAATTCCCTCCATTGGATGGGAAAAGAAATGTCATGAGATTAATCTGTGAAATCTTGAGACACTTTATATGCTTAATGGGGCCTAAAATGATTTCATATTATAAATTCCAAGTATCCATTGCACTATGAGTCTCTTTTTCCCTACCCGTCTGAGATGATGCATCTGTTGCCAGCAGTATTGCTGACACTGGTGTCATTTGGGACTTTTTTGTACCTTGAATCATTGAAATCAGTGTGTGTTTGTTTTTTCTCATGGAATGAGAATTTACAGTAGCATTGGATGCTGGATTTAAGTACACAAGGTTATTGGCTCACCCCTTACATCTGTATTTTTATTTTTCAATAAACAGATGTTACTAAAAATCTTAGGTTTTAGGTTTCGGAGCCCAATACCTTGCAAAAAAAACGCCAAAATCCTTTCCCAGGGTAAAGTAGACTCTCTTGTGTAGGATTGAAATAGATGCAGTTTCTTAACATATTTCAGAATTTAAATTTCTGATCTGAGTGGCTTTGTACAGCTTCCTGACATACCAGATCATATGTATTCATTATGTCATAACGGGCCTTGTTATTAAAAGTAGTTGCTTCTGCAAAACCTCTAGGATAGTGGTTGCTGAGGTATGACCAGCAAAGGAGGACTTGTAGGTTCTTCATGACAGTGCATGTTATTGTGAACCCTTGGACACTACAGCTGCACCATATAAAAAAAAAAGAAAAAAAAAGCAACATAAATATTCTGAAATATATTCTACAGATAAGTCTGGGTTGGGGAAGGGTTGGGAAACTGTATAGAAGGGTTATTCTGACTTGAAAAATATACATCTTACTAACAATCTTGTGATCTAGCTGTCTGTCATTCTTCTGTTATTGTGGCAGTAGAAGGATTGCCTTTGTCTGGTTTTCTCCCCCCCCTATTGTTTCATCCATTACACTAGTAGTGTACTTTGTAAGTACAACTAGTGAGAACTTAGCTTGGAGAACAAACCATGTGGCCAGTGTTACAGCTTTTAATCCCTTGACTCAATCCATGCTAGTGGTGGATATTTTTATGCCATCATGACTAGGGCATAGAAGCAATACCAAAATAAATAAATAAATAAATAAATATTAAAAAAAAACAAGCCTTGAAAAAGTGGGCCAGACACCTTGGAGAAAAAAAGAATAATTGGCAAAGCAGCTACCAGTTTGTGCTAGTTTTACCAGTAGACTAATGTATTGGTAGAACTTGTGAACCTAAGAAATAAGCTTCATGCGTGTTGCATTTGCCTAATATGTGAATACACTAATAAAAGTTTTAATTCTCATGATGGTGGTTCTTTTTCTTAATTGCTGCCTATGTTTTCTGTTGTAGGTTAGCAATCATTCTAACCCAAGAAGTGGCACAAGTGTCCTGCATGTTGTGGCTGGAAAGGAGGAGTAGTTTAGGTGTTACAATTGTTAAACAGCTGGAGGTTCTGGATCTGTGTGTGTTTAATGGCAAAGGCTTCTACTCCAATTAAAGCAATCATTTTTCTCTTCCACAATCAAATGACATCCTGCTGGCTCAGATGTTTACTTTCACCTTGTGAAGCAGTTAGATAAGAGTGAAAGCCTCCATTGCATTTGGGAGCAGGTTGCAACTTGAATCAGTTGGGTGACCTAATTCTGCAGCCTCCTTACTGTGGATCTGTGTGTTCCTTCAGTTGCAGGGATCTTTCTTGCTTTGCCTTGAACATTGGAACAACATTGACTGCTCCCTTTTTTTTGGTGTGCACTTCCAAGTAGCCTACAAGGCCACAGCAGACACTATCTGTAGGGCTTGTCTATGTGCAAGGCCATCTCAATCTGTGTAGAAGTCACTTGTTGTTTTTTTAACTTCTGTTTAGCAGCACTAAAATATTTTTTCCTGCCATTGCTGTTGCAGTCACAGCTTAGTGGAACAAGAGGACTTCTCTGAACTTGAAACATTTGCTTGCCTGTATTTCATTGAGTTGCCTTTGGCAGTTCTTGAGTAACTTTCACCTACTCCTGTTTCTTAATCCAGTGCCTTTCTGACTTACCCCACTGCTGTTCTGCTCTTCTTCAAAGTTTGACCAGTGCTTGCTCAAGCATCTCAAAATGTGGAATGCCTGTGGTACATATGGAATATGACTTCTCATCCCTCTTCTGCCAAAGTGCTGATGTCCAAAGTACAAATTAAAAGTGAGTTATTTTTTGTCAGTGAGGCTGCTTTGTTAAATAAAATCCTTACCAAGCAGAAGCCACTCGGCTGGAGATACCTTTATGGGTAGCCAGCTGCTCCTTTGTATTGTGAAGCTGGAAAAAACTCTGGATGTAACTGTTGCCTTAAATTTGGACTGGGTTTCAGTGTCTCTTGTCACTAACCCTGGCTGAGCTTGATGCTCATAGGACTGCCAAAGCCAAGCAATCAAAAATCAGGTAGCTGATGGAAACACCTGAGCCTAAAAGGGATTTTTGAGTTGCCTTTTAGCACCTTGAATGCTCTGAGCTGACATTTCAGGACTTTTCCCCCTCCAAAGGAAAACCCAATTTCCTTTAGAAGTTGTTCTAGGGCTGAGGCTTTGAGAATAATGTCAAATGCTTGGACTTTTGCACCTTGAAACTGTGAGAATTGATAGTAGAGCATCATCTGTGTGTTTCCCCCTTCCTTTTTGTGCATGTTTCCTACCCAGGTGGCAAGCTCCCTGCAACAGAAATTCTCTGCTGTTACTGAGCCATTTGCATTGGAGTGTTCCAGGTGCTGTTGCACAAATTTAGAACATGGTGAGATGATCTGTGGTGTTTTCTTATCCTTATTCAAGACCTTATGCTTCATCAGCACTTAACCTCCTGAGACCGATTGCAGGCAAGAAGTGCCTGCAATCAAGAAGTTTCACTTCAGATTCCCTGTATGATCAGCAGGGAGAAGTAAAGTCTGGGGCTCTCAGTTGCTTCTGGTAGAGTCTGTTGGCTGAAGTGCATGAAGGAAATACGAATATCTGCCTTGGAAGGTTCATAGAATCCTAGGGGTTGGAAGGGACCTCGAAAGATCATCTAGTCCAACCCCCCTGCCAGAGCAGGGTCACCCAGAGCACATCACACAGGAACGTGTCCAGGTGGGTGTTGAATGTCTCCAGTGAAGGAGACTCCACAACCTCCCTGGGCAGCCTGTCCCAGGGCTCTGTCACTCTCACAGTAAAAAAAATTTTTTGGATATTCACCTTGAACCTCCTATGCTCCAGTTTGCACCCAAAGGTTCTATCAAAATAGTCAGATGTTTAGGAATAATAGCTTTAAAGTAATTTGCATAGTGAAAACTAGAAATCTCAACTACCAAACTTCACTGAGCTTTTGCTTTTCATGCGTCCAACTTGACTTTTCATGTTGGTGTGGGAGGGTGTGAAGTTTGGGGATTTGATAATCATCTGCAGCTCTAAACTGTTGGCACAGTCAACTGTCTTTAGTTTTAACCTTCAAACTTGTCATACTTGGTTGTGGTTACAGCTTTTGGGGTTGTTTTTTTTTGGCGTTCCAAACTGCAATTTTACTGCAGCTGGGTTTTGAGTTAAAATATTGTGAAATACAGGATTTCACTATATTCCACCCACACAGTGTTTTACTGGAGTATGAAGCAGTGTTCCTTTTCCCAAAAAACAAGTTTGACTATAACCTAATTTTGGGGACACTGAAGCTTCAATACCAGCTCTGAAGAGCCAGTGAGGCACAGTCTTTGTTAGAAGAGTCACACATAGATTAAATAACATGCCAGCTGTACTGGAAAGTGCTTCCAGAAGGACTTGCTCAGGGAATTTAAATTGCAACTGGTCTGAAAGTTTATAACTATGAAGAAAATATTAATGTAGTGTGTTGTTTTGGGTTTTTTCCTGACCACTTAACCATCATAAACTGGATTAAGGGAGGCCATTTAAAAATAACCTTCAGTCATGTTGGTCCTTTTTTATTTTTTGTCTCTCCTGTAAAAATTTCTCTGTTTCTTCTCTTGGGAAAGCAGAGTTTGTGGGGTAAGTTTCTAGTTACCAGATTGTCACAGCTACAAGAACTAGAATCCAGGCTTCAAAGCTGAGAACTGTATTTGATGTTGTATTAACAGTTGTCTCATTAACTGTAATCAGCAGTAAATCTAGTTAGTTGGCAGAAGAAAAATGGATGGTAAATAATGGGTATGTAAAGATGTCTTGATTATTTTCCCCCATGCAGGTCTAATCAGAATGGATTCAGTACAACCCTGTTGCTTGCCTTGTTCATTTTGGAAATATATGCTCCACTTAATTTTCTTTTCATGGAATCATGGAATTGTCAGAGTTGGAAGGGACCTCTAGAGATCATCCAGTCCAACTCCCCTGCTAAGGCAGGATCCCCTGGAGCACATTCCCCAGGGCTGCATCCAAGTGGGTCTTGAATGTCTCTAGAGAAGGAGACTCCACAACCTCCCTGGGCAGCCTGTCCCAGGGCTCTGTCACCCTCACCATGAAGAAGTTTCTCCTCAGATTTCAGTGTCACTTCCCATGTTGAGATATTTGTAGGCATCGATCAGTTCTCCCCTCAGCCCCTCTCCAGACCTTTCCCCTTGCCTCCAGGGTCTGGGATTCAGGAGGGACAGCTTTAGCAATGAAGACTGAAGCAAAGAAGGCATCAGTAACTCCACCTTCTCTGTGTCTTCCACCACTAGGGCACCCACCTGACTCATCAGAGGGCCTCCATTTTCCCTAATCTTCCTATGGATATGCTGAAAAAGCCTCTTCTTCTTGTCTTTAACCACAGTGGCCAAGTTGAGTTCTGCTTGAGTCTTGGCCCTTCTAATTTTCCCCCTGCTCAGCTTCACTACATCTTGGTGTTCCTCATAAGTTGCCAACCCCCTTTTCCAAAGGCCATAAGCTCTCCTTTTGTTCTTGAGGCCCAGCCAAAGCTCTGTTTAGCCAGGCTGGTGGTCTTCCCTGTCAGCTCATCTTTCAGGACCTGGGGATGGCCTGCTCCTGTGCCTTTAGGAGTTCCTCCTGCAAGTATGACCAGCCTTCCTGGGCTCCTTTGCCTTTCAGGACTGTCTCCTGAGGGACACTCGACCATGCTCTGAAGCAACCCAAAGTCTGCCCTTTGGAAGTCCAAGGTGGCAGTTCTGTTGGCTCCCCTCCTTGATTCTCCAAGAATTGAGAACTTTTATCATTTCGTGATCACTCTGCCCAAGACAACCTCCAACCTTTATATCCCCTGCAAGACTGTCTCTGTTTACAAGCAACAGGTCCAGCAGGGCACTTGCCCTAGTTGGCTCCCTCACCAGCTGAGTCAGGAACTTGTCTTCCACACACTCCAGGAACCTCTGGGACTGTTCCCTCTCTACTGCTGTGTTATATATTTCCAGCAGACATCTGGGAAGTTGAAGTCTCCCCCTGAGAACAAGGGTTGATGATGGTGAGACCAATGTCAGCTGCTTATAGAATATTTCATCAGCCCCTACATCCTGGTTGAGGAATCTATGACAAACTCCAGCAGCACTGAAAATGAAAACAAAGTTTCTGTCACACTTGATTATTCTGGTAACAGCAGCTATTTGCTTGTCTAAAGCTGAAGGAAGGGATCATAAAACATCCATGTGTTCCTCATGAATTCATTGAGCTCATGTCAACCTGAGGCTGCCAATTCCATTTGATTGGAAAACTCAGCTTTGCTTTCAAGTCTTTCTTGCTTGCCGTTTCATTTTGAAGTAAAATTCCCAGAACTGTTGTGGCACCAAGCGTAAAAAAAAACCCACCAAGCCCAAACATCAGATTTAGGTTGCCAGAAGTTGCAGTTTTTATCTTCTGGTGAAGGTGTGGGTGGTGTCCATGGGTCCTTATTTAATCTTTGCAAGGAGTTGGCTGGGTGCTTGGTCACCTTTGAGCAAGAGGTAGGAAGACAGAGGTTGGAGCCTCAAGCATGGTTTCCAGGAAAGCTGGAGTAGAAGCAGGTCAAGCTGTAGAGCCACCATAGTTTGGACCAGGGAATTGCAAAGTTCCCAGGGTTAATTGTCATGTGCTCCAAACTCTTTAGAGATCCACAACAGTTGGACAGGGAATAGTATATGGGTAAGCTCAGCTTGCCTAGATGCATGAATTACTTTGAAATAAAACTAATGCATAATGAAGTTAGAAACACTTCACAAGTCCTGTCTCTTCTGGTTGTGTTGCCTGTCCTTGAAGAGTTGATCTGTAGGATTCCTGAAGCTGAGAAAAAAAAAGATGTGCTTAAGCTGGTGAGACTTGGGTGGGGGTTGTTCAGCATGGTCTCCTCAGGGCTTTCACAGCTGGGTGTTGGTGTATTTTTTTTTCTTCCTGATGGAGCCTGTGGTTACAATCAAAAAGCTTCAGGCAGCAGAAGCAGGCTTCTCAGGAGAGGAGCAAGATTTGACTCTGCTGAAGCTTTGAGAAGAGCAAAATTTATCTCCCTTGAGGGTTGACTCCCCAGATTGCTGAGAGTACAGAAAGGGCTTCAGAATTAGTTGTGGTGTATTTCTGTGATTAGTCAGCAAAGAGCATTGACTGGTAGAGGAGAATCTGGACAAAAAGTAGATTTGTAGTGGGGAAGAAATGAAAATAGTGTTTTGGATGAGGAGTTGTCATCTATCTGAGGAGCTGAGCAGGCAGGCTGTGGGTTGGGAAGGACTGTGGTTGATCTGGAGGGCAACCACCTCCAGGCTGCACATACCTCAGAAGACCCTGGTTTGCAGAAGAGAAACATCCACAGCACTGAGGTGTATGTTCATACACCAACGTGAAGCTTCTCCTTCTGCAGTGAAGCCTTGTAAATGATAACATGAATTGAGGAGTTCACCATCTTTTCTTTGACAGCTTCAGAAGTCTTCAGAGTCCAACGGGAGGAAAAACTGCAGCTATTCACAAGGCTGATGTGAGGGGAAAACACCTTCATTGTGTAGCCAGACTTTGAGGTTTGTGAATGACATGAAAATGGGCAAAGGGCCAGGGTTGAGAACTTACTGGAGCTTAGTAGAACAGGAAAAGTGGTGGAGCTGAAAAAAAAAGAGTGGCTGATGCTCAGCAGTGCTATAGATGGTCACAAAAGACCCTCTTGCTACTTATCTTCTTAGTTATAGGTCATAAAAGTAGTTTTGGAACAGCATGAAATAATTGTTGGAGCACAGGAGCAGGCTTAGTGAAAACTGGGCTGAGGGGAGCACAGGTCTGGTTTTACATCTCTATTGTTGTCAAAGCTAAGGTTAAACCTGGTCCCTTGAGGAGCAACTTGAGCTGAGGACTGAAGAACTGACGCAACTTGAGCTGAGGACTGAAGAACTGACACAACTTGTCCTGCAGCCTGGCACTGGGTGGAAGAGACTGTTACCTGACCACAAG
>NW_009954528.1:21754-22412 GCF_000747805.2 Chaetura pelagica | reverse complement strand
AGTAGTAGGAATAGAAAGCCCACAAACTCTGTGGGAATAGGTTTACTTGTAGTATCTATGTGAATTCTAGTTCTGGAGAAGAGAATTTTGCTTTCATGAGAGTGCTCAGAGAGTCCTTGGGAATGTTCAAGTGCTCCTCAGCAAATAGTGTATCTCATCATGTGAGGAGTAGGTGTTGTAATGTGGTTTTTTGGGGGGAGGGATTGATTTTTTAGAGACTTAGCAGAAAGTCTGATTTACTGAAACTCTGCAAGACTCCTTTGTCTTCTGGTTTTATTCTAAAAACCCTTAAATCCAGTTAGTGGATTTGTGTGTGACAATCCAGCAGCCATGCTTGTTAAATCTGAAGAAAACACTTCTGAGGCCCTGAAGAAGAATATTCAAGAGGTTTATTTTCTAAAATGCTTGTTTGCCAATAGCAGGAAGTCATCTTAGAAAGGGGGAGGAAAAAACAACTTCAAAAGTTGTCTACTTAAAAAGAGGGGGGAGGTAGGAAAGGAATTAGTGTGTGAGCAACAGTCATGGAATCACGGAATGGCAAAGGTTGGAAGGTACCTTCAAGATCATCAGGTTCCAACCTCCCTGCTATGAGCAGGGACACCTCCCACCAGCCCAGGTTGCTCCAAGCCCCATCCAACCTGCCCTTCAACACTGCCAG
>NW_009954528.1:19269-21708 GCF_000747805.2 Chaetura pelagica | reverse complement strand
GAGCCCCTTCAGGCACTGGAAGGTGCTCTAAGGTCTCCCTGGAGCCTTCTCTTCTCCAGGCTGAACACCCCAACTCTCCCAGCCTGTCTCCAGAGCAGAGCTGCTCCAGCCCTCTCATCATCTCCGTGGCTTCCTCTGGATTTGCTTTAGGAGCGGAATGTGCTCTTTCTGTTTGGGACTCCAGAACTGGATACAGTACTCCAGGTGGGGTCTCACCAGAGCAGAGGAGGAGAATCACCTCCCTTGACCTGCTGGCCACACTTCCTTTGATGCAGCCCAGGACATGGTTGTTTTACTGAAGTCTTCAGATACTTCTCCTGCCTGTCAACCCTATGTACTTTCAAATCAGTTTAAACTCTTGGGGAACTTCTTGGTTGCCATTACATGATGATGCAGCAGCAGAGTCTCTATGAAAAGCCACATCTTCCTGCTTTCCAGTCTCAGGCTGGTTTCCCTGAGCCATGGAATATTTTGATGGGTTACCACCATTGGCAGCCTGTAGCTCTGAGTCATGGAATCTCTGAAGTCACTTGTACATGACTACAGAGATGTGTTTTGCTTTGTATGCCCCTTCCTTTGGCTTGTGGAGTTGTTCTGGTTTCAGCCCTAGGAGACCCATCAGGGTAGAGTGGCTCTCTTGTCCTTAGTTAATGAGTTAGTGGTGGAGTGACCAGACTGTAACTCAAGATGGGGGTGGCCTTCTAACCAGCTGAAATAGGAAAGTATCTTCAAAGAGGCAAAAAAATGAGAAACAGGTGTTGATATTTGTGAAACTAGTTGGACATCAGTTGACGACTATTTTTGTTCTTACTAGTCTTGGAATGTGCAGATGTGACACTTCCACAAGGTGCCCTTGCTCATGAGTAAGGGTAGAGCTGCTTTGCAGAAGGCCTGAGGACCCTGACTGACCTTCATTCCTTGTGTAGGACCAGCTCGTTCGACCTTAGGCATCAACCCAGTGCTTGTTTCCAAAACAATCTGATAAACCATCTGTGCACTTCTCACCTCCCAGAGAAGGTGGGTGACAGTGACCAGTGACACATCCTGTTTTAAGTACAGGGTTTGAAATACAATCTGTTGCTTGGAAGAGAGAAGAAGTTTGAAAGAACAAAAGCAAATGAGCACTTTGGCTTTCATGTTTCCTTGAGGATCACTCCATCCTTTGAAAATTCCTATTCTTATAAAAATAAAAGAGGAGTTTCTTTGTTGATGACACTGCTTTAAAGAACTTAAAACACCAAGAAAGGCCTTTGATGAACAGTTTTAAGTCATGATTTTCATCCCATCTGCAGAAAAGGTCACTGAATTTTAGAATCAACCAGAGAATGCCAGGTTGGAAGGGACCTCAAAGTTCATCTGGTGCAACCTTTCTAGGTGCTACACTAGTTGATATGAGATGGCTCAGCACCCTGTCAAGCTGAGACAGGCTTTCTACTGAATATTTCTCACTTTGTTTTTTTTTCCTTTCCCATCTAACATGAAAATGCTCTTGTCTCCACAGAGGGTGGGCATTTGGTTCCAGAGCTCCTCCAGCTGTTGTTGGATATGGCACAAGAACTTCTGTTTGGATGTGAGCATTTCTCTTTCTCAAAGCTGTTGTAGGAATCCAGGCCACTTCAAAACTTCTCAGGGTTTTCACTCCTCTCCCTACCTTCTAACAACAGGACTGGCTGGTCTTCAAAAAATTCCTTGTGTTATACTGGTTCTTAACCTTCCAGCCTCATGTGCAGGTCTGGAGCCCCCAACATAAGAACATGGAGCTGAGTCCAGAGGAGGCCACAGAGATGATGAGAGGGCTGGAGCAGCTCTGCTCTGGAGACAGGCTGGGAGAGTTGGGGTGTTCAGCCTGGAGAAGAGAAGGCTCCAGGGAGACCTTAGAGCACCTTCCAGTGCCTGAAGGGGCTCCAGGAAAGCTGGGAAGGGACTTGGGACAAGGGCAGGGAGGGATGGGATGAGGGGGAATGGATTAAAACTGGCAGAGGGGAGATTTAGGTTGGACATGAGGAGGAAATTCTTTGGTGTGAGGGTGGTGAGACCCTGGCCCAGGTTGCCCAGAGAAGCTGTGGCTGCCCCATCCCTGGCAGTGTTGAAGGGCAGGTTGGATGGGGCTTGGAGCAACCTGGGCTGGTGGGAGGTGTCCCTGCCCATGCAGGGGGTTGGATCTAGATGGGTGCCTTCCAACCTAAACCAGTCTATGAATCTATGTTGCTGAGGTGCCTCCACCACTAGGCTCAGCTGCCAGATCCTCTCATTCAAGTGAAAGGAGCCAAGGTGCTAACCTTCCATTGCATGCATCACTGGTCAACTTCCATATCTTCTCCAAGCAGTGTCCTGTCTCTGAGGCCTGCAGTGCAGATGCAGTGTTGGACTGATGATCTTTGTGGTTGGGGTTGGTGTGGAGGACTGACCCTCTGCCCTTTGTTTTAATGATGTAGGGAA
>NW_009954528.1:14467-19257 GCF_000747805.2 Chaetura pelagica | reverse complement strand
GATTGTCACTTACAGACAAGATCCAGTGTGGGTGACACAACTGTACGTAGGGAATGTGGGTGCTGGTTAACCCCTTCCTACCTGCTTGCATGGAGTCTCCTGGAGTTTAGCATGTCTGTATGACAGAGGACAATGAAAGAGGTGTGATGGACCTTCATCCATCCATGCACTGAGTTGTGGGTAGCTTTGGTGCTGATCCAAGCTCTGCAGAAGTCATTGCACCATTCCCATGTCTCTAAAGCTGCACTGGGGCTGTGACAAGGAGATACTGAGCTTGTCACACAAACCCTCTGCCCAGCCCATGAAGAAATCAAAAAATACTAAGAAGGAACATCCTTTTTCTCACGTAAATTCACGAGGCAATTCAGCTCAACAGTAACAGAGGGAAATCAGGAAATAATTTGTGAAGACACTTTTAAATTACAGAGTCCTAAAGGCCACCACACACCCCACCAATTTATGGAGATGATGCCCACCAAAAAAAACCAAACCCACAACACCTCTTTAAAGGGGATCTGGGTCACGTTTGGTTATTTTATTACAATTACAACCAACTGCTCTTGATATTTAAATCATATTTAATGGGGAGCAAAGTTTGTGGTAGCTTCAAGCCATGAAAATCCAGCTTTTCTTTCAGGTTTTTCTAAAAAAAGAAAGCACACAGCAAATCTTGAAATGCAAAAGCTCATGAAACCCATATCCTGCAGAGAGCACTTGCACTGCAACTTAAGAAACATGAAAGAAAATATTCTCAAGTCAGCTGAGATTCATTCAAAGAGAGAGACTTTCCTGTCATCCACTCTGGTAGGGTTTTGAACCAGGCAGTTGGGAAGATAATGAGATTTTGATGTCAAATTCTATTTTTCATATGTATTACTTCAAGGAATTCATTGCAGACATCCAAAGGCCACTTTGGCTCTTCATCAGTTTTTCTACCAGCCTCCAGAATTTCTAGGGTTGGTTTGGGTTTTGTTGGGTTTTTTGTGGTTTTTTGCACAGATAAATGTTAATCAAACAGGCAGGGCTTTGATTAGAAGTGGAAGGCTAAATATGGGAAGGAAATTTACCAAAAAAAACCCCAAACCAACCAAAAACACCCAATGAACCAACCAAAAGAATCAATCAGCCAACCAAAAAAGCCAATCAGCCAACCTAAGAAGCCAATCAACCAACCAACCAGAAAAGCCAGTCAACTTAACCAGAAAAGCCAGTCAACCAACCAAAAAAGCTGATCAGCCAACCAGAAAAGCAACCAACCAACCAAAAAAAACATCCAAAAAACCTTCCAAACCCCCAAGAAAAAAAACAACCAAATGAAAACTTAAAATGCAGATGGAGAAGCCATCAAACACTGGCTAAATGCTAGTTGGGAGAAGTCATTTTACAGATTCTTGTCAGCTGGGATGAAGTTATGTCTCAGTTCCCCGTGGCCTTGAGAAGCCCGCGGAGATCCCGGACGTGAGTGGCAAAGCTCATCCAAAGACTCCGATGGCAGGGAAAAGGAAATGAAAGGAACAGGTTTGATCATAAACCTTTTGGAAAAAAAGCTGAGGATATCAAAGGCTGCTGGCTAATTAGCATAATTACATCATCCTGCATGCAAAGGAGATGATCTGAAGGGATATTGTGTTGTGGGAGCTCGGCTCCGACTGGTTGTGCATGTTGAGCGACAGCCTAAAGGGCTGCTCCGGGGAATGGAGCAGTAAAAGCTCGTTATTAATTTGTTTATCAAGAATACAGAGATAGGAAGGAACAAAGATGGCAGTTAGCTGGCTGAATTATTGCTTTTTTAACCTTGCTTTCTGCTAATAGTCTTTTTGTCAATGCCTGAGCATCCTATATGCTCAGGGGAGAAACAGGAGGTGACAACAGGATATCAGGCCACACGAGCTCTTTGTACCCCGGGAAAGCAGGAGCCAGTTTCTCCGGCTGCTTCTCTCTTTCTCTCCCCTGTTGATTACCCTCTGCTATTGCTAGGCCACTCTCCATCATCTTCAGTAAATCATGGGCAACAGGTGAGGTGCCTGAGGACTGGAGGATAGCAAATGTCACTCCAGTCTACAAGAAGGGCAAGAAGGAGGACCCGGGTAACTATAGACCGGTCAGCCTCACCTCCATCCCTGGAAAGGTGATGGAACAACTTGTTCTTGTGACTATCTCCAGGCACATCAAGGACATGGGGGTCATCAAGAGCAGTCAGCATGGTTTTATCAAGGGTAAATCATGTTTGACTAACCTCATAGCCTTCTATGAGGAAATTACTAGGTGGATAGATGATGGTAGAGCGGTAGATGTGGTTTATCTTGATTTCAGTAAAGCATTTGACACCGTCTCCCACAGCATCCTTGTGGATAAGTTGATCAGGTATGGGTTTGGTGACCAGGAAGTGAGGTGGATTAGGAACTGGTTGAAAGGAAGGAGTCAGAGAGTTGTAGTCAATGGGGTAGAATCTGGTTGGAGGTGTGTTACTAGTGGAGTCCCACAAGGGTCGGTGCTGGGACCGGTGTTGTTCAACATCTTCATCAACGACCTGGATGAGGGTATAGAATGTACCCTCAGCAAGTTTGCTGATGACACTAAGCTGGGAGGAGTGGCTGACACACCAGAAGGCTGTGCTGCCATTCAGAGAGACTTAGATAGGTTGGTGAGTTGGGCGGGGAGAAACATGATGAAATTCAACAAGGGGAAGTGCAGAGTTTTACATTTGGGGAAGAACAACACCATGTCCCAGTACAGGTTGGGGGCTGAACTGCTGGAGAGTAGTGTAGGTGAAAGAGACCTGGGGGTCCTGGTAGACAGGAGGATGACCATGAGCCAGCAATGTGCCCTTGTGGCCAAGAAGGCCAATGGCATCCTGGGGTGCATTAGAAAGGGTGTGGTTAGTAGGTCAAGAGAGGTTCTCCTCCCCCTCTATTCTGCATTGGTGAGGCCACATCTGGAGTATTGTGTCCAGTTCTGGGCCCCTCAGTTCAAAAAGGACAGGGAACTGCTCGAGAGAGTCCAGCGCAGAGCTACGAAGATGATTAGGGGAGTGGAACATCTCCCTTATGAGGAAAGGCTGAGGGAGCTGGGTCTCTTTAGCTTGGAGAAAAGGAGACTGAGGGGTGACCTCATCAATGTTTACAAATATGTAAGGGGTGAGTGTCAGGGGGACGGAGTTAGGCTTTTCTCGGTGATGACCAGTGATAGGACAAGGGGTAATGGGTGTAAATTGGAGCATAGGAAGTTCAAGGTGAATATCCGAAAAAATTTTTTTACTGTGAGAGTGACAGAGCACTGGAACAGACTGCCCAGGGAGGTTGTGGAGTCTCCCTCACTGGAGACATTCAAAACCCAGCTGGATGAGTTCCTGTGTGATGTACTCTAGGTGACCCTGCTCTGGCAGGGGGGGTTGGACTAGATGATCTCTCGAGGTCCCTTCCAGCCCCTAAGATTCTATGATTCTATGAAAAAAAGAAGGAAAAAAAAAGCCTATATGAAATTTTTTTGAAAATGATTGCATGTTGGCAACAGGATGACCATGAGCCAGCAATGTGCCCTTGTGGCCAAGAAAGCTAATGCCATCCTGGGGGCATTAGGAAGAATGTGGCCAGCAGGTTGAGGGAGGTTCTCCTGTCCCTCTTCTCTGCCCTAGTGAGGTCACATCTGGAATCCTGCATCCAATTCTGGGCTCCCCAGTTCATAAACGACAAGGAACTACTGGAGAGTCCAGCTCAGGCCCACAAAGATGATGAGGGGACTGGAGCATCTGTCCCATGAGGAAAGGCTGAGAGAGCTGGGGCTGTTCAGCCTGGAAGAGACTGAGGGGGGATTTCATCAATGTTTATAAATATCTCCAGGGAGTGTCAGGAGATGGGACCAGTCTCTTTTCCACAGTGTCCAGTGACAGGACAAGGGGCAATGGGCACAAGCTGGAGCACAGGAGGTTCAAGTTAAACAGAAGGAAGAAGTTATTTACTGTGGGAATAACAGAGCCCTGGGACAGGCTGCCCAGAGAAGCTGTGGAGTTTCCATCCCTGGAGACTTTCCAAACCTATCTGGACGTGTTCCTGTGGGATCTGCTGTAGGTGATCCTGCTCTGGTGGGGGTAGGTGATCTCCAGAGGTGCCTTCTAACCCCTTAACATTGTGTGATTCTGTGTATGGACAACCAAATGTAGATGCTGATGGCTGCAGTGAAAAGCTGATGACACCACTGGGCCTGTGCTTGGAGAAGATGGTAGTGAGGGTCTGGAGCTGTCTTTGGAGTCCAAGGAAAGCTGGACAAGTTGATCTCAAAGGTAAAACCTCCTTCTGCATTCAGAGGAAACCTTTAGCTAATACTATTAAATGCTGCACAAAAGAGACTACGGTCAGTTACGAGTAATAAACTATTAATTAGAGCTTTGTCATAAACAACTCTCGACCTTTGAACCAAGACAATAAGCAATTGGGGATCCTTTGTTTCCATGCTCTTGATTCCAGCCGTGTCAAATGTTGAATACAGGTGAGTTATGTTGTTCTCTCCCTTTGGGAAAGGTGATGCCAGGTAATTTGAGGATATTGGGCAAGTTAGGAACTAATTAGTTTAAGATTAAATTTTCCACTCTGCCAGGCCAAACACAATAAGATGGGTCTTAAGACACAAGAGACCACTTTGGAAAGGAGTAAAGGGTGAATGGGCATATGAAAGAGCCTGTACGTGTCTCAGGTGGATCTGGCCACCTTAATTAGGTGGAACACAAAACCAGCCCCTGGCTCTTACAGACCTGAGTTGCTGCCAGCACTTGTGGGGAGTCACAGCCCCCCATG
>NW_009954528.1:9839-14225 GCF_000747805.2 Chaetura pelagica | reverse complement strand
CAGCAAGAAATGCTGCCCAAGATCCAATCTCAACCTCCCCTGGCACCACTGGAGCCCATTTCCTCTTGTCCCATCCCTTGTTCCTGGGGAGCAGAGCCCGACCCCCCTGGCTCCAACCTCCTCTCAGGCAGTTGCAGAGCCAGCAGGTCTCCCCTCAGCCTCCTTTGCTCCAGGCTGGACACCCCCAGCTCCCTCAGCTGCTCCTCCTCACACTTGTGCTCCAGCCCCTTCCCCAGCTCCCTTGACCTTCTCTGGACATGCTCCAGCCCCTCCATGTCCTTCTTGTCCTCAGGGGCCCAGAACTGACCCCAGGAGTCCAGGTGAGGCCTCACCAGTGCTACATGGAGATGATCCCTGCCCTGCTCCCGCTGGTCACTCTACGGCCACTACTACTAATTCGATGAAAATATGTCTCTGTAGAACATGAGTTTACCATCCCCTGGTGTGTACCAGGCTCCTGTTGGTGGGTAGGGACATTTTGGGAATGGCAACACCAAAGGAAGAAGCTGGATTCAATCCACATCATTCCCAGAACTGAAGAGACAGAAAGATTTCAGCTGACACAGACTCTATCCTGGCATCTGACAGAGAGAGACCAACTTCTGGAAAAGAGAACAGCCCCAGGGCAGGCTAATAACAGCACTACTTAAGAACATATGACAATTATTACCTCCAACTGTGAAGGAGTCTGAGTAATTAAAAAGGGTTCTTTATTTTGATTTTAAAAAGATTCCTTTCAGTCTGCTTGAAGCTTTAGTAAAAGCCCCAAACGATATTTTTAAATGCGAGGAAAGAGACTGCAATTGATGCAAGATGCAAAACAAAACTCATTGGACAAATTCTCCTATTATCATCATCCTCTTGTCCAAAAATCAATTGATCTCTCATTCTTTCACCCACATCACTTCCTGGAGACAATGGAGGTCTAACCCAAAGATTCTGAAACCTTCTTCAGATTAAGAGAAAACCAAAATTAATTTGGTTTAATTGCTATAAATTTCCTTCTCAATAAAATCTCAAGAATTTCCAATCATGCTGATTTATTGGAGTAATTAGAAAGCCATTCACAGATGTCACACTGTTAGGTAGTGTGGGTAATGTGGGGTTTGCTCAACTGGATTCTGAGACCACGACAACTAAAAAAAACCCAATAAAAAGCAGCAGATTAAGGGAAAGTGAATGACACAACCTCAGGCTGTGCCAGCAATCCCAGTGGCTTCCCATAGGAAACCCTCTCTTCTCCACCATGAATCCATGAGTCTGTTGCTCCAAAATAACTTGCTCTGGTCCTTGCATTTTGCACCAGCAGGCCTTGAGGGGCTTTGGAACCATCCCTGTTTTACAGAGGAGGAACCCAAGGTTCCTACCGATGAGGCATCTAAACTAAGGTCAGTCCAAGAGTCGTGTCAAACCTGAAAAAGGAGATGCACTGGGTTTGCAAACTTCTCAGGGGGTTAGTCATGTCCTACTTCTCCACAAGGGAAGACAGTGCAGGCCCAGCAGACCCCATGAGCCCATGGGTTCCTTGACTCATGAACCTGTAGGACAAACAGGATTGTGTTTTCTTGCAAAGGTTTTCTGCAAAGCAGGTGATCTGTGTGAGCCAAGGTGGAAACCATCCCACCTACCTCTAGACACCAATGATTGTGCTGCTCAAAGCTGGAATGATCCCTCTGCTCATTCAGTGGAGAAAAACAACTTGACAAGGGTGATTCTTGTGATCTGATATGGGTTCTTGCTCTTCATGTGGAAAAGGCTGAAGGATCAGGGTGAGCCTAGTAGAAACCCTGAATTTGATTTTTCTTCCAACCTCTTCTCAGCAAATCAAACCTTCTGCTCAGCTGGCAACAAGGCTTTTCCTTGGAAGACTAAAGTCCTTGGGTTTTCTTGACTGTCCTTAAGAGTCCTGAGAGTTTGAGGAATTAAAAAAATTAGGGAGAATAACACAGATTTCAGGTTCTTCCCTCCAAGTGAAGAGGCAGATTTAACACACCTTCCCACCTTATTTAATTAGAGAGGTCATTTGCTGTTGAGTAAATGAAAAGAAAGCATGTCAGGGTCATCAAAATTGAGAAGAAAGATTTAATTTGGTGCCGTAAATATCAAGAGCAGTTTGTAAGAGGGGAAGGGCATATTTTTCAAGACTTGGTTGTGAGCTGAAACTTCAATCTGAGCCTTGACAGTGAATTCCCCCCCTTCCCAACCCTCATCCAAATTATCTTGGGTTTATGCATGCCAGTATTTGACTAATAACATAATATTTAAATACCACCGTAATCTTAGCCTGGTAATCCCGACACTCACAGGTTCTCTTAAATAAGGGTCAGCTGAAGAACATCACATGGTCCAACCCCCTGGGCTGGCAGACATCCTCAGCTTGAAGAAAATCATCTTTACTTTTGGCCTGAGCCTTTAATGGCTCTGAAAGCTGCTGCTTTTGTCGAAATACATCCATCGGGCAGCAGTTTAGGAACTAGGTGAAAAGGCTTTAATGGAGAGATTAGGGCTTGACATGGTGAAGCTGCAAGTAGGTCGGAAGAGATTTCAGAGGTCAGGAAATTTGGCAGGGCTTAAGTGTTTTGTAATGTAGTTTTGGACAGAATGGATGTAGTTTTGAAGCTTCAAAATGCTTTTGGTGGAAGCGTTCGAGTCCAGGTTGGATGGAGCTTGGAGCAACGTGGTCTGGTGGGAGGTGTCCCTGTCCACGTAGAGGGGTTAGAACTAGATTATCTTTAAGGTTGCTTCCAAACCAAACCAGTCTGGGATTCTGTGAACAATAACCATGCTCATTGCCTGAGAAAAATGATTCTGAAATCTGGAGGGAAGCTTAAAGCTTTTGATGCTTCAAAACTTGATTTGCAAAAATCTCCAGGCTGCTACTCCAGGTGAAGAGTCACAGAATGTCCCTGGCTGGAAGAGACCTCCAAGATCATCCAGTCCAGCCCTAGACCTAACATCACAAGCTTGCCACTAGACCATGCCCCTAAGCACCAGGTCCCCATGCCGTTTAAATGCCTCCAGAGATGGTGACTCCACCACTGCCCTGGGCAAACTATTCCAATGCCTGACAACCCTTTGGGTGAAGAAATGCTTCCTAATATCTAATCAAAACCTCCCCTGGCACATCTTGCATCTGTTCCCTCTGGTCCCATCACATGTCACCAGGGAGAAGAGGCTGTCCCCCTCATTGCTCCAGCCTCCTTTCAGGTAGTTGTAAAGAGCAATGAGGTCTTCCTTCAGCCTCCTCTTCTCCAGACTAAACAACCCCAGCTCCCTCAGCTGCTCCTCATAGTGCTTGTGCTCTAGGCCCTTCACAGGTCTCGTTGCCCTTTTCTGGACACAGAATCACAGAATCACCAAGGATGGAAAAGACCTTTAAGATCATCAGGTAAGCATAATTCTCTCTCGTTAAAGTAGTTTCTTATAGTTTGGGAGGTGGGGTGGGGGGTGTACGTTAGAACTCTTGTAGCAGGAACTCAAAATTCAGTGATGTAAGCAAGAAATATAAATGCCATAGCCACCCCAGAGAAGACATGCGGCAGTGCTTACTTAAAGCCCCATCCTGTCCCCCCAAGGACAATAGCTGCTACCAGGATGGCACCAGCGATGGAGCCTATTATAAGATTGGTGGCACTAGGACCTGTGATAAAGGAGTAGGGTAAGACAGACATAAGAACCAACCACTTTATTCACAGTAGGTGAAGCAACTGAAAGGTAGTAAAACAATTCAAGAGATATAGACAGCACACAAGGTGATGTCTCTAGACAATTTTAGCAAACCCAACTTCTCTTTAACAGAAAGAATGAACAAAGCTGTTGGGTTGTGCTGTTAACTTCTAGCATAGAAAAAAACCTAGTATTAGACAATAAATTCCTTTGTGACTTACTCCATTATATCTACTGATTGAACTGTCAACTGAGGACACTAGGATATTTGTGAATAGTTCCTTAACTTAAAGGAGAAAGTATGAATGGTCTGTGATTCATGACTATAGCAAATGAGAAGAAAAAACCCAATAAATCAAAAAGCCTAACTGTTTTCATGGACATCCTGAAGGGTGGTAGATATTTTAACTTGAGCTGGGAGCACCTAGCAGCACTTGCTAATCAAGAGTCCAGACTCCCTACAATTACATCAGTGTTAAGTTTACAAACAACTATTTGTCAAAAGCAAAAGATTATATAATAAGGGACAAAAATTGAAATAAAAGCTGTATTCCCATTAAACTTTCCAAACATCAAAGCATCTCTTCATCATCCTCAAGAAGCTACTCAACAAAAAAGTGGGGAAGGAAGGGTGGAGCAGGAAAAAAGAGCAATAAAAAGAAGCAGCACCAAATATGTTTGTGCCGTTTTCTGAGGAGGGAAAGCGAACACCTAAATAAG
>NW_009954528.1:3860-7478 GCF_000747805.2 Chaetura pelagica | reverse complement strand
GGAGGTGTATTCCAGTGAGGGAAGAATGCAAGACAATCAATATGATTGATAGAGCAAACTTCAACTTTATTAGAAATTACAGGCACTTATATACCCTTAGCCCAGATTTTGCATGTCCAGGGTTGCACTTATGATTGGTCAGTTGTACTAGAGCCTGCCACGGTCTGAACAGTGACTGGCTCCTTGGCCCAGGCTCAATCAGGACTCTCTACCCCATCTCCTCCTCTGGCACGTTTGGATGTTTACTTCGTTAGCTCACTTTTATCAACTGGTTCTCATGAGAGAGTCCTCGGTTGTTGAGGCCCAGGTGTTCTATCAGTAAAAACAGGATTGCTCACATATCCGTTGTTTATTAAAACAGTCTGCAACAGAAAAGGTTTAAAAAAATTATTTAAAAATGTAAAAGAAGGAAGGAAAATTTGACCGTGTAGCCCAGGAGATTCTTCTTGTAGTCCAGGGCTAGAGGCCACATAGAAGGTGTAAAGCATTTTAGTATCACCAAGGTTTATGGCTGTGTTTCTACCAGGAAGTAAAGTGGACCAGACCTGCTCCCCAGCCCCAAGTGCAGGAGGTGTGGCATGGCTTGTGTTCACACCTGTGTCCTCTTCCAGTCTTCTAATGGAAGAGTGAGGTCCATGTGCTTTCTAGCCCTGTCACCAGAAATCACCCAAAAGGGTTTGATCCCATTGCTCTCATCTCCAAAATAGGTGCAAGCTGCACCTTGGTCCTCAGCAGCTTTCTGATGATGCTGAAGATGTGGATGAAGAAGTTGAGGCAGTTTCCTAAAAGCAGGCACTGGGAGATCTTTGCTGACCACCACCAAGCTGCCGAGCTGAGGGACCCAGTGGTGCTCCTGTGGTGGCTGGGGAGGGCTGGACCTGCTGTTATCCCTCCTCCCTCCACTGCTCCTTCTAAGGGAGGATCCAGGCTGTGTCTTTTTGCTCTCTGCCAACAAAGACAGGAATTTTTTAATTCCTTTTTTTTTTCCCCCATTTTGGTTCAAACTACCATGGTGGCCTCTGGTACAGGGATCCCCTGATCTCTCTGCCTCATCTCTGAGGTTCAGAGCAATCATGCTTCTCCAGCCAGGCAGAAGTTTTGTAGAAAACCTCCCCTGCTCCCCTGTGTTTCAACTTTGACAGTTCCCCCTTTCACAAGGGCATGTGGGCAGAAAGATGTGTGGAGGAGAGACATGAATTTATTTTCTGCACTGTTAAAGCTTCAACGTTGCCCTCAAATCATCCTGACACAAAGGCAATGCAGCTCGCTTCACCAACCAGCACATTTTGCCCTGAGCAAAGACACTTTCCCATGCATGGAATGATCTCCCACTGTTTCCCATAAGAGCGCTGGGCTGGCTGGAGAAATGGAATCAAAAAAGCTTTCCAAGACAACAACCCACCTGAAACAACTTGAAATGAATGAGGGTTCAGGCTGTGGATGGACAGCACTGGTTGGAACAATAAACTTGTTTTTTTATGCTGCCATGGCTGGAACATCCTATGCTCCCCTGGGCATCCACCTTGTCTTAGCAGGCTGCTGGTTGCTGCAAGGAGCAGATCCCTCTCATCCTTGTCCATGAGTCCTGCATCGTGGTTACTTCAGCAAGGCAAGCAGATCATAAAATCAGACTGGTTTGGGTTGGAAGGGGCCTTCAAGATCATCTAGTTCCAACCCCCTGCATGGGCAGGGACACCTCCCACCGGACCAGGTTGCTCCAAGCCCCATCCAAGCTGCCATTAAATGGAGCCCATCATGTCTGGCCAATTACAAGTGGAGGGGCAGGGATAGTTGGTTTTGGAGAATGAGGCATTCTGGGTGGCACATATTCCTGGCTGTTTGGCCTCTGCTTGCAGTCCAGATGCTCCCTCCGAATTCAGGAGCTCATTGAAGTGTCAGAGTGGGCATTTGACTGGAAAAACCCAATTTCCAAACGCTTCTCAACTCCCCATCTCTCTGCTTTCTGTCTGCTGCTTTATGACCTTAGCAGCATATCCACAAATAGAGCAATTACTTAGAAGGGACCCAAAGCAAAAGAGGATAATTTTCCAGGGTAAGAGATGCCACTCAGCACTTGTTCAGGACCTACCTCATAATTCAGGCTGCTTGGACACAGCCTGTGAGTAATGGAGCACAATGACAACCTCCCAGTTCCTGTTTTACTCACTCATTTGGCTCGTTGATGTCTTTTTGCTGACTTTTATCAGCTGAAACCTGGAACAAATAAACATTTGCATATTACTGATGAGTTAGGAGGCCAGAAGCTGTCCTTAGGTGCCCAGCTATGAAGCCTGGAGGCCTCTGGCCTCCTCTGCATTAAGGTATGGAGAGTTGCTGCCTGTCTGTTTTGCACATCTTACCAATGTGGGATTTATATTCACACCTTGATTTGCTGCAGCACAGCTGGTGGCTCTCAGCCTGTATCTACTCCTGGATAACTTTGCTTAAGCACCTTCCATCTAATGTCTGGTCCATGCACCTGCTTCATTTGGGTTCAGAACTTCTGCTTCTATCCCACAAGAATTGCAGCACAGCTCTGAGCGACAACCCCATTCCAGAATCAAGTCTGAAGAAAGCTTGGATCCAGCACCACTGGCTCTTTCTTATTCCATTAAAATCAAACAAGCAAAAACTGAAAGGAATGGGAAATGATTTAACTGGCGCAGCATCAGCTTCTCCATTTGTGAATCAGTTTGTTGAGAGAAGGAGGATCCATTTAGCTAAATTGCAGGACTTGCCTTCAGGTCCACAGCCCTCTAACATGCTGGCTTTGACTCAGCAGCCTGAAGTAGTAAATCATTAATGGTCCCAGAAGAAAGGGAAAGTTAGTCCATAACAAGAGGTTGAACTGGGGAAAGGAGATGTGCATAAGACAAGACATTTCCATTCCCAAAATAAAGCACCACTGTCATCTTGGAGATATGGAGAGTGCAAGGAAGGCCTGGGGGGGGCGTTCCCTTTGTTAAATATTAACCATGTAAATATGACCTCACAGAACATTTCTAGGATTTTATCTCAGCAGGAGGAAATAAGGGAAACATTTGGATGGTTCAATAGGACCATTTACCTGAGTGGCTCCTTAAACGGGAATCAAAAAGCCAACCAGAGAGAGCTCCTGTAATGTTTGACTACTAAAAGATCTGCTTATAAAAATACAGCACCTGGCAGACTCCAAGGGACCAGGAAACATATTGTCCCATTGACATCTCCAGGCCAGGATTTCCTCTTCACTAGTGACTATACAAACTTCTGGATGTGAGAGGGGCAAAGGGATGGGGTTTTGGCCTGGTAGGAAGCTGAGGGTGCTGAAAAAGGGATCAGTGAGGATGTGCACAATATTCCCCCCAAACCACATTTATTTCTTGTAAGAATGACCTGTGTCTAGAATGGGTTTAGCCCACCAAAGGTCCAGCCATCCTCCTCACAAACACCAGGGCTCAGGCCCAGCATTACTCTGAAGACATTTGAATCCCCTTGTCTGAGAGAGGGAAGATTTAGGATAGAAGTTAGGAGGGAATTCTTCACTCTAAGGGTGGTGAGGAACTGGAATGGGTTGCCCAGGGAGGTTGTTGATGCCCCATCCCTGGAGGTTTTTAAGGCCAGGTTGGATGAGGTTTG
>NW_009954528.1:2336-3840 GCF_000747805.2 Chaetura pelagica | reverse complement strand
GGGCAGGGGGGTTGGGACTTGATGGTCTTTAAGGTCCCTTCCAACCTTGACCATTCCATGCTTGTATGGGGCTCCAGCCCCTGGCTCATCTCTATGGCCTCCTCTGGACCCTCTCCAACAGCTCCATGTCTTACCTGGGCTGAGGGCTCCAGAACTGTGCACAGCACTCCAGGTGAGGTCTCACCTGAGCAGAGCAGAGGGACAGAATCTCCTCCTTGGCCCTGCTGGCCACACACCTTTTGATGCAGCCCAGGATGTATCTGGCCCTCTGGGCTGCATCAGGAATAGGGTGGCCAGCAGGAGTAGGGCAGTGATTGTCCCTGTACTCAGCACTGGTGAGGCTGCACCTCGAGTACTGTGTGCAGTTCTGGGCCCCTCGCTATAAGAAGGACTTTGAGGGGCTGGAGCGTGTCCAGAGGAGAGCACCAAGCTGGGGAAGGATCTAGAGAACAAGTCATATGAGGAGCAGCTGAGGGAATTGGGGGTGTTTCATTTGGAGAAGAGGAGGCTGAGGGGAGATCTCATTGCTCTCTACAACTACCTGAAAGGAGGTTGTTGTCAGGTGGGTGTTGGCCTCTTCTCTTAAGTGGATAGCAACAGGACCAGAGCAAATGGCCTGAATTTGCAGCAGGGGAGGTTTAGATTGGATAGTGGGAAGAATGTCTATACTGGAAGAGTGATCAAGTACTGGAACAGGCTGCCCAGGGAGGTGGTGGAGTCACTATCCTTGGAGGTATTCAAGAAATGTGTAGAAGTGGCTGAGGTTGTGGGGTTTTTTTGGTGGAGTGTGTGGTAGTTTGTGTTGGTTAGTTTTTTTGTGTTAGTTGGGCTCGATGATCTCAGAGGTCCTTTCTAACCATGAAAATTCAGTAATTCAATGATTCTGTGATCCAGATGGGTGCTGCTGATGCTTCACCACTTCCCACCACTACAGAGAGCTGAGGAAACTCACAAGTCAATGGCTTTGAGTCCCTCTCTCCTCCTTAATATACCAACTCATATGAAGGCTAATCCAGCACATCTGATGCTTCCTCTGAACTCTCTCCCAAGCTCCTCAAAATTTCCATTTTCTCTACAACCTGAGCTAAATACAGTTTGTGAAGGACCAGGTATTTCCTTACACGAACATGAAATGTCCTTTGAGTCAACAGGACAAAACTGACTTAAAATGGCGTCTCCACGTGGCGCTGAACCCTCTCTGTGTGTGTAGGGGGGAGGAGCCGCGGCCGGAAGCAGGGGCGGGACTAGATCCCGTCTGATTGGCTGAAAAGCCCGGAAATACAAAACCGGCCAATCGGGAGCACAGAAAACCCCATAAAAGAGGCAGCGTGGCACGCCTCTCTCTCTCTCGCTCTCTCCTCGTGTTCGGGGCGGTCCTCTCCACACACTGCCTGCCGCCGCCATTTTCCTGCCGTGTGCTACCGCCTGCTGCCGCTGCTGGGAGCTGCCCCACCGCTGCCCGCCACCGCCGCTGCTGCCAAAGCCACAGTCCCAAAGTCCCCGA
>NW_009954528.1:0-856 GCF_000747805.2 Chaetura pelagica | reverse complement strand
TACCTGCACACAAATCGCGACCCTATACGGGAACTGCGTCGGGCATATCCCTCCCCCTCCTTCCCTCACTTAAATAAGTAAATAAGGTGTGTAACTAAGGTGTACCCATATATATTTCATGTGTTTTAATCACTCCTTTTGAACCTCCTGCCCCAAATTGCTTTGTTTTCCCCACAATAAACCGTGCATTTCGTTGGAAATATTAGTAAGCACTGAGCAAGTTATTCACTCGAAAAAGTCAGGGCATAAGCCCCTGTCTCCTCTGTGTGAGGCGATACCCACGTGTGGATCTCTCAGCAAACCCTGATAAGCTTAATACACTCCAAAAAGGAGATATAATAGGTCGCGGATCGCGACACAGTTCCTTTGTTCAAATTGCCTCCCTTCCATGAGCTCATCTGTCTCCCCTTGAGCTCAGGCAGACTTTGAGCATCCAGTGTGATTTAAGGAAGCCAGGCGTGACAAATAAGGACAAGTTGGGTGTGTGGCTTTTTTTAAATTATAAAGTGCAAGACACGTTGGCAGCTAATTCTGCTTCACAAATACTCTGGAGAAACTTGTAGCCTAGGGACACTTGGTAAGGAGGAAGAAGAGAGCAAAATTTGTCATGCCTGAGGAATCACTCAGCTCCTTCACACTTCCAAAATTTACATCATGCTGGGCAGGTGGGTGATGCAGCCCAAGTTCAGGGAATCCAACCCCAGCTGGGGAACTGACTTAAGTCACTTCGGACATCTGAGTAGCATCCCAAAAAATTGAAAAAAAACCCCCAAACCATAAAGGTATAGTCTAGTTTCTGTTCTTCTTTATTTTCTCCGGGGGAGAAAGGGACCTTCAAGATCATGTAGTTCCAACC
>NW_009954527.1:0-876 GCF_000747805.2 Chaetura pelagica | reverse complement strand
CACACACAGATACACACGCACAAACACACACGCACAGACACACGCACAGACACAAACACACACACAAATACACGCACACACACACGCACAGACGCACACACGCAGACGCACTCACACACACGCAGACACACTCAGACACGCACAGACACACTCAGACACACGCACAGACACACTCAGACACGCACAGACACACAGACACACAAACACTCACACACAGATACACACGCACAAACACACACAGACACTCGCACACGCACAAACACACACACAAATACACGCACACACACTCAGACGCACACACACACGCACAGACGCACACACGCAGACGCACTCACACACATGCAGACACACGCACAGACACACTCACACACGCGCACAGACACACTCAGACACACACAGACACACTCACACGGACACACGCACAGACACACTCACACACAGACAGACACACGCACAGACACACTCACACTCACACGCACAGACACACTCACACACGCACAGACACACTCACACACAGACAGACACACGCACAGACACACTCAGACACACGCACAGACACACTCACACACAGACAGACACACGCACAGACACACTCACTCACACGCACAGACACACTCACACACGCACAGACACACTCACACACACACGTACTTGCGGCAGATCATCTTGTCGCAGTTGTACTTCTGGGCGAGCTGGCGCAGGGAGGGCTCGATGATGCCCCCCCGCAGCCGCAGCACCAGGTGGAGGGTGGATTCTGAAACGGGACACGAGGGTCACGGCGGGGCCACCCGGTAACACCCCCCAAAAAAAAAACCACCCCCAAAACCACCTCGGGGAGCCGGGGTACCTTTCTGGATGTTGTAGTCCGCGAGGGTG
>NW_009954526.1:0-859 GCF_000747805.2 Chaetura pelagica | reverse complement strand
AATTAATTTCTATTATTTTCTCATTTAATTTCTGCCTTGATAATAATTTGATAATAATTTTGATGATTTTATCTCTTTCTAATTCCATTTCTTAATTTTCTCCCCCCTCATTAATTCAATTAATTCCTTCATTAGCTCTTGAATTCTAATTATTCCTGTTAATTTCATGTTTTAATTCCATCATATCCTGCTTTTCATTAGTTAATCATCATCTAATTCCATCATTTATTATTTTAGTGATTTGATTATCGAATCATTTAATTATTTGCTGATCGAATTATTTAATTCTTATTTGATTATTTGCTTATTTATTTCATTATTTGATCACTGTCTTATTATTTATTATCGTGTTGATTTATTATTTTATCATTTGATTATTGTATCATTTGATTATTGTATCATTGTATAATTGTATCATATTATTATTGTATGATAATTGTATTATTTATTAGATTATTATTTATTGTATTATTGTGTTATTTTATTATTCATCACTTTATTATTTTATTATTTATCACTTTATTCTTTTATTATTGTTTTATTTTAATTGTATTATTTAAGATTTTATTCTCTTTATTGTTGCATTATTGCACTATTTGATTATTTATTACTTTATTATTGTATTCATTTATTATTGTACCATTTTATTATTGTCTTATTTTATTTTTATTATCTCTATTAATTTCTCCATCTCCTCTAATTATTCCCTTAATTGAATCGATCCCTTTAAAAATGACACGAATAATGATCATTCTTGTCATTGTTATAAATATTATTATCATATTTGATTTGATATGTTCTAATAATACCATACAATTATTTATTTTATCATTATTATCTATATTATTATCTTAATCGT
>NW_009954525.1:1608-3660 GCF_000747805.2 Chaetura pelagica | reverse complement strand
CTCCCTGGCCCTGCTGGTGACACAGCCCAGGGACACGGTGGCTTCCGTTGCCAACTTACACTGAGCTTCTCATCACCCAACACCCCCCAAAACAGGAGGCTGAGGCTTTTTTTCTGGCATGGGGGAGCCCAGGGGAGGAGGTTGGGGGGGGGATGTCTCATGGTGACACCAGTACTTACCAGGCAGTTCTCAGGGCCCCCCAGGACCACCTCGTTGTGGATTTCACCGCTGCCGAAATGCTGGGCGATGGCCAACCCGCTCAGGCAGTAGCAAGTGTGGTAGAAATCCCGGGACCTGGAAGAGGATTTTCGGGGTGCTGAAGGTGGGTCTGGGGGATGGGGGGGGGAAGGCAGGTAGCCCCCAGCTCCCTCTCCCCCCAGCACACCCTTGCCAGGCTTGTCGAGCAGCCCCCCCGCCGGGCACTGGCAGCAGAGCAGGATGTATTCCTGCAGCGCCGACTGGTCGAACATCCAGTGGGACATGCTGAGAGCTGAGTCACCTGGAAGAGTTGGGGAGGAGAGGGTAAGGTAGGGAATTATTTGGAGTGATGAAACCCCAAGTAGTGAACCCCCCTCCCCAGGTGGTGAAACCTTTCCCCCCCTCCAAGGGAACCAGCATAACCTCACTGCAGGGTAGAGCGAATCCTAAAAAAGCAGGGATATGGGGACAGCCAGGTGACTCCAGGCCTTGTTCCCAACTTCATTTCATCCCAGAGGTGCCAGAGGAAGTGGGAACACCCCCCCCCCTTTCTCCTGGGGAGCCACTAGCAGTCAAACCCCACTGCCAAAATCCTGGGGGGAAGCAGGAGTCCCCTAAAAACCAGGGACATAGGGACCCTCAGATACCTCTGTGCTTTATTCCCACCCTGGAGGTGCCATTTGGGGGGGGCAGAGGAAGCCCCAACCTCCCAAGGAACCACCAAAACCTCACTGCCAAAAATCCTGCAGGGAAGTACAAACCACCCAAAGAAAAGGGACATGAGGCCACCCAAGTGACTCTGCTCATTATTCCCACTGTCCCACTCCAGAGGTGCCTTTTGTTTTGGGGGGGGGGGAGGGAAAGGGGGTGTGTCAGAGGATGCAGGGACCCCAGGGCAGACTCACCCCTGGCGTGCAGGGCACGGTGGAGCAGGGGCAGGAGCCCAGCCTGCCAGAAGGAGTAACAACCATCCACCAACTTGTTGCAACGTCCCTGGAAACCACCCTCGAAGCGCATCTGCCGGCCGGTCACCCAACGCTGCGGGGGAAGGCCAGGACACCAGTGTCAAGGATCAGGACCACCCCTCCCACCCCAGCACCACCAACCAACCAGTCCTGAGCCGTGGTGACACTCACCAGCAAGCTCTGGAGGTTCAGGAGATGTTCCTGCTTGAGGATGACCAGGGCTGCCAAGCCGCAGAAGGTGTAACCGCCGTGAGCTTCCATCCCCGGCACCCCGCCGATGCCACCTTCCCAGTTTTGGCACCTGTGCTGGCCAAGGCAGTGAGGATGTCACCACCACGAGGCGTGCGTGTCCCCAACCCTGTCCCCTCTGTCCCCAGCCTGCCCCTTCACCTCACGATCCACTCGGCTGTCCCGGCAAAGAGCGTGGAGGTGAGGATGTTGGTGAGGGAGGCGACAGCGGCGGCGCAGTAGGCGCTCCTGTGGGACACCAGGGTGGACACCAGGAGGGACACCAGGATCAGCACACCAGGAGGGACACCAGGATCAGGACACCAGGATCAGGACAGTGGCACTGGCACCAACCATCATCCCCCACCCAACTCCACACCGGGATCCCACCTGACGTCCACCTCTCCCCCCGCGTGCATGAGGAAGGAGCCATCAGGTTGCTTCAGCGAGTGCAGATATTCCAGCAGCTTTTTCCTGTGGGATGAAGTGGGATGTGAGGGGAGGGGTTTGGGAAACCCATCCCACCTCCCCCCCAGCCCCACACAGGCTGCCAGACCCCCCTCCCAGAGCCCAGCTGTACCTGTCGATGACGTCGAAGGCCTCCTCCGTGCCGATGATGCAGAGAGCGCTGACGGCAGCGTAGGTGGGGGCCAGGTGGGGC
>NW_009954525.1:0-724 GCF_000747805.2 Chaetura pelagica | reverse complement strand
CCCCCGCGCCCTGCCACAGCAGCCACGGGAGTGGCTGTGTAGGGGTTTTGGGGGGCAGGTTATGGGTTTCTCCAGAGTTGTGCTCCTGGGGGACTCACGGTGGCGCGTGGTGGTTCGTCTTGTAGGCGTCGAAGACCTCCTGCACCATGTCCTCCACCTTGGTCTGCTCCCCGGGGGGAAGGAAACCCTCTGTGAGCTCCAAAAAGTGGCTCTGCCCTTCCCAAACCCCAGCAGCCCTGGCTCTTCCTGCCTCCCAGAGCTTATCCAGCTCCAGGCACCAGCAGCAGGAGCACCAAAGTGACCAGGAGCTGCTCGGTCCCTGCTGCTGGGGCTGCTTCTCCAGAGCTTTGTGCCCGGGATTAGAGCAGGATAGTTTTGAAGACAGAGTTTGGATCATCCCAGGACCCCCCCCAGTGAAGCCACGATGGCATCACCAGGGCCTCGTGCCACCACCCTCCTGTAACACTCCAGCTCAGCTCCCCAGCCCTGCCCCAATCCGGGATTATCCTCCCCAGCCTCCTGGAAAAATATTCCAAGCTTTGGGAAACAAGAAGGGGTGGCACCAGCAGCCCTGTGTCCCCAGGAGAGAACCTCCCAGATTGGGAAACCCAGTTCCCTTCCACCCCATCCCAGCCCCGTTGGCAGCACCAGGGCTGGATCAGGCCCAGCCAGAGCAGGGAAGGGGGGGACACGGGGTCCAGCTGCCCCCTGGGACCCCCTTGCC
>NW_009954524.1:2129-2770 GCF_000747805.2 Chaetura pelagica | reverse complement strand
GGGGCATTTTTGCTGCCTTTTGGGATATTTGGGTGTATTTTGGGGCGATTTGGGGTATTTTGGGGTGATTTGCTGGCATTTGGGGCTGATTTGGGGGCATTTTTGTAAGTTTTGGGGTCATTTTGGTCTGTTTGGGGGTGATTTGGGGGTGATTTGCACCATTTGGGGTGTTTGGGTCATTTGGGGGAGATTTGGAGGCATTTGGGGCCGTTTGTGGGTCATTTTGGGGTGATTTGGGGCCATTTTGGGGCCATATTGAGGTATTTGGGGCTGATTTTGGGGTATTTGGGGTGATTTTGGGGTGATTTTGGGTGATTTGGGGACCAGATTGAGGTATTTTGGGTGATTTGGGGCCATTTTGAGGTATTTTGGGATGATTTTGGGGTATTCGGGGTGATTTGGGGGTGATTTGGGGGTATTTTAGGTGATTTGGGGGTGATTTGGGCTCTTCTTTGGTGATTTGGGGGCATTTGGGGCAATTTTGGAGCCGTTTTGATGTGATTTGGGGCAATTTTGGGCTCTTTTGGGGTGATTTGGGGCCATTTAGGGGCCATATTGAGGTTTTTTGGGGTGATTTGGGGGTGATATTGGGTGATTTGGGACCTTATTGAGGTATTTTGGGTGATTTTGGGGTATTTTGG
>NW_009954524.1:0-1956 GCF_000747805.2 Chaetura pelagica | reverse complement strand
GGGCCATTTTGGGGTCATATTGAGGTATTTGGGGGTGATTTGGGGCCATTTCGGGGTATTTTAGGTGATT
The DNA here is from genome assembly GCF_000747805.2 of Chaetura pelagica. Lineage (NCBI taxonomy): Eukaryota > Metazoa > Chordata > Aves > Apodiformes > Apodidae > Chaetura > Chaetura pelagica. The sequence goes on along the minus strand of NW_009954524.1, from coordinate 1,886 downwards.
TGGGGGTGATTTGGGGCCATTTTGGGGTCATATTGAGGTATTTTGGGGTGATTTGGGGGCATTTTAGGCTCTTCTTTGGTGATTTGGGGGCATTTGGGGCAATTTTGGGCTCTTTTGGGGTGATTTGGGGCCATTTAGGGGCCATATTGAGGTATTTTGGGCTGATTTTGGGGTGATTTGGGGGATTTTGGGGTGATTTGGGGCCATTTTGGGGCCATATTGAGGTATTTGGGGCTGATTTTGGGGTATTTGGGGTGATTTTGGGGTGATTTTGGGTGATTTGGGGACCAGATTGAGGTATTTTGGGTGATTTGGGGCCATTTTGAGGTATTTTGGGATGATTTTGGGGTATTCGGGGTGATTTGGGGGTGATTTGGGGGTATTTTAGGTGATTTGGGGGTGATTTGGGCTCTTCTTTGGTGATTTGGGGGCATTTGGGGCAATTTGGCCCCCCCCAGCCAGTGTCACCCTGGGGGGGCCCCGGGTGGCCCTGCTGGGCGAGGGGGGAGCCCCCCAGCCCCAAAAATGCTGCTTCTGAGCCCAAAAAGGGGCCTTGGGAACCAAAATCCTGCTTTTTAGGCCCAAAAATGGTGTCATCGTCAAAAATTAGTATTAAAACCCTCCAAAAAAGTGTCTTTTTAACCAAAATCCTGCTTTTTAGGCCCAAAAATGGTGTCGTAGTTGAAAATTAGTGTTAAAAGCCTCCAAAAAAACTCTCTTTTTAACCAAAATCAGGATTTTTAGGCCCAAAAATGGTGCCAGAGTTGAAAATGAGTGCTGAAACCCTCCAAAAAAGTGTCTTTTTAACCAAAATCAGGATGTTCAGGCCCAAAAATGGTGTCAGAGTTGAGAATTAGTGTTTAACTCCCCCCCAAAATGGGCCTTTTGGAACCAAAATCCTCCTTTTTAGGCCCAAAAATTGTGTAATAGTAAAAAATTAGTGTTAAAACCCTCAAGAAAACTCTCTTTTTAACCAAAATCAGGATTTTTAGGCCCAAAAATGGTGTCATAGTTGAAAATTAGTTGTTTAACCCCCCCAAAAAGAGACATTTTAACCAAAATCCTGCTTTTTCGACCCAAAATGTCACTGCAGTCAATAACCAGCATCAGATCCACCCCCCAAAAAGGCCTTTTGGAACCAAAATCATGATTTTTAGACCCAATTTGGCCTCATAGTTTAAAAAAACAGCATTTTGAGGGCCTAGTAAGGGAATTTTTGGACCAAAAATCCTGCTTTTTAGGCCCAAAAATGGTGTCACAGTCAAAAATTGGTGTTTAACCCCCAAAAAAAAGGGCCTTTTTGTACCAAAATCGTGATTTTTAGACCCCAAAATAGTTTAGTAGTAAAAAATCAGTGTTTAAGCCCCCTAAAAATGGACATTTTTAAATCAAAATCATCATTTTTAGGCCCAATTTGGCCTCGTGGTTTACAAAACCAGCATTTTGAGGGCCTAAAAAGAGCTTTTTTGAGCCCAAATTGGGATTTTTGGACCCGAAATTGTGACTTTTTAGACCCAAAATGTCATTGTGACCAAACCTCCAACTTTCCAACCCAAAATAAAGAGACTTTTGGAACTGAAATTGTGACTTTTGGACCCAAACTGGAGTTTGTTCCCTCCCCCCCCCCGGTGGCTTTTGGCCCCAAAATCACCTTTTCTCACCCAAAAATGGGGTTAAAAAGTTGCAGGGATGAAATTTTGGGCTTTGAACCCAAAATGGGGAATTTGGGGGAAGAAAAATCAATTTTTGGCTCAAATCAAAAGGGGAATTTGCCCTCGAGAAGTTGTTGGGGTCCCAAAAAAGGGGGATTTGACCCCAAAAAAGGGGGATTTGAGCCCCAAAAAGGGAGATACCAACTGCTTGGGTCCCCCCCCGAACTCCTGGGT
>NW_009954523.1:0-478 GCF_000747805.2 Chaetura pelagica | reverse complement strand
TCTACTAGTCCCTGTCTCTACCCCACACAAAGCATGTTTGCTGTGGTTCTGAATCCCATTCTCAAATACAGTGCTGGGAGCCTCACAAGGTCCCTTTTCTCACTCTTTGTGCTTCAAGTGGTAAAAGTAGCAAAATTGTCAATACCTTGAGAACAGAGAGGGCCACAGGGGTCATATTTCAAGGAGATCAGAGTGTGGCTGATGTTTCTCTCCCTGTTGCCCATGTGTGTTTGTGCCATGCAGAGCAATGAGTTGGTCAGCATGAGCCAATGCAGAGGATCTCAAGCCGATGGCTAAGTTAAACTTAGATGTCTTTGCCTGAGATCCTGACATTATTTAGGGTTCCCAAAAGCAAAGTGGAAAGGAAGATCAGAAAGTGCAAAGCAGCCCAAATTTTCTCTGGTGTCATTTGAGGCTAATCAAAGTTTCAGCTATCAGTGATATTGCAGGGAGATCAGCATAGCAAAGGTGTTTCATC
>NW_009954522.1:0-2629 GCF_000747805.2 Chaetura pelagica | reverse complement strand
TCTCCAGTGACCCAGGTGCTTGGGGGTCTCCTGCACTTCTGCAGAGTTCCTGTTGTGCTGCACAGCCAGAGGTCTGTCCTGCACTGTCCCAGCCCACCTGCTGTCCCCCCCCAGGGGACATGGGCACTGACCTGCCTCTGAGGCTGCACAGGCAGGTGAACATCTGGCCTGAGCACTGCATTGGTCAAGGAGTTGGGAAAAAGCCCTTCCAAGCCCAGAGAGGCTCCTGAAAGTCTCAGACGTGTTTGGAACTCCCACGTCAGTATCTCCATAGACAGTATCTTCTGAAATTTAGCAGCACGGGATGAGGAATTCTGGAGAGCATCTGCACATTGCCCAGCTGCAGACAAAGAGCAGAGGCCAGTGCCCAGAGCAGTGCTCCCCTCCCTGAGGCTGCAGAGGTCCCAGCTCCAGCCCAGTGGAGGCCACCAAGCCAGCAGGAGGGTCCCCACGTCTCCTGGCTCCCCAGTGACCCCTGACTCTCCCTTGGCTGCCTAGGTGATCCACCGCCTGCCCATGCCCAACCTCAAGGACGAGCTGCATGCCTCGGGCTGGAGCACTGCCTGCACCTGCCCTGACACTGCCACCAGGAAGTGGGACAAGCTGGTTCTTCCCTGCTTGATTTCTTCCCGCATTTACGTGGTGGATGTGGGGTCTCAGTGCCGGACTCCCCGGCTGTGCAAGGTACGAGGGAGGTGATTCCAAGACAACGTTCTGGGAAGGAGTTGGGAACTGCTGCTTCTGGAATAAGGCCCGAGGAGAAGGGTTCTCTCTTCCTCTTCTCTTTGCCCTGGGTTTGGAGAGCGGGGTCACGTTTCCCTCTCAGCTCTCTCCTCCTCAGACCCAGGAGGGCTCCAACCATCATCGCGCTCCTTTCTCTCTGCCCGTTTCATTCCGGGGGTGCCCAGTGGCTGGAAGTCATGACCCCCCCCCCAGCCTGCCCCCCAGGGAGGTGGGCAGAGGCTGTCAAGGGTTGCTGCCTCCCTGTGCTCTGGGCAGAGGGCAGCTCAGAGGGGTCTGTGCTCCCCCAGGGAGGGGCAGGCTGGAGCCAGGGGGATGCTGAGAAGCCCCTGATGGCCCAAGGTTCTGCCCGGGAGTGCAGGGTGAGCGGAGCAGCCGGAGGCTGAGGGGTGTGTGTCAACTCCTTCCAGATGATTGAGCCCGTGGATGTCTTCTGGAAGTGCAACAAGGGGTACCTGAACGTCCCGCAAAGCCTGCCCAACGGGGACATCCTGATCGCCAACCTGGGGGATCCCGCGGGCAACGGAAAAGGTGCTTTGCCCTGCCCTGAGTCCAGGAGTGAACCGGCTGCTCTGGGAGGATGAGGTTTGTGATGCAGCCTCCCCTTTGTGCATCCCAGGGGGATTTGTGGTGCTGGATGGAAAGACCTTTGAGCTGAAGGGGAACTGGGAGAACGGGTGTGAGGTCCCTCCCACCGGCTACCACTTCTGGTACCAGCCACGCCACAACGTTCTGGTCAGCACTGGGGGACTGGTCCCCAAAATTGCCTTCCGTGGATTTTGCCCCGAGGACTTCAAGAAAGGTGAGGGCAGAGGGATGCGAGGGCAGAGCCCGAAGGCACCGAGGTGCCGGGGAGGGTGTCCCTGTGGTGAGGGGGGACAGGCAGGGTCTCCCCAGGCCTGCAGGCTCTGTCCCTCAGGCAGCTGGTCCTCGTCTTCTCCCGCTGCTCCCCAAAGCCCTGCAGCTCCTCTGGGCCCGTTGCTGCCACGGCCGCCCCTGCCAGTGAGAGCTCTGGGGAGGGGGCAGTCTCCACCGGGCAGCCCCCTCCCTCCTGACTCGGTTTCCCTCCTCCTCAGGGGTCTTTGGGCGCCGCCTGAACGTCTGGAACTTGTCCTGCCACAGCCTCACCCAGTGCTTCGACCTGGGCGAGGACTCTCTTCCCCTCAGTGTCAAGTTCCTGCACAACCCCGAGGCAGCCGAGGGATACGTGGCCTGTGCCCTGAGCGGCGTCGTCTACCGCTTCTGCAAGTGTGAGGTGAGTCCTGCAGGGTGCCCGGGGCTGCAGGGGCTGGGCCCGTGCAGAGGGGCCTGGGGGAGCAGGGAGGAAGGAGGAGGCGTGTGGGGAGGGCAGAATGCAGAGCCTGCTCTGGGCTGCCCGCTGGAACGGCCGCGCTTCTGCAGCAGGGAGACAACTGGGCAGTGGAAGAGGTGATCCGGATACCGGCCAAGGACGTGCAGGGATGGATCATGTGCAAGATGCCAGGTGGGTGAGCCCTGGGCTGCTGGTTCCTCCTCCCTGCGGGCTGGAGCGGGGCCTGGCGCTGCCTGGCAGAGCCCAGCGCTGCCCTCAGCGCCAGGGAAGGGCTCTGGCAGGGCTGGGGGCTCCACAGGCACAGAGCCAGGCAGAGGGGGGAGCTGGGGCCTGGAGCAGGGCCCCTTCTGTGCCCCTGCTGCCCTCCCTGGAGCTGCTGCTGCCTGTGCCCAGCCTTCATCGCCGACATGGTGATCTCGCTGGACGACAAGTACCTGTACCTGAGCAACTGGTTCCACGGGGACATCCGGCAGTACGAGCTCTCCAAGAACTGCAAGCCCCGGCTGGTGGGACAGGTGAGGCAGGAGCAGCGGGGCCGGCCCTGCTGGGCCCCTCAGCAGGCTCTGCCGGGGGGTT
>NW_009954521.1:0-762 GCF_000747805.2 Chaetura pelagica | reverse complement strand
CATCATAGGATATCAATCATGCCTTCACAAATTTTCATCCTGTATTTGAGAAAGTCACATTCTCAGGATTAAAAAGGCTCTCTTTTGTGGGTTTTATCATTGTTATTGTCACAATTATGCCTCTGATCTCCTCGGTGTTTTGCAGGATGTTTGACATATTTCATTTATAAGCCCTTCTGAACCAGCTTGATGAGAAAGAGCCAGAAGAGATGCATTAAAATTTTCTACTCAAAAATGCTCAAATTGAGGGAAAAAAATACATCTTGAATGTGAACCCTGATTGGAGGCAAACACTTGCAAGGAGCTCAGGAGCAAGTATTAACTCTTCCTGAGCTTAAAGAAAGACCTTTTTAAATCAAGTTGTATATGACCTAATTTTACTGATGCACTGCATATGTATTCACAGAATCACAGAATCACCAAGGCTGGAAAAGACCTTTAAGATCATCAAGTCCAGCCTATGACTTAACACCACCACATCGGCTAGACCATGGCACTAAGTGCCACATCCAGCCTTTCTTGAACACATCCAGGGATGGTGCCTCCACCACTTCCCTGGGAAGTCCATTCCAATGTCTAATCACCCTCTCCATGAGGAAGGACTTCATGTACTCTTGGGGTTCACTGGAAGGCCGGGTTTCTGCCAGAAGCTTTATGATGATTATTTGAATGTTTAAGTCCTGTAGTGGTCTAACACACCATATTCATTTTTATTGTCAAATGTTTGTATAGTATATATATATATATATATATTTATATATA
>NW_009954520.1:0-444 GCF_000747805.2 Chaetura pelagica | reverse complement strand
CTGTGGGGATCCAGGCCTGTAGAGGGCTGGGATCCCATGGGGATCTGGCCCCTGAAGAAGGGTTGGGATCCCATGGGAATCTGGCCCCTGCAGAGATGGAGCCAAGGGAAGAGGGTGCCTGGGCACGGGGGGGTGCAGAGCTCACCCCTCCCCCCCCCATTCCTTGCCTCAGTTTCCCCTCCTAGGGGAGAAGTTTCCAGGGAGACGGTGCCAGGTGCGTGTCCTCCCAGGACCACAAACCAGGGGGATTATCCCAACCCCTCCTCACTCTTCCCCTGGCTCCAACCTCCTCCTCCTCCCCCTTCAGCTTCTCCATTATCTTCCCACCCTGTTCCCTTTCTCCTCCAGCCACACCTGGTTGGAAACAAATATCCCAGCAAACACCCGGGTAACGTTTCATCACCGGCGCCTGATTAGTCACGGGCAAACCCTGCTCCCCCCCCC
>NW_009954519.1:302-575 GCF_000747805.2 Chaetura pelagica | reverse complement strand
GGGGCCACCCCGGGGACAGGGGCCAAAACATGACTGGGAACCAGGGCACTGGGGCACGGCCAGGAACAGGGACAGTGTCCCTGGGGATGGGGACAGAGGCCTGGCGGGGATAAGGAGCAGGGCGTGGCTGGGGATAGCGACAAAAGGACGGCTGGGAACAGGGACCAGGGTGTGGCTGAGGATGGGGATAGGGGTGTAACTGGGAGCCAGAGCATGGACAGATGGCCAGACTGGGGAAGGTGGCACAGCTGGGGGTGGGGGCACAGACATGGC
>NW_009954519.1:0-203 GCF_000747805.2 Chaetura pelagica | reverse complement strand
TGTGGCTCGGAATGGGGAGCAGGGTATGACAGGGGTTGAGGACAAGGACTTGGCTGGAGATGGGGACAGAGACATAACCAGGGGGCAGGGTGGTGGCATATAGCCAGACTGGGGACAGTGGCACCAGTAGGGATGGGAACCAGGGTGTGTCTGAGAATGGGGACCTGAGTATGACAGGGGACAGGGACAGGGACAGGGACAGG
>NW_009954518.1:0-959 GCF_000747805.2 Chaetura pelagica | reverse complement strand
CAAAATCCCATGTTTCTGGCCTTCTCTGTGTGATAAAACCACCTGGAAAACACACACCGTGAGGCCGGGAGCTGGGCAGGCACTGCTGTGCCTCCCAGGGCCCTGCCTGTGGTCCCACCGTGTCCTTGCTGACCCCCTGTCCCCCCCATGCTTTAGGGCTGGGACCTGGCAGCAGCACAAACAGCACGGGGAACAGCACGGGGACAACCATGTCATCATCTCCATCCAGCTCAGCTGCAACCACCACTTTGAAGACACCCAGCGTGTCTTCATCCATGCCTGGCTCGGGTATGCAAATCACCCGCATAACGTTGTCTTCATCCAGCAAAGGGAGCACAGGGACACATCAGGCATCTTCCCCCACCCCAGCCACATCATCATCTTCCTCCAGCACAGCAGGCTCAACAGCACCCGTGACACCTTCGATACCCAGCCTGACCACCACAACATCACCTCTCCCTGCAGCGTCTCCATCCAACACAGCCACGACAGCACCTCCATCCAAAACAACAACAACACCCTCTTCATCCCTGACAACTCCTTCCAACACCACCATGGCACCATCTCCATCCCACTCAGCTGTGCCCAACTCCACGACGGGAGCTCCGATCCCATCCTCCTCCGTGCCCCCCAGCCCCACTCCTGCTCCCAGCTCTCCTGCACCCACGGTGACCTCCAGTCCCAGCAGCACCGTGGCCACCAGCTCCAGAACGACACTGGCCATTGGTACCATCTCTGTGGCCAGCAGCTCTGGTGAGGGCCAGGCTGGGGAGGCACCGTACAGCCAGAGACCCCCCCTGGACTTGCCCATGGCCACTGGGCCTGGCAGCAGCCCCAGGTCCCCTCTAGACCCCCACCTGTGCTCATAGGAGGGAGGTTGGGGGGTGCAGGTCCCCAAGTGCACCCAGATCCCCCCTGCATTGCCCCATCCTCGCCGTGGGGGGGGGGGGGGGGGGGGG
>NW_009954517.1:0-249 GCF_000747805.2 Chaetura pelagica | reverse complement strand
CACTGGAGGGGGCACTGGGAGCACTTTGGGAGTTACTGGGAACACTGGAGGGGGCACTGGGAGCACTTGGGGAGTTACCGGGACCACTGGGATCACTGGACGAGGCACTGGGAGCACAGGAGGGTGACTGGGGAGCATTGTGGAGAGACTGGGTGGGGGGCACTGGGAGAACTGGGGAGGGACTAGGGGGCAGTGGGAATGCTGGGGTGGGGCCTGGGATCACTGGAAGGGGGAATGGGAGGAGGGGAG
>NW_009954515.1:0-380 GCF_000747805.2 Chaetura pelagica | reverse complement strand
TTTGCAAAGCCACATTGACTGCAATCCACGAGTTATCAAAGGCTTACTCCCAAACTTATTCCAATCTCCAGAATGCATTCTAATGGTGAGCATTTAGTAATGTCACATCCTGCTGAGGATGTTATCCGTGTTACAAGACACAAGTGAAACAAAAGGGCAGTATCAGACACAAGCTAAACAACACTTTTAAACAGTTACCAGACAAGTAAAACAACTAGATTTTTTTCAGAATATCACCTTTAGATTGTTCATTTGTTCAGGACACTCGTCCTTCCAGTGCTCTGTTAGTTTACAGATGGCACATTGATTCCTTCTCATTTGGCCTCTCAGTGGGCCATTTACTACTTGATCCCTTACTACAGCAACTACTTGTCTCTGGG
>NW_009954513.1:0-1188 GCF_000747805.2 Chaetura pelagica | reverse complement strand
GGTAACGTGGCCTCTGCCCTGTTCTGCCCCACGTCCTCCTCCCGCAGGTAGAACTGAGGGGGTAATTAATCACAGCCCTCATTAGAGGAGCTAATGAGCTGCTTAATCAGCGGTGTTAATTACAACAATCAGTTAATTAAAGTTTATTAATATGGGCACTTTATACTCCTTCTCCCCCGGCGTTTCCTTCTCTCGACGCTGCACTAATGATTCCCCAACTTAACTAATCACTCCTCTTAATTAGCTAATTAACACTCCCGCTAATTAAATAACTCATTAAGGCACTTAATTACCCTGATCTGCCTGCTGGGGGTAGATTAATTACCCCTGGGGGGGGCATTTACCTCCCCTGGACAGCCCAAACACCCCAGAAACCCACCTGACATCCTTGCCAACCATCCCCTAACTTAATTAATTACCCCCCTAATCAACTGATTAACACCCCCTTTAATTAAATAACCCATTAGAGCACCCAATTACTCTGATCAGCCCACTGGGGGTGGATTCATTACCCCTGGGGGGGGCATTTACACCCCCTTGGCAGCCCAATCACCCCAAAAACCCACCTGACATCCTAACTAATGATTCCCTAACTTAATTAATTATACCCCTCATTAACTAATTAACACCCCCACTAGTTAATTAACTCATTAAGGCACTTAATTACTCTGATCAGCCCACTGGGGGTGGATTAATTACCCCTGGGGGGGCATTTACCCCCCCCCCCCAGCCCAATCACCCCAAAAACCGACCCCATATCTATACTAATGATCCCCTAACTTAACTAATCAACCCCTAATTAACTAATTATTCCCCCTACTAATTAAGACACGTAATTATGTTGATTAGCCTTCTAGAAATAGGTTGATTAGCCTGGGGGGGGCCACTAATCATCCCCAACTCCTCCTCCCCCTCCACTCGCCCCTTAACGAACGCTGCCCGTTAATGAACTTCCAAATTCTTAATTAAGGAGCTAATTAAGCTAATGAACCTGTGAGGAGAGGTCAGCCCAGCTGGCAGGGTGGGGGTCATGCAAGGTCACGGATTTGACCCCCCCCAGGACCAGGTTCTTGGCAATTTCCACCCCCAGGCCCCTCAGCCCCGACACCAGCACGTTGGACGTTTGCATCCTCTTCATGGCCTCGTGGCCCAGCACGTACCTGGGGGGGCAGGAGGGAAAGGGGGGGT
>NW_009954512.1:0-907 GCF_000747805.2 Chaetura pelagica | reverse complement strand
GGGGGGGCAGGGCCTAGAACCCCTCGGGGTCTTAATTAAGGGCCTAATTAAATCATTAAGACCCTCATCAACATTTGGGAAGGTGGGGGGAAGGTTAATGAGTACGCCTGGGGGTTAATTAGCGCCCTAATTAATTATTAGAGGCGTTAATGTCCAATTTAGGCCGCGTTGCCATGGAAATGTGGGGTTTCGGGGCCTGGATCCCCTGGGGGTATTAATTAAAGGCCTAATTAATTAATTAGTGGCCTCATTAGGGTTTTGGAAGGTGGGGGGGAGGTTAATGAACACGTGGGGGGGTAATTAGCCCCTGTATTAATGATTAGAGGCTTTAATGAGCGATTTAGGCCGCGTTGCCATGGAAACGTGGGGGGGGCAGGGCCTAGAACCCCTCGGGGTGTTAATTAAAGGCATAATTAATTAATTAGTGGCCTCATTAGGGTTTGGGAAGGTCGAGGAGAGTTAATGAACACGTTGGGGGGGGTTAATTAGCCCCTTTATTAATGATTAGAGGCTTTAATGAGCGATTTAGGCCGCGTTGCCATGGAAACGTGGGGGGGGCAGGGCCTAGAACCCCTCGGGGTGTTAATTAAAGGCCTAATTAATTAATTAGTGGCCTCATTAGGGTTTGGGAAGGTGGGGGGGAGGTTAATGAACACGTGGGGGGGGTAATTAGCCCCTGTATTAATGATTAGAGGCTTTAATGAGCGATTTAGGCCGCGTTGCCATGGAAACGTGGGGGGGGCAGGGCCTAGAACCCCTCGGGGTGTTAATTAAAGGCATAATTAATTAATTAGTGGCCTCATTAGGGTTTTGGAAGGTGGGGGGGAGGTTAATGAACACGTGGGGGGGTAATTAGCCCCTGTATTAATGATTAGAGGCTTTAATGAGCGATTTAGGCCGCGTTGCC
>NW_009954511.1:0-222 GCF_000747805.2 Chaetura pelagica | reverse complement strand
GACATATCGTGACCTATCGTGACATATCACGTGACATATCACGACATATTGTGTGGGTATCACGACATATTGTGACCTATCATGGCATATCGCGATATATCACGACATATCGTGCGTGTCTGTCGTGATGCCTCAGGGCATATTGCGACGTATCGCGACACATCGTGACACGTGTGTGCGTATCGCGACGAATCACGTGACGTGTCGTGCGTATCACGATAT
>NW_009954510.1:314680-321586 GCF_000747805.2 Chaetura pelagica | reverse complement strand
CTGCACGTGCAGACAGCAAGTCATTTCGCTTTGGAAGAGACGGGTGTGCTGAGCAGCCATTTCTACCCATGGGGGGACTGCAAAAACTAAAGCTAAAAGTAATTATTAGAGACCACTTATTACAACTTTTATAATCTGTTGTAAGCCACAGTCTCACCTGAATACTCTCTATTGAGCCCCAAGACTTTAGTGAGGCTAAATATTTCAACCCTCTAAGACCCTTTCTTGCCAGCAGAAAGGGACCAGCAGGGCCACTGGATCAGGTGGGATCTGCCAAGATGATCCTCCCAAGTCAACATGGCAAACCACGTGCTTCCAGTGAGAGGGAAACCCCTCAGGACCCCACCTGCCTGGGGAGCAGACTCCTGGGGCTCATGCTTGATTCAAAGACATCAGTCAGGGCCAGCAGAGACTCTGCATCATAGGTCAGGGTCCACCACGCTGCATCGCCAGGAGGAGTGGGCCTGCAGTAATTTGGAGGAAGGAAAACCCAGAAAGGCACAAGTCTTTCTGCAGATAAAAAAAAGCAAAAACAAAAACAAAACAACACACACACAAAAAAAAAAAACAACTCAGAATGTGGTATTTGAATATAATAAAAAATGTAACTCAAAGCACTGCCCGTGGGGAGACACCTGGCTTCCCTGGTCAGACCACCCCAGGCACAGGCAGAGTGGCAATCTTCCCACTCTGCATCACCCCCATTTCTATTCCCAGCCCCTCCATCTCACTGCACCATCCCCCTGCTGCCCTGTGAGAGAGGCAGGCCAGGGCAAAGATCTTCATCTTACTGTGCCATGTGTGAAGTGCTCCTTGACCCCAAGTCAGAAGGATTTTTTCTGGCCCTTGGAAAACTTCTGTAGCATTTCTTTCAAATCCTCTTTTGTACTCCTACAGGCTTCTTCAGAGGCTGATAGCAGAGCTGCTGCAGTGTTCCTGTAGCAGCTATTCCAATGCTGTGTGAAGGATCTAGGTCACTCCTGCCTTCTTGCTATTCCCTTTTTATACACCTGATGTCAGGCAGATGCACAGAATTACTCTGAAGCTGCCCTGAATGACTATTTGTGAGACAGTCTCTCATCCTGGGAAACATGTTTTCCTGCATCTCAGATGTGGTTTTGTGGATGGCTCTTCAAACACAGTGGCTGGACTTCACACACTAGTTTAGGGCATTTCATGTTTCCCCCGGTAGCACTGGTTCCACACTGGCTTGTCTTCACTCTGCTATAACGTGGTGCTGCCAAAGTGCCTGCTTAAAACTGCTCTGACATGGCCTGGTCCAGCGTGGATGTTTTCACCAGCCCCAGTCTCTCACAGCAAAGACCATGAGTTTGTCCAGCAAGACCTACTTTCCACACCAAAAGCCATTAATTATACTGTTTAGCCAACACTTGGCTGCAGAAACTCAATTATCCTTCCCGTCATTTGATCTGGGTTCGTGGCTTCCTTTCTTAAACCAGCACAACAACATTGTAATTCCCTGGTCTTTGGGGACTTTCCATGCTTTCAAGACTTGCTAAATCTCAGCATTCACAACTTGGGCAGCTTCCCAGCTAATTCCCCTGGGAGTCTTGGGTTTAGACTTTCCAGAGTGTCCACTTGAAAATACTCGATGTTGTTGAGCTGGCACCTGCCTCAGTGCAAAGGGACAGATTTCCTGAGGACACCCAGCTCAGCTGGAGCAGTAGTTAGATGAAATCACACCAGATTCATACAGAAATCTTCCCAAAAATATGCATAAAACATTCAGTCACTATGGACTCCACATTCTGTTGATTATGTGTTTGTTAAATTAGCATAAAACAATTAATCACAGACTCACCGAGGCTGGAAAAGACCTTCAGGATCATCAGTTCCAGCCCATGACCTGACACCCCCACATCTCCAGCCCAGGGCACCAAGTGCCACCTCCAGCCTGTCCTTGAACACCTCAGGGATGGTGCCTCCAGCACTTCCCTGGGCAGTCCATCCAATGTCTGATCACCCTCCATGAGGAAGTGCTTCCTGATATCCAACCCAAACCTCCCCTGGAGCAGCTTCAGGCCAGGCCCTCTGGTCCTGTCACTGGTTGCCTGGGAGAAACGCCCAGACCCACCTGATCCCACCTCCCTTCAGGTGGTTGTAGAGAGTGAGAAGGTCCCCCCTGAGTCTCCTCCAGGCTAAACACCCCCAGCTCCCTCAGCCTCTCCCTGTAAGACTTTCCCTCTAGTCCCTTCCCCAGCCTCATTGTCTCCTCTGGACCTGCCCCAGCACCTCAGGATCCTTCTTGCAGTGAGAGGCCCAGAGCTGGACACAGAGCTCAAGCCTCCCCAGAGCTGAGCACAGGGGAGAATCACCTCCCTGCTCCTGCTGGCCACACCATTCCTGATACAAGCCAGGATGCCATGGGCCTTCCAGGCCCCCTGGGCACACTGCTGTGCTAATACTTTGCTGTATTCCAAAGGGTTACTCTATTCTGAGGGGAGCAGAAAGGTGCCATGCTCACTGGGATGGGATCCCAGCCAGCAGTCTATGAGTCTGTTGTTTTGAAGGAGCTGCAAGCTACTGGCCAGATTTTTGGGGAGGAAAAAATTGATCATAAATATTAAATGGAGATGGGGAACTTCCTGGAGAACCGTTTTTTTTCAGATACTCAGATTGGTCATGACACTGGGAAGAAGTGTTGCCCCTGCATGCCAGGCATGAGAGAGCAGGACTTACAGATGTGATTTATATTCTCCCACATCCAGCCACATCAGAATGGATCCCTCTGCTCTCTTGGCAGGAGTGCAAACACAGACCCAGGTGAGCAGCAAGTGCCCGTGCCTTTCTTCCCAACAGCTGGATCAAAGAGGGCTCTTGAGTCATGAATCCCTACAGGAGGATGAGAGGTCAGCTTGGAGTGAGGTGTGCAATAATTTGTGAAGGGTACAAATAGAGGAAAGAAGCATTAGGGACAGTGTTCATGCCTGGAGGGATCAAAGAGCAACAGTAGGAAAGGCTTAAAATAAGCTGGGAACAAAGGAAATGCAACCCCATGTGAGTCTATTCATAGACACAGGGAATTTATTAACAGTTGTAACAATTCAAGGGTTCGGTAACTTCCTAAGTTCTGCTTTAGCAGAGAAACTGGGTGATTTTTCTTGTAATTCATAAAGCTGTTAAGGCATTTCCAAGATTGCTGTTAGCCAAGAAATTTAAACAACATGCACTCCAGCTTATTTTTTACACCTAGGCCTGTTTAAACAAACAGAAGCATTCTGACAGAGTTGATGGAGATACATCACAGGCTTCTGAAACACCAGGCAGCTCCTGGTATTGAACTACTGTGGAAATATGAAATCAGATAATTATGGGCTGGCTAGTTTGATACCAGAATAAAATTATACAGATAATATATATAATTATATATCTATATCTATAATTATATATACAAAATACATAATATATCTTTTTAGGAAGATTATATATATTATAGATTATATATATATATAATGTATATAATAATAATATATATAATATAACATAATATATAATATAGTGTGTATATATATAGATAGATATAGATTATATATATATAGATGTAGATATAGATAGATAGATAGATAGATAGATAGATAGATAGATAGATAGATACGTAGCCAAGCTTGGTGGGGGGCTAAGCAGCAAAGATGGGGTAGATGGGTCAGGCAGTTGTACTCAGGAAAGTGGCAACTGTGGGAAGAAGTTAGGGATGGGCAAAGCAGAGCTGAACTGCAGAAGTGACTGTTTAACAGAGGGGGTTTTCCTAAATTTGGGTGCAGATACCAGAGAGAAGTGGGTACTAACAGGGACTGTGGGCCCTGAACACAGCACAGTGACGCCTTGGAACTTTGCACCCAGGCTTAGTGTCCACAGTGGATGTGGAAAAGATATAAATAGTTGAAAAGAGCCGTCAGAAGCGGGAGAGAGAGAAATGTGTTATAATGAGAAAATCTGTTCTTTTGCCTCATGAGGAGATTGAAAGGGAAGGGGGGCTCCATGGGTTTGCCGTGGGCAGCTTTCCTGTAGAAGATCCTCTGCAATCTGGCAGGGAAAGGCAGAGCTGCCTGCAAACAATTGGGAGGTGAAGCCAGATAATTTCTCATCACCAAAAGAGCTTTTTTGTGTTCACAAAGGTGATTTTTCAGCCTGTGAAGTAATTAGAACAAAAATGGACCCTTTTGTGAAGACATACCCCAGGTACGTTCAACAGCTGCTCTCAGTATGGGGCTGCTTTGGGAACATATGGGGGGTCCTGCAAGAGGATTGGGTGTTTGAACTCTGTAAATAACTGTTCCTCCTGACTTTTCAAGGCATGGGGAGGAGATTCCAATCTCCCCTCTCCAAGGGAGATGTCAGGTCAAACAGGGTATAAATGAGAGAGCCCAGGGTTACTGTGTGCACATGTTCCTTCAGATCACCCTCCCCTGTACGAAGCCCTGTGCCCTCTTACTCACCTTTTTATTCAATATCAGATTCAGGGTAAGAAGGTCATGGACCATGAGACACTAGGCTTTTCTTCCAACAGAATATGGTCCTTATTTATATAATCTGTGCCAGATTCAGATTTAGGATCAATCTCTGTCAGAAAACAAAGCCAATGATATAATGGGAACACTGCAACCAGCCCAGAGGGAAGTTTGGTCCTGGATTGCTGAGAGGCACTAATGAGGGGAAGAGGGAGGGAAGAAGTACAGACAGCAGGAGGATTTCTCCCCAGTCTCGTTGCCTTATATTCACCTACATCCTCACCTTTTGAAGGCCCTGCTCTGGTGTGTCTGACACCACATCCATACCCCAGTCATTTATTGTGCTGGCACTCAGCAAGAGTTGGCCCAAACCAGGCTGAAAATGTGCTTGAGATTTTTTGGCAACACTTCATAATAAATGGCAAACCATTTCTGTGGCTCTTTTCCATTGTAATATTAATGAAACCAAATTCCTGTGGTGCTCATATGGATGTAATATGTAAGTTCCTCTGAACTCAGTTGCTGCTAACTCCAAATTAAAGTCAATGGAGAAATTTCTCTCCTGTCTCTCTCTTGCAGCTCTTTGCTCTTGCATTTTTATTCCATTCATTATATCCTGATTATTGTGGAAATCAGGAAATACCAAAGTTAAAGAAACCCATAAGGAACACTGATAATACTTCTGATATTACAGGGAAGGTGCAGGGATGCTGTGTTGATGGGCAGCACCATGAAGCTCTGATATAGCAGCAAACATTACTGTCCTCCAACGTAACCAAGTCCTCCACATACTAAAAAAGCTCTCACCAGCATTTCCAGCTGTCAATTCCCTCAATGCAAGTATTTCAGGAACAAGAGGTTTTCCAGGCAAGTGCCTGTCTCCAGCAATGGTCAGTACCACTGTTTAGAAACAGACATTTGGTGCCTCCAAACAGCAGCTCCAGAGCAACTCCCTCTCAAAGAGTTTTTCCTCCAGACGTTAGAAAGCCCTCCCCATTGGTTGAAGTGTGTGTCTTTTCCCTGCGGAGGGGGTCCCAGTGCTGTGGTCTAGTTGCTGGACCCCAGAAGTTAGCTACTGGCCAGAGAGAAGCTCATTTGGCCTTGGGCAGGAATCCTCCCTAGGCGGGACTGAATCCAGCATCTGCACCAGGACAGCATTAGCTACATTGTGATGTAGGAGACCAGGCATCTATTCCTGTTCTTTGGGAATGGTCCTGCAGCCTTCAGCCCAAGACAGGAAATGGCATTAACTTCCCTGAAGGAAAAAGGAAGGGCACAGACATGGGCTGAGGTGGTTTCAGAGCTTCCTGCAAGGTCGCCCACGGGCAGTGGTGGGAAGGTTCTCTCTCTCATCCCATCACCAGCCTTTGCTCGCCATGTGCCTCCACTCAGCATCAGCAGGACCAGGAGGTGCCACAGATTTGGCAGTAACCAGATTAGTCACAGTTTTACCTTCCTTCCATCTCACCTAACAAAGCTACGAGTGGGAAGCCTTGTGGTTGGCAGAGCTTTCTCAAGCACAAGTTTTCCAAGCTTGGCCAAGCCCTGCCTGCACCAGGGACACTTCCTTCTGATCTTTTCTTCAGTTTTGACCTAAATGAACAAGTTTCCTTGTAATCCCCCAGAAAAAGGAAGCATTCAACAAGAGACTCAGATGCTGTCCATGTCACTACATAAAGGTGCAGTCAGGTGCTTTCCCCCTGAGAAGGCTTGTCATATATGTCTGTGAGCCACTCCAAAGTGATGTTGCTGTTGTCCCAGTGAAATAATCTGGGTCATGAGAGGTCACTGATACCCAGCAGGATCCGTGAAATCCACTGACTATTTCACATAAGCATTTGAAGATGAGAACTGGATCTCCCAAACTCAATTAATCTATTTTTTTTTCCAGGCAATCCAGCAAGCAGAGAGATGCCATGATCTCATGCTCTGTATCCAGCTGTGGTATGACCTGGTTGCTATTTAAGATGAATTACTTTCTTCTTTACTTGTGATACCTTGCAGTGGAAGTTGGTTCCTCAGCATGGCAAACCCAGCAGCCAGAATACTCATGTACAGCAAATATTCCCCGGGCTCTGGGAACATGATGTCCTGACTGGCAAGGATGGGAAGTGGCTACACAGGATGGAGGGTGGGAGGCTGGAGTGGGCAGACTGGGCTCTGCCAGGGGTAGGCATGTTTTCTTTACTTGTGATACCTTGCAGTGGAAGTTGGTTCCTCAGCATGGCAAACCCAGCAGCCAGAATACTCATGTACAGCAAATATTCCCCGGGCTCTGGGAACATGATGTCCTGACTGGCAAGGATGGGAAGTGGCTACACAGGATGGAGGGTGGGAGGCTGGAGTGGGCAGACTGGGCTCTGCCAGGGGTAGGCATGTTGGTGGAGGCAGCTGTAGGTGTGGGGGTGCACGGGGCTCAAAGGGGTGTGGGGGAGGA
>NW_009954510.1:312983-313606 GCF_000747805.2 Chaetura pelagica | reverse complement strand
GAGGACAAGGCTGGTGGGGGGTGGTGGGGGAAAAGGTGGCCTTTGCAGCAGCCATGTGTATCCCTAGCTGATGGATGCTTACCTGATGTTTTGGAGGTACTTGTGTAGGCTCTGGTGGCTCTACGGAACAGGGATCCACCCTCAGGGAGGTCCTTCTCCAGTCAGGAATGTTCAGAAGTTCATGGATGCTCGTGGTGTTGGATTGCACAGGGATCTCTGTGGATGCAATGGGGGATGATGCTGTGAAGGTAATGACTTACAATAGTGGGAGTCAAAGGGGCTTTGCTTTTCGGGGGGCCTCGGGGGCACTGCAGTACCCCTGTGGGATCTCCAGCTGGAAGGGGCCTGTGTGCAGGCTGGGGTCCTGCTTGGGGTGGCAGGAAAGAGTTCCTGGGGTTCTCTGTGCCCGGGGCCTGTGCTGCAGCCCAGCCCTGGCACGGGGCGGAGGGGCTGGTCCCAGCGGGGACCCACGCACAGACGGACCCCCCAGCACCGGGTGGGCACCGGGGATCCGTTCTCAGCTGGGGGTCTGTCCGGGGGGACGGGCCGGGCATGGGGGCACGGCGGGGCCCGGGGCGTCCGGAGGGAGTTCGTGAGGAGCGGGCTGAGCCGAGTCGAGCCCA
>NW_009954510.1:274483-312015 GCF_000747805.2 Chaetura pelagica | reverse complement strand
CTGTCCCTCCCGCCCCGGGAGCCCTTCGGGCGGCCCTGAAACCCTCCTGCGAGCGGGGGGTGCTCGGGCGATGGGCACTGCTGCCCTGGGCATCTGGTCCTGCAGGTGTCGGGGATTCTGGGCACCGGGGGGGAAATTCCGTAACCCGTGTCCCTGGGGAAACATCTGCAGCTCCTTCGCATCCCCCCGAGCGGAGCGCTTGGATAGATCTGGGAGTAGGACACGATTTGGGCTTCTCGTATGCAGTAGGATGGTTAAAAATAAACCAGTGTGGGGCTAGTTCCTGCCACAGGGTTAGTCTGCAGGCTCTTTGAAGCTTCCCCTATGAGCGGGTTGGACTGTTGGCAACTAAAGGTAGAGATAGCAAATATAAACAGGCAGCCTGAGTTCTGGGTGCACTGAGCAACTTGGATCCCTTCAGCCTTGCATGTTTTAGGTTCAGCTTTTTTTTTGGTTGTTTCTGTGGGTCAAGTCAGGATGTGGAGACCCAGCTCCAGGGTAGCCAGCTTTGATGGTCTGTGTTTCTGTTTACTGTTGTTGTTTATAGTAAACACCGTGCAGTGAGTGGCTGAGAACAGCCATGTGGTAGCTTCTCTTCAGCAGCCAGTAATATTGGGGAAAAATATTCTCCCACCTCAGTTTGATTGCCTGAGTGACAGCGTGTGGCAGGTTGTACCAAGGATGCTGGAGGGGGAATGGCCACCCTTCCTCTTCTCTTACCCTCACTCTTCTGCTGGCTGGGCTGTGGTGTCCTCATGCTCTTGCTGGAAATACTTGGAATATGGGATGGAATATAGGATACCTTCCTGGCACTTGATAGCAAATGGTGGCTTGTTGCTTGGCATTAATGTGGGGAGTACAGCTTGGCTGGTGGGGGGCTCAGCTCGGGACAAACTGCCATGGGCTGCAGCCTTGCAGGTCTGTGCTGTGCGGTTGGGTAGTTCAGGATCTGCCCAGTAGATGGTATGAAAACGCAGACAGAAATAGGGGAGTCCTTTACAACGGGCAAGAGGGAAAATCAGGTATTTCTGTGCTATTTAAAGTATTTATTTTGTTAAAGGCTAAAGCATATTTTATTTGAGAGAGAGACACTGGCCCTTAGTCCTCTGGTTTCAGTATTTACGTATTAGGAAATTATAAATCTACATCCTGATAGCCTGCTTTTTAGTCAAATATTTGGTATTAAATAAATCAAGTAATTAGCTACTTAAAAGGAAGCAAAAAGAGTTTAGAGTAGGAGCATGAGTGGCATCACTGCAAGTTGTTAGCCTGTGCCCTCTGGTTTTCCTGAGTATAAAATTTTAATAACATGTAACTCTTGAGTCACTTCTCTGGAGATTTGTTGAAGTTTGCAGCACTGGTTGATGTCTTTAAATGAAAGATGATGTTATTCATAAAGTAGCTGTGTTTCAGACTAGGATGTGAGGGGTCTGAGTGTTGTCCTTGCCCTACATCTGATTTAAAGGAATCTGAAACTTTAGCCCCAGACAGAGTGCCACCAGAGAGGACTTCCAGAGATGTCATTGTTGTTTCCCAACCCTGGGGTAAGGTCAGGTACACATATAAACCCTTCCTGAGTAATGTGTCAGCTGGTGCAGATGATGTGCACCAACACTCAGCCCTCCTCACCTTTAGAGACAGTTTCTTGGTGTTTAATGTAAATCTTTGACTTGCACTTTAAGCCTGCTCCTTCTTCTCTGACCTCCAAGGTATGTGGAGAACACCCTAGTCCCTACATCTCTGCAGGTAAATTTGAAGTATTTGAAGACTGTTTTCCCCTCCTAAGATGAACAAGCTGTTTCGCTCTTCTGTTTGCATGGGCTCCTTTTCTGCACAGCTGATGGAACTTCACTTTCCTTAAAGTGCTGTGGTCAGGCTGGGCTTGGTGGGACTGTGTTAGTTGAGCTTCTGTGGAGCAGTAGTAATAAGTGGGTCCAGATCACCCCATTTTGGATATGTCTAAGTAGTGTTATGTGGAAAAGAATGCAGATCAGATGGTTGCCACGCATTTGTGGCAAAGGCCTTGGCGTGCTTGGTGAGCTCCTGTTTGCAAAACCTGGAGCAGTGCACTAGCTGCGTGGGCTCAGAGCTGGTGTAAGTTAAAGCTTGGCATGTTTGGGTCTCTTAAGGCCATAATTTTTGCATCTAGCTCCCTGTCTTTTTTCCTTGTCTTGGCTGCAAATGAAACTCACTTTGTGATGAGGCAAGCAGATTTTGAGTCATTTACTCATCCATTTATGTTTGAACAAATTCCTAACAAGATGGCCAGGGGGGGTCTGTGAGGAATGAAGCAAGATGCATCGAGGACAGAGCAGTAACTCTGCCAGCTTCTTTTGCAAGGTGGTTCATCTCCTGCATGTACTTATATTTTCCACATGAAACGTGTCAGGGTAAAATTCATTCCCACAATTAAAATCTCAGTATAAAGGCACTATAACTGTCCCCCTCCTTCACTGCAGCAGTACACTCTGGTGCAGGACATGCACTCCAAGCTGTTTCATCCCACTTCATTTGCAGGACAGCAGGGTATAGTCCTAAAGGAAATTGTCTTTCCCCTCCCCACCCCCCTTTTATTTTTTTTAATATATGGTATTAAATAACTTCTCACCAAGCTTAAATATCTTAACAGTGGACACTTTATAAAATGCTAACTCAGTGCTGAAGTGATAATGCAAGTCTGAAGGCAGCAGGAAGCAAATTAAATCTTCAGTCTGTATCACCAGGTCTCGCTGGGCTTGGGCTTGGAGCCATCAAGACTGGTCCATGTCTAGTGGCCTGAGCTGGTGATGTCAAGCCAGTGTCTGGTGGGGGCAGCTGAGCACTGGAGATCACCACCACCTC
Organism: Chaetura pelagica; assembly: GCF_000747805.2. NCBI lineage: Eukaryota > Metazoa > Chordata > Aves > Apodiformes > Apodidae > Chaetura > Chaetura pelagica. The sequence continues at coordinate 309,174 of NW_009954510.1, read as the reverse complement.
TTTGTGCAGCTGTGCTCTCTGCTGATTGTCCTCCATTAATAAGAAATTTCAGAGGTAGCTTCCGTCAGGAGTGCTCACCAAGCAGAAGGAGGGTTCAGTACAGGGGCATCTCTGCTGCTTGGCTGGTGCTGAAAACTTTAATTCCCTGAGATCTCCAGCTGCATTAGATTTCCTTAAAAAAACCCAGAATAATACTTAGCTCTTTTACAGGTTTCTGACAGGCAACCTCTAGCAGATATAGGCATGGTAATGCATGGTACTGCAGTCTGCGTGATTGTCTCAGGCCTACCAAATGTTTCTGCCCCTGTAGCAGGGATTTAAGCAGAGTTTGTGTCTGTGCCTCCTCTCTTGCTGTGCATAGTCTCATGATTTTATGCAGACTCATCCTGAGCAAAAGTTCAAGAATTTGGCTGTGAACTGAAGGAAAATAGGAACGTCCGGTCGGTTGCCTCCGCTGTTTGCATGGCAGCCTTGTCCAACAGGCCAGATGGACAGGGTGACTGCTGTGGAGGAGCCTACCAGCACTTGTCTTCCTGAGATCTGACTTTATCAGGAGTTATAAGTCACCCTTGCAGCTCCACTGTCTGATTGGTGACTGCTCACTGGAGATAAGGAAGCAAGAGCAGAGGTGAGTCGATATGGCCATCACCAATATCAGGGAGCTGATGGGAGAGTTCAGTGCAGGACTGTTTTTTTCCCTGGAACAAGGTTCTGCTTTTGAAATGCATGCACTCCTCTCAGTTTCTTTCTCAGATGTTTTTTTATATGTTATAAATTGAATGGTATTAGCACCAGTAAGAAGCCCACCTCCTTTTGGAGATGACTTAACCATCTTCAATTAGGTCTTACATTTTCCAGACCAACACAGTGTGAACAGTCCAGAAACCTCCCCATGGCCTGGTTTTGTTTTTAACAATGGAAACCATTGTAGTAAATGCCAATAGAAATTTGTGAAGCTCTGTCTGTGCCCATTGATTCTTCCCCTCTCCTGGCCCTTCTAGCATTGCTCTGGACCCTGTGTCAGGTCCCACTTTCTGGCTGTCATGGCAAGGGAACAAGTTTGGGACACACGTTGCTGAAGCTGTATCTGTTGCAGTTTAGAATCATAGAATCATAGGATGGTTAAGGTTGCAAGGACCCTTAAAGATCATCAGGTTCCAGCCTCCCTGCTATGAGCAGGGAAGCCTCCCACTAGACCAGGCTGCACAAATCCCCATCCAACCTGGCCTTAAGCACCTCCAGGAAGGGGTCATCCACAACCTCCCTAGCCAACCTGTTCCAGCATCTTTGTACCCTCATGGTGAAGAATTTCTTCCTGATGTCTAACCTAAATCTCCCCTCTTTCAGTTTAAAACCATTACCCCTTGTCCTATCACTGCCCTCTCTGATGAAAAGCCCCTCCTCAGCTTTCCTGGAGCCACTTCAAGCACTGGAAAGTGCTCTAAGGTCTCCCTGGAGCCTTCTCTTCTCCAGGCTGAACAGACCCAACTTTCTCAGCCTGACTCCAGAGCACAGCTGCTCCAGCCCTTGGATCATCTTAGTGGCCCTTCTCTGGACTCCCTCCAACAGGTCTGTATCTTTCCTGTGCTGAGGGCTCCAGAGCTGGACACAGTATTCCAGGTGCAGTGTCACAAGACTGGAAGTTTCCTTGGGTGTGTGTGGGGTCAGTGCACCCTTCTGAGCTCCCCCAGGGTTCTACTGATATTTGGCTCCAGGGAAAGGTCCCGCTGGGATATGCTGCTCCTTCCCAGCAAGGAATTTGTGTCTGGGGTGGGAGCTGGAGCATGTTTGCACTGTTCCTTTCAGTTTAGTGTTGGCAGAGCACTGTGCAGGGCGAAAAGCCCCGTGTTGCTGTGGCCCACGAGCCAGTTTGTACCGAGTGAGCCACAGTCTCCTGGGGTGCATTGGCCTTGCCCACCATCAGACTTCCAAGAGGCTGTGCTGCAACACCAGCACCAGCTTTTGTCCACCCTGACCTCCTGTTTTGTGACAGCTGCACCTTATCCCTCTTATTCCCTTCCCTGTTGGATCAAGCCCCTGCCTCCTCCCTCTGCGCTGAGCCCTCTCTGCAGCATGCGCAGGGATGCAACATCCAGCTGCATCTCCAGCAAGAGAAGCAGGGGGAGCGTATGTTCCCTCTCAAGTTCTCTGGGTTGTTGGTGGTCCGAGAGCCTCCCTGGGCCGCCTGCCAGGGCTGCCTGCCCGGCCCTGCCCCTGCAGGCAGGGCCCAGGGCTGCACACACATCCTGGGGTGCAGCCCTTCTCCGAGGCAAGAAGCCGGGCTTGGCTCTGGCTCCCGGCAGCACCAAAGAGAGTCAGCACCGCGCTGCTTCATGTCCCTGAAACCAGCTGGTTTGCAGAGGTGACTGCGTTCGGGTGAGGTTGGCTCCCCAGGCTCGAGTTCAATGTGCTGGGTGGGCTCTGCAGGGCATCTCCTAGCAGGCTCTGCCCTCACTGCTGTCACTGCTGCAAAGAGGCCCTTCCCTCCCTGCTCCCCTCTTTGGCTGGAGCGTGGCCTTTCCTACCCAGGTGTGGTGGGTGAGGTAGGAGAAATTTCTGCTCTGCACACACGTTATTGGAGCGAAGAGTCAGGGAGCAGGCAGACGAGCTAATGAAGTCTGATGTGTACCAAGGAGGAAGTGGCACCAATTCCACTTTCTAAAAATAAGTCAAGCCAATGTTCCCGCAGCCTGGAGGCTGCTGCTCTCTGTATGCTGAGTTTGTTTGCTTTTTTGTGTTTTCTTTTTTGTTGTTTATTTTTTGGCTTGTTTGGGAAATTTAAAAAGATTCTATGTTCCATCAAAATACTGTGGTGATTTTGCAAGCAGATATAATCTTATGAAGAAAGGAGAAAGTCTTGGTTAAGTGACCTGGAAGGTTTACCTACACTTTGTGTTTCGTAGAGGTTTGTCTTGGCTGTTCTTAAAGATTTCCAATGATGGTGATTCAGACTTTCCTCGGCAATCTACTCCAGTGCCTGACTTGTTGGGGTGATTGAAGAGCTTTGCTTGATTTCAGGCTGGCATTGCTGTACTTGAACCTCGTCATTTTGACATTTCACCTCACTGGCAGACCACCAAATAGAAGAAAAAATTCTGTAGGTGTAAAAGCAGGCATTTGTGTAGAGTTTGATCTTCCTTTCTGCCTTTCCCTTCTGTGTTCAGCTGGCTCTTGTGCACTGCTGTGTACTTAATTACATTAAGTAAGCCCTAGTCCCAGCTCTCGTGTTGTATTGGCCATAACAAACAGTCCTTGATCTGTGCTGATGTCAGTGAAAATGCAGTGCTTGAGGTGACATGGTTTATTAAAATTATATATCACTAATTCCCCAGCTGTCTCATACTTCTATAGCAAAATGCATGTCTCCTGCATCTTGAAGTTTTTGGTTAGTAATATGATTTATAAAAATCAACAAGATTATGTTGGAAGTTACATTACTTTAAAACATGAAATAGAGATGCCACTGATAGAACTGCTTGCTGAGTAGGAAGGGGCAGAATATTGCTTTTTGTCATGAAGGGGGGTTTGTCTCCTTTGCCTGTGGTCAAACATTATATGAATTGTGCATTTGCTATGGAACTTGATGATCTGCAGCTATTTTCCCATCCCTTCCCATGCTATGATGGCTCTTCATAAATAAATTCAAAGTGTTATTATAACATTTCTTCATTGCTATGATGCATTTCAGGGAGAGACCTACAGCTGAAATAGGCTATAATTATTTTCATTTTATTTTTTTTCAGAAAGAGGGAAAAAAAATGGGATGAGGCACTCACAGATTCTTTCTTGGGACAAGAGTTATTGTCTCACAAGGCCTGGATGAGTTGGAGTGGACTCCTAGCTTTCAAGTAGTAACAGGATTAAAGCTGTCTACAAGAGTATTTCTGTAGCACAGTTCTGCTGCTTCCTTACTGAATTTTCTAGCCACTAATATCTGCTGTTGATATCTCTGGAGCTCATGTTTTCCTGGACTTCATTTTTGTACCTGCAGCCTGTGACTGTTCTGTGGCCCCCAAGGAGAGACTGCAACAAGAAATGTGCACAGTGCCTTCACAGTGTCCCTGCCCTCCTGTCTGCCTAGCTCCTGGAAATTGTTGTCACTGTAGTTTTTAATCTCATAATGTACTAAACCTCATAATTTCAGTTCCATTTGGTTTCTGCAGAAGTGCTTGGTGAAACTTTTCACTGTTGCTTGTACTGAGAGCATGTCTGTGGTGTCAGGCAGTTGTGTGAACATTTCTGGTGTCTGGATGTCTCTATGGTCTGGTAAGAAATGCCCTTGTGTGTGCATACACTAACTCTCTTGACATGTAAGACTGGAAAAAGGTATCTGGCTGTGGAAAGTGATAGTCCCTGCTTGTTGCTGGTAGCAAGCCCAGCACGGAGCAGCCCTGAACCAGGAGCCCTATAGCTGTGTGGTGCAGTGTTGGGGCTGGGCACCCATGGACTGATGCAAGTTCCAGCTCAGAGCTTTTGGTGTTTGGTGAGCCTGCAAAAAAGCCTGGGGAGACATCCTCATCATCAGCTCACGTCTTGAGTTGTTAGTCAAGACTTTTAAAATAACTCTTGAGGTAGTGCAGCATTATTAAAAACTGTTTTCAGGTGGGGGTCTCCATTAGAGTGCCAGTTACAGATGGAAGATTGAAAACTCTGTTAATGTAGTGATGTGCTATCAGCCACCAAATGGTAGGATTGTTGTTGATTTACATCTGTGCTAGTAGTACTTAGTAGTTCAGTAACAGTGTAATGCACAGTTCTCATGCTGTTCCTTAGGTGCTGGAAGTTTACATCATTTAGGTTTTGGTGCTGTTAGTATTTCTGTCCTTGTATACAGATTACTAAGTAAAATGCTTTTTTTTTTCTGTAGCAAAATATCTGCTGTATCCTGTGTTATGTACAGTTGACATTACATCATCCAGAGGATGTTGGTGGCTGGCAACAGGTATCTGCTCTAGCCAGTGAGGCTGCCACAGCTCTAACAAAGGAGGCCACTACCTCGCTACTTGCCTGGACCCCTTGACTCTTACCACAAAACCATGGCAGGTGGCTGATCCTCCTGGCTTGTCACATCTCCAGAGGTGAAGGCCACCTTCTCATTTCTGTAGTCTCAAAATGGAGGTTTTTGGGTGGCTGTACAATGCGGGAGAAACTCATTCCATTTGGGCATTATCCAAGGCTCTGCACTGAAAATCTGGGCAGTCCTGCAGTTGTTCCAGCATTACAGTGAGGCTGAGGGGTGGTTTCTGGTATCTTGGGTCATTTGTCATCGCTGTGAGCTTTGTTGTCATCTTGTGCATTGCCGACACAGTTTCTAGTTGTGTATGGGGCAGGTTATATTCAGTGTTACCTACTGTGCCTACTGACCAGAGGACTTGTTCTGTTCTGGGTCTGTTCAGTTATTTCATATTGCTGTCAGCTGGAAAATCTGTAAATGCTTTGTGATATTTTATGGCTCTATAAGCTGTACAAAATGTCCAGCAGGTAGTTTAATGTCTAGCAGATACAGTCTGTAAGAGCGTGTTTTTTTCATTAGCTCTTTGGCAGACACTGAACATAACTCTCAGAGCTGCAGGATGGACTTCAGGTTGCTTGTGGTCATGGTGGGGGGTTTTTTCTATTGGCATCGACCATATGTACATCTTCTTGCCAAAATACGAGATTTCATAGTGTCTTGTACAGACAGCAGTGGAGGGCCTCATAAAATGTTTTTTACTTTTCCAAACTCTTGGCCACTCAGGAATGTAAAGCAGCCTGGCAGCATTTTCTTTACACAATGAAAAGCAATCTGTTCAGGGTTTCTAGCAGGAACTGGCTAGTGATTTTTCCTCTCTGGGAGTAGTTCTCTTGAGATAGTATTTCTGTGTACTGCTAGATTGCTTTTTTTTTCATATTGAAATTTACAGAAGTTCTCGTGGGCACTTGTTAGGATTTCTTTGTATCCAGATTTTACAGCCTGTAGAGGATATTTCACCCTTTTCAGAAGATTTACACTTTTGATTCCTGGGATTTTACCGCCTAAAATCACTGACAAGACCAGAGTTACACATGGGATAAAAATAGAAAGAAGTAATTAATACTCATTCTTGTCAGCCTGGCCCTTCTAGTCTCTCTTGACATGTTGCACTGCTTGCAGTTTCCTTTAATGTTCCTTGCAAAGAGATACATTAATATCTCTACATAAGCGAGACAATAAACCAAAGATGCTTCCTTCCTGCCCTGGCACACTGTTCCCCCTGGGGTGCAATGAGTTTCTCTTCTCCCATGCAGCCCCGTGGCTTTGGCAGGCTGCTGGGCTGGGTAGCAGAGGTGATGGCACAGCCTCTCCCTTTGGCCTCCTGGACATCACTCCTCCCTCCATCAGGGACTGCAGAAACAGGGGAGCAGCAGGAACCAACTTCTCTTCAGCTCTATCAGGGTAAATCCGGGTTTGTGTGTCTGGTCCATACCATGAGGGTTTGGGGGTTTTGTTTTGGTTTTTTTTTCACTTCTTTTGCAGATGAGGCAGATGAGTAAAGAGCTTCTTCTCTTCTGTCCTCTGCATAAGAAGAATCAGCTGCTGGGAGGGTTGGAGGGAGGAACTTAACTCTGAATCTGACTGTACTGTTTGGAAAGGGAGACCCTGAATTTTATCACTCTAAGGATATATATACAGAAGAGATTATCTTACCTTGTCTCTCTGAGAAAACAGGCTCATGAGGGCAAAGAGTTGCCTTTGGCACGTCTGGGAAGGTTCTCTGGAAGGATGTTGAGTCAGAGACAGGGTTTCATATACGGGTCTGTGAAGAATGCACCCTTGAGTGTCACTTGAGATGCAGGACCCTCAGTGACTTTTGCCAGTAAGGATGTGATATCCTGACTGGCACATTCTGGACCCCAGGAACTTAAGAAGTTGGACTAGATGATCTCTAGCGGTCCCTTCCAAATCTGACAACTCTGTGATTCCATGAAGGGAATAAGTATTAGGTTGATTGAACAGGTTGGGTTTTTTTGCAGAATAGAGCTACTAGGTGTTGAATAGAGACCTATGGAGAGTTTACATGCTGAGGCACATCTCTGGGGTAACACACATCGTGTGTGTGACTGCCATCTGGAAAAGCAGTCATGATGTACAGGGGTGGGGGTAGGGCTGCTTTATTAGCCTGTTGTGTAGCTGGGAGAGAAGGTTATGTCTCTGTTACAACCTGATGATGGTATGGAAACCATACTCTATGGATTATGTACTCCTGTTTAAATTCTTATTTAAAGATTTTAGAGCATCCTAGTGTGTGCTTTTGCTTAGGGTGACTTTGTAACCTTCATAGGCAGAATTCCACTTCAAGGTCTTCTGTAAGCCATCTACTTTCATTAGTAGCATTTAGATTTGGCATGTGGCTCAGTGCAGATTAAAATAGCTACATTGCTGCCAAACTTCATTTGCCTCCTGCATCAGTCTGGCCTTCCCATAGAACCTCTGCAGGCTGGGTGCACCCTCACCAGAGGGTGCTTTGTGTTGCACCCTGCTGTCAGCGTGTAGTCTCCAGCTTGTCCCCAGGTGGTGGGGATGCATGACCCAGCACAGAGCTGTTTTGGAGTGCACCATGCATCTGCACCTCTCCACATTTCTGGGTTTGCTTAGAGAGGAAGCCCAAAGAGGTGCCAAACGGGCATGTGGCCTGGCTCCCTGCCACCGGGGTGTTGGGGTGGGGTCAGAACTGAGATCAGACCTGTAGAATACCATGTGTGTGATGAATTTTCTCCTCTGCTTTGAGGTAACCCCTGCGAGTTGGGTGTTGGGTACACTGGTATACCACTCTTGATAGCTTCCACTGCTGTAACCCATTCTTCTTCTAAAGGCAGAAAACTTAACCCTTTGACTATGCAAGTCTGTTTGACACTGAATAGTTATAACCCAGGTGGTTCAGTGGCAAAAACATCAGCCTGGGGCACACAGATTCGATTCCTTGCTTTGTCACATTCTTTCTACACAGCACTTGGTAAGTCCATCAGTGCCTCTGTTTTCTATATGTAGCAGGTGCCTCACCTGTCAAAAAAGTCAGCTGTCTATGTTGGTTTCTGTTACAGTGCAGCTGGGAGAGCTTCACTGGTGGTATGGGTCAGAAATGTCTCTGCTTACCACCCAGAAACCTGCTGCTTCTCACAAAACTCCTTCAGAACATTTATGGTGACCCATGGTCTTGGTGGCCTCATTCACATTGGGATGTGGTACATGAGCATTGCTCACCAAGAGGAAAAATCAGTGCCCCAAAGCCTGAAAGACCATTCAGCAATGAAGGGATCTGCTGAAATAATTCTGGAACTGGCTTAACCCCAACTGTAATGACAGGCATTTGGGTTTGTGTGATTAGGTTAAGTTTACATCAAATCAGCCAGTCTTCATGGTTCCCTGTCCCCTGACAATGGATGGCAGACCAGGTCTCTGCTCCAAGCCTGGTTGCCTGTGGGAGGAGCAACACAGGATCCTCTGCTTGACGTTTATCCCTGTCCTTGGTGGGGAGGTTGGAACTGGATGATCTTTAAAAGTCTCCTCCAACCATCCTGTGAATATGTGTTGCCTGGAGTGGGAAGGCTTTAGGTTTTGTACTGTTTTTTTTATGTGTGTGGGCTAAGAAGCAAAGCAACAGTAGTCTAAAAGAAAAAAACAACAAAAGGCAGTTCTGACTTTTCAACAAAGTGTGAATTTCTTGCAGCAATCAGCCTTCATCTTGAAGGGCCAAAGTGCTCACTCCCATCACTACAGAAATGGCAGGCGTGTGGCAGGGTGGCTTTAACTCCCATCACACCAGTAGAAAAGGCCGTATTGACAAGATTTAACATGTTAAGGAGCTTCCCCTTAGCAGACACAAGTCAGACTATCTCACCTGGCTTTTTTTTAAGCATTCCAAGCATGTAGTTTTTATTGCAACCTCTTGAAGCTTCATGGACATGCAGCCCCACACTGGGATTACTTTTTTTTGTTTGTTTGAGAGAAGGAAACCTTAATTGGAATCCTGCAAGGTTTTATTTAATTTCCTCTGCAGTTGTGAGAGGTGCTAACTCCTGCAGCTTCTCTTGCAGTAGTGAGTGATTCCTTCCTGTGGTCCCTGGTTTCCACCCTCACCCTGAGCTGTTGGCTTCCCCTTGAGCTCCACTCAGCAGCATCTAATGATCCAGCTGTCATTTGACTTAGGGGTTGGCTCATCTCCTCTCCCCTCCAACCTGAAGGTGTTCAAAAGGAAGGCATAAAGTTGACATTTTCATTGTAGACCATTCATAGACTATACAAGTTTTTTGTCTGTTCGTGTCTTTTAACATATGTTCTCCCCTGAGATTTGGCTCAGGGGTAAGGAAGTGTGTTGCTCGTGATCACTTCTTTGAGACACCTCAGTGCCTTAACATCTTTCACAAGAATGTGTTTCTGAGTAGCCAGTCATGAAGTCTGGAGTTTGTCAGTCCCCTTCTTACATAGTAGGAAGATAAAATTAGTTCCAGAGAGAGGTAGATGTTGGATATGACACAGAGTCCCTCTGGTAGAAAGAGGAGTAAGGTTTTGCAGCTATCAGGTATTTCAGACCACACAAGAGGGTCAGTGCTCCAGATGGAAACACCAACATTTATTATTATGGTGTTTCTTTGAATGTTTTCCTAGTATGAATGTAAGGATCCTTGAGACCTAATGAGGAGAAGCACTTTCAGAGGTGCTGTAGCTGCATCAACCTTTGTTCAGAGCTGCCAAATGTGACTTTGCACAGACAAGACAAAATGAAACTCCAGTCTTGTCCAGGAGGACAGCTGGGAGGTGGAAGGAAATAAACCCATTGGTCAAGATAAATTCTGACTCATCTCTACAAAATTTGCCGATTCTCACTCTTGAGAGTTTATTGAGAGTCAGGTCCCATGGAAGCATTTGTTTGCCATTTAGTTTTAGTATCCCCTGTCAGTTGTGGCTGTGTCTGAGGAGGCTGGTGTTCAGGGTGGTGCTGAGAGCTGTCTGCTGGTCACTGGCTTCTACCCAGAAGAGGGGTCAGTCGGCTGGCTCACCAGGGCATGCCTTGAGGGGGAAAACCAGGATTATAGCCTAGGAAAAGTTACAGCATCTGCAGGTCGGGCAGAAATCTGAGGAGATAAGTCTGGTGTGAAAATCCAGAGGAAGGAGGTGTTTCAAATCGCATGGGGCAATCCTCTGATTTTCAAGTAGGCTGAAAGTGCTTTTATTTCTCCACCATGGGAATTTAAAACAGCACAAGAAAAAGACATGAAAGGAGTAGGCTGAGGTGATGATGTGCGTCTGCTCATGATGTCTCTGTGCCTGGCTTTCTGATCAGGTCAGGATGCAACTGGGTGCTCCCGTGTAATGTTTGGGTTTCAGTGGTGCTGAAACAGGACCCACCACGGCCTGAGCCTCCAGTGGGGAAGCTGGAATGGCAGCTCCACCGTCATCCGTGATGGGCAGGAATGGATAATGCTCACATTTCCCAAAGGAATTTGTAATGGTTAGAAACAGTGCTTGATAGGAACATACCCATGAAGAAAAACTTGGTTGAAGCAGCATTTATAATGAAGGGATTTTTATTGGTGTGGTGATCAAGACCTGTGCTTTTGTGGGGGAAAAAATTAATGACTGCAGGCATTTTGCATTCTAAGAAACCATCAGGATTCTCTTGTCACTGTCCCATGGGATTTTCAAGAAGCATCATTCTCACAGTCCTCTGCCAATATGCAGAGGGTTTGTTTTTTTTTCTTGATCCTAATCTGTGGGGTATGTATCTGAGCTAAAAAAACCATTTTTCAGCTTCACTGTGGGTAGTTTTCTTCCTCTTTTTTCTGAAAACATCTTGCCTGCTGGCAACTGCATTGTCCAAAGAGGTTTGAAGCTTGGCACACTGTCAGCAAAACTTCAGTTACCCTTTCAATCAAAGATAGTAGCACTCTGAACTGACTTGGCCTCCATCCCAAGGTTCACCATAATCTTTCTTGTATAATAAGAAGCCCAAACAACCCCAGGAAATAATTCAGATGCGAGTGGTGCCTTCAGTGGAATAAAGAAGTGCCTAGAAGAGACATTAAGAACCTCAGCTTTAACTCTTTTCATAATTATGCACTCCGAAGGAGCAGAGGCTTTGTAGATAAAGAGATTACATGCATCTTATGAGGTCTGTGTGGCTGTGACAATATCTTCCACCCACGTTTTCTCAGTTTTTGTTTTACTGATATTGCAGTGGCAATATTTAGTGGGAGGCAATTGCAAACCATGCTACCCTATAACCCTGAAGGTCCCGTCCAATCTGACACAGGTAATTTGAATCATTTTTCCCTTAGGGATAATAAGGATGAGCTTTTCAGAGAGCCTGTTGGTAAGAGCAGTGAAGGGGGAGAACTTAATTAGATTAAGATGCAGTTTGGCGCTGTTTGTGCTGAGGGTTGTGCAGCGTGGCTGCCAGAGAGAGCAGCAGTCTGAGCTGGGGATGCCCTGGGTTGCTTTTCCCAGCTCTGTCTGCCTCTCTGCTGCTTTGATTTTTGAATGAGGAAAATACAACTGAGGTGTAAATCTCAATGTAAACAAATACAAGGGGTCACTGGGGTGCAAATAAAACTGCTTCTGAAGCTGTTGTCCTGCCTCTGGCCAGAACCCAGTGCCAGCAGCCTGGCAGGAAGGCAAGGGCTCAGCTATTCCTTGCCAAAATGCAGCAGCTAACACAGTGCTGTGGTGGGCAGGATTCAGCTGGTCACCCCACCTTTCCCTCAACTTTTTCTTGAGGTGTGAGTACTAATGTCCTGTATGTTTGATAGTTACAAATGCTGTTTTGCTTTTGAATATCTGTCCTTTTTTAGTGTTACTTGTTTAATTATCTTGATAACATCCCCCGTGATGTTGCCTGTCTGTTGCTTTCCAATAAACAAAATTTCCTTGGCGCATATTATATATATATTTAGTATTATAGGTTTGCCCTACTGCACTTTGGAATGGATAATTTGACATCCTCAGTTTAATTCCCTTGGTGCTGCTCATTATTTTATAGGCCTCTCCTGTGGTCTCTCTCCTTTTTATTACTAATCAGGTCTAGTCTTTTAAATCCTTTGTGTGGTAGTTTCATTTTACAAAAGCTGAACTAGTTTCTATCAACTCAGTTGATGTGATCTTACTCATATCAAAGGTTCCTTGACAGTTACAGTCCTGTGTACTCATTGCAAGCTGAACTTAAATTGTGTTAAGTTCCGCCTGTCTGTTGCTTTCCAATAAACAAAATTTCCTTGGCGCATATATATATATATTTAGTATTATAGGTTTGCCCTACTGCACTTTGGAATGGATAATTTGACATCCTCAGTTTAATTCCCTTGGTGCTGCTCATTATTTTATAGGCCTCTCCTGTGGTCTCTCTCCTTTTTATTACTAATCAGGTCTAGTCTTTTAAATCCTTTGTGTGGTAGTTTCATTTTACAAAAGCTGAACTAGTTTCTATCAACTCAGTTGATGTGATCTTACTCATATCAAAGGTTCCTTGACAGTTACAGTCCTGTGTACTCATTGCAAGCTGAACTTAAATTGTGTTAAGTTCCACACTGCTTTGCTATGGCAAGTGGGAAAAAAGCTGTTATTTCAATTTAAATTTGGATGTTTTAAATGAATTAAATATGAACATGAATAATGCAACTGGTAACCTAGCTTTTTTGCAATTAAGTGCAAACTTTTTTCATTTTATCTCTGTGCTTTTAGGTTTTGATATGTCATAGTATTTGTAGTGACTTTGCTGTCTTGTAGGAGTGATGGGTACCTAGAGCCCATGACAATTCAGTGGAGCTGTTGGCACTTTTGATATCTCGGTGAGTGGAAGTTGTTTGAAACTGTGGGAAGGGCACTTTATCTGCTACAAAAAGTGGCAAATCAGTTGGCTTTTTTAGATTTCATCCTACTGAAGTGAATTTGCACATTGATCTGTCCTTTCAGGGTGTGAATTCTGGAAACCAACACCACATAAAGCTGTGGGCCATGCTTGCAAGATTATCTTGATATGCACAAGCATGAAACATACAGCTTTTTCAGAAGAGGAAGTTTTTACTCTGGTATGCAGCTTTGTACAAGTTTCAGGTTCTGGACATCATAAAATCATAGAACCATAGAACGTCTTGGGTTGGAAGGGACCTCTAAAGCTCATCTAGTCCAACCCCCCTACAAAAAGCAGAGACATCTCACACTAGAACAGATTGCTTAGAGCCCCGTCAGGCCTGACCTTGAGTGTCTCCAGGGATGGGGCCCCCACCACTTCTCCAGGCAGCCTCTTCCAGTGATCCAGCACCCTCACTTTCTCCTAATGTCCAACCTAAATCCACCCTTTTCCAGCATAAAACCATTACCCCTTGTCCTGTCATTACCTGCCCTTGTGAACAGCTCTTCCCCAGCCTTCTTAGAGGCCCCTTTCAGGTATTAGAAGGTGCTATAAGGTTCCCTCTGGTGTCTTCTCTCCTTCAGGCTGAACAGCCCCAACTCCCTCAGCCTGTCTTCATAAGAGAGGTGCTCCAGCTCTCTGGTCTCCCTCATTGTCCCCCTCTGGACAGGCTCTAACAGGTCCACATCCTTCTTGTGTTGGAGGCTCCAGAGCTGGATGTCATACTCCAGGTGAAGTCTCAGCAGGGCAGAGTAGAGGGGCAGAATCACCTCTCTTAATCTGCTGGCCAGACTTTTTTGTTTCAGCCCAGGATGTGCTTGGTCTTCTGGGTTTCAATTGCATGTTGGTGGCTCATATATAGCTTTTGATCCACTAGTACCCCCAGGTCTTTTTCCACAGGGCTTCTCTCTAGCATGTCTTCCCCCAGCCTGTATTGATATCTCTGGTTGCCCCAGCCCAGGTGCAGGAGCCTACACTTGTCCTGGTGTTAGAAAGCCATTGGGTTGGTCAGGCAGGATTTGCCTCTAGTAAAGCCATGCTAGCTGTCCTGAATTACCTCCCTGTCCTCCATGTGCCTTAGTGTGTCTTCTATGAAGATCTGTTCCACGATCTTTGCAGGCACAGAGGTGAGACTGACAGGTTGGTATTTCCCAGGGTCCTCCTTTCTGCACTTATTAAAAGTAGAGTAATTCCCTCTTCCAGTCACCAGGGACTTCACCTGAGTGCCAGGACTTTTCAAATGTTATGGAGAATGACTTAGCAACTACATCAACCAATTCCTTCAGGACTCTGGGATGCATCTCATCAGGTCCCATGGACTTGTGTATGTTCAGGTTCCTCGAATGGTCACAAACCTTGCCTTCGCTTACTGGGGGAGGAACTTTGTCTCCCCGCTCTCCATCCTGTGGGCCATCAACTTGAGAGCCATGAGGAGATGGAGTGTTACAGCATGTGCTGAACTGTTTAAATCTCAGATGCTTTATTTGATGGCAAAGTAAAATTGTCTCCTTTGTATCAGAGACTCTGCTGACAAGTTCTCATCAGGGTATGTTTGTCTAAGGTCATTCAGAAAGACCTGTCTGTGTGGATAGCCCATTTTCCCCCTTTGGATACCAGATGGCTGCTTCTGCTATTTATTACTTTAAGATCATATTTTTTTCAGTTTTAGGTCCCTGAACAGTATAAGGAGCCCATACCTGTTTGTTCCTGTCCTTCAGTGTCTGTTTCCTTACCTGTTGTGCTGTTAACTTTCTCCTTTGACGACTGAAGTCTGTCTTCTTCACTGGGAAGTTTCAGACTTGCTAAAGCCTCTTGGGTGATTCTGCTTGCCTTCCAATCAGCTGCCAGTGAAATAAAACCATAGGATATTTCAGATGAGAAGGGACTTCTGAAGGTTGTCTGGTCCAGCCCTGCACACAGAGCTGGGCTGGCTTTGAAGTCAGACTCAGCTTCAAGGTCAGATCAGGCTGCTGACAGTGGTAACTGGTAACTGACACTTAGATTATCTCCAAGGTTGGAGATTTCACAGCTTCCCTGGGCAACTACAGAATAAAATCACAGCCACTGGAATTACCAATTCCCAAACCTTGTGTTAATAAATCCCACCTTATCCCAGTTTCAGAAGGGCTGGGGTACATGGGTTATGTCTCCATAGGTAGAGAAGGCAGGGACTTGGGTGTTGTGAGGCTGGTGGCTCATGCCCATGGGCAGGTGTGGCAAACCACATGTTGTGGAGTTTGGCTCTGGCTCTTTGCTGGGTGCTACGTGGCCCTGAAGTGAACTCATTATTTTGCTGCCTTTCTTTCGTTTTTAAGTTACAATATTTCAGGATCAAACCATGTCTTGCTGTCCTGTGGTGTGAGAACATTCAGGGGATCTGGATGGTGCAAAGCTGCACTGGAGGTCTGTGAAGGTGACAGGAACCAGGCTGGGGCCATCTCATTTGGACAGTGTCTTGGAAGCAATGTTTTGGAGCTCACTGTCCCCAGGCTCACAGCCATATGGTTTTCAGCAGAGTGGGAGTGACCTGGAGCCCATGTATTCTTTGGGGAAGACTCACCATTTTTATTTTTTAATAATTTAAATTTACAGTGTCTCATTCTCTGCCATGACATGAGGACTTGCTGGGACTCCTCTGCAGTGCTGCCTGAGGGGCACCAGCAACTCCTCTGTGTGCTCTACAAGTAGTTAAGCGTTACTGCTGTTGCTGTCTGTGACAGGATGGTGAGCATCTCTTACATGGTTACAAATTTATCCTCCAAATACTGCAGCAGGGAAGGGTTACACATCCCTGCTGGGCAGGGCTCTGCAGTGCTCAGGCTGTAGCACATTTCAAAAGCCATCTCAGTGACACTCGTCCAGTGCCAAACGTGAGATTTACGGGTAATGTTTAGGGTACTTCAGGAAGCCCCTTATCCAGGGGAGCCAAGCAGACAGCAGAGTGCAGAGCCAAAGGTAGTGAATATTTGTCTGGTGCCTTCATGTAACACCTTTCACCCTGGATTTTATGGCTGGGGGACTGTTCCTACCATGACTGCTAGCTTGTAATAAAAATGACTGAAGAAAATTATGAAAAGAAGCATTAAAATGTATAAATAAGCTTTCACATGCAGATTGCCTTCTGCTATTGAAAGGAAAATAAACTTTACTCCTTTCACAAGTATGCACAAACACACACACTATTTATGAGAGGCAGTAAGGGACTGCTGTGTGCCTTTTGATTTGGATTAAAAAACAACTAGTGTGTTGTTTTTTTTCTTTTAGTATGTAATATACCTTTAATGTTTTCCTTCTCAGAGTATTGCTCCATGTGGCAGGCACAGCACACAAAGGATGTAGTTTGTAGCACTTTTATACAAAATCGAACTCTTAATTTGTCTTAGAAAAAGCCTGGTTTTCAAAGTAAAAACTTCTTGCCAATTTGGGTCTGTAAATAACTCTTTAAGCAAAAACTCAGCATTGCATCCTGCAATGACTGCCCAGCGAATGCCCAGCCTGACTGCCCAATTGTGAGCAAAATGGGGTTATAGTGACACAATTCATCTTTCATTAGTAAGCGTAATGTCAAAACATGCTTTTACTAGCTTTCCTAAGGGCTTTTTTTGCAGCTCAGACACTCATTTAGATATTTTCTGTCAGGACCTGGCAAGGCTCAGAGCACACAGGAGGCACTGCCCTGCGAGAGCGGCTGTGCGGGAGCGCTGATGTCTGTCCACGTGTCCAACACATCTCCCAGGAGCTCTGATTTTCAGTAACATTTGCTTATAAGAAGTATGCAAATACTTTTTCTTTTGGGGGGCAGTCCAGCAATTTTCCTCCAGCCAGGAAAAAAAAAAATGGGCAGCACAACTTGGACATTTGTTGAAGTACTAATAGCAAAAATATTTCCTGGGTCATCGTCCAGTTTCTCATCCTTATTACCCAGAACTGCTGTGAGCAATTTGAATTGCAAGTGGTGAGCTGGGGATTGTGGTGTTGCTTTGCCAGAGTTAATGTTATGTTTCCATGTGTTTTCTTTCATAAATTTCAGCTCTGCCTGCCTTTGTCAGTGAGCAAGAACAACCCCCCCTTCCACACACACTCTTGGGACTTGCAGTAGAGTTAGCACGGAGATGGGCATATGTTCCTCTCGCTTATTTATGCCCCTTGTGCTGCCATGAATTCAAAGTCCACATAATAGAGGAAGATTTGTAGTTTCATGAGGGTTGAAATGAATTGTCTGTGTTTAGTAGAAGATGTTCTGTGCAACCTGGGGTGAAAGAGCATTTATTTTCTCCCTGCTGTGTGATTAGTTAATGTTGCAGATGACTGTGTGCTCCGAAATGGGGGAATTTTCTCATGTCTGTTTCTTTTGTCCTAGACATCTTCAGTTATCTAAAAGCAAGCCAGTCCCAGGATAAAGACAGCAGCAGGTGATATAATGCGGAAACCAGGCCCTCAAAAAGGTGAGCAGTGATATTTGGCACAGCCAAAGGCCAGTAGTGGAGCTGGTGCAGGCTGAAGGACCAAGCACAGCAGAGGGAGGCCAGTGATGGGGTGGGAGAGCAGAGAATACGCTGCTGCACGCTCCAAAGGGAGTCGTTTGTTTCTCTGGCAGCGTGCAGAGAAGACTGCACAATCCACCCCCCGGATGGGCAGAGGAGGAGTCCCTTGCTGGGTGCACCCCTGCAGCTTGTGGGGCACAGTGTCAGACGGCGAGGGTGCTGAGCGGAGCCAGTGGCACTCGCCATCTGCCAGTGCTCCCAGCGTGAGGCAAAGTGCTTCTCTGCTGGCATGAGCCTCCCCCTTCTAATGAGGTGTGAAACTGAAGACCAGCCTACCTTGTGGAGATGAAATCTGTTACGGGCACTTACCTCTTGCGACCTGAGTCTCTTGTCCCCGTTACACGCAGCAGCAGCTGCAGTGCTCAGGGTGACCACACACACGATCCCCGTGTCCTGCCTGCCCAGCAAGAAGGGTGAAGTCAAGCAGGCTACCTGCAGCTGAGCTGCTCCCACTTCTTGTGCTTAGCAAAAATAGTGATTTCCTTCAGTGTTGTGCCATGCATGTGCTTCTGAGTGGAGTGATCTCATCACGTGCGCTTTGAGGATGGGGGAAGGGAGAGGCAAAGAGGATGGAGCATCCTCTGCAGTTCTTTGTTCACATCTGCTATGTGCTCACAAGGTTTATTGCAGGAGATTTCTATGCTCAATTTCTCTCCCCCCTTGATTTCTTTTAAACTTCTCTTTTGCTTCTCTGGTGGTTCATCTTACAGAAGCATTATCCTCTTCCTAACAATGCTTGTCCTTTAATGAAGTGAAAATAAATGAAGGAAATCAGGGAATGGGGAGAGCCTGCTGTGAGACAGCTGGAAGGCTTGGTAATAAAAGAGGCAGGTTGATTAGTCAGCAGTGTGGCCACGGGCTGGATGAATTTAGCCTCCTCACACACAGCTTGTCCTCCTGCCTCGTGGAGTGGGTGACCCGTGCTGTGAGGGCCAGGCCATAGGTTGCAGAAGCAACATCTGCATCATGCACACATGGGTTTCTGTCCTACTTACCTGCTTTTTTATAGTGCATTGAACTTTTTCTTTATTTGCCCGCAGAAATTCCTGTGTTTCATTCCCTCTCTGCTGCTTTTGCAGCCTCCTTAATGAGCATTGCATCTTAGAGGTTAAGAATAAAATGTAACTTCACCTGCAGAGCATGGCAAGAGGCTACTTTGAGTGCACAGATGCTGTTAGAGAGCTGTCCTCCAACACTAAGAGGAGCATTACCCATCCTGGGGGTCTTTTTCGCTTCTTGCTTAAATAGTTTTTTCCTTTATTCTTGCTTTCTTAAAGAGGTAGCAGAACACTATCCTTCATGGGAATACATTCATAGGAAGGGTGTCTTTCCATCCTTTTTATTAATTTGTGTCTCTTCAAGGAGGTAGTGATGCTGTGGCCACACTCCCTACGTCCCTCATGTTCATTTAAGGGATAAAACCTACAGGCCATCTCCTGTCTGTTTTACTGAGAAGAACACGTCAAGAAGATAAGATTGCAAAACTAATGGTCCAAGACATCCTAAGGCCCACCAGGCCACTTCAGCAGCCACTTGTGGCCTGCCTCTTTCGGTTACTTGTCAGATTTCAAAACTTTTTTCTTCCTTTCACAGGGAACTGCTTTTCACTGGGGTGTGTTTTGTAGAGAACTACCATATTGTTGTTTGTAGTAGCCCTTAAAATGCTTTGTAAAATAAATGAGCTGGCCTGCAGCAGTGCTCCCAGGTCGTGTCAGACAGGCAGCAGCTGATGGAGGAGCTTTCTCAGGGTGAGAATCCCTCCACTGGGCTGGAGGCAGGGATTGCCATCCTCTGCTTCTTGCTTTATCACTTTTCAGAGCTGTCTTGGGAACTCCAGGTTTTTTACAACTCCTAAGGCCCAAGAGCTGGCTTGAGCAAAGGCAACTCAGATGAGATGGTGCTACCTTTGCTGTAGTGTGTCCAGAGAGCTGGGGCTACCTTTGCTGTGCTCTGCTACGAGCTGCACAGGACATGGTGGGAAAGCTGCTGGTGTGTGTGGAAAGGACAATTGGGCAGACTTTGGAAGAAGTCCTCTCCTTATCCCTGGAGATGGCTGAGGCTCTGTATAAGTTTACCTGCAATCATCTGGAGTTCATAAAGAAGGAGCAATTCAGGCTCCATTCCTTGGTGTACAAGATCTACATGAGCCATTTTTAGTGTCTTTCACACTTATTCCTCCCAAGCCTTGTCATATAGTTAAAATGATGAAGCTCCAGCAGTTTGCAGCTTTTTACTTTCTTGCTTGCCATTGTAGGAGAGCACTAGTTGGTGAAGACTGGGCAGAGCCTAAGATGCAGGTGCAGATACCTCATGTCAGGTCTTTCCTAGAGCTGTGTGGAGGAAAGGAGCTCACCCCATAGATTTAGACAAATTGTCCATGTTACCTGGGGTCATGACAGGGAGGTCACTCCTCTCTTCTGAAGTGCCTGTAAAGCAGGTGACATAAACAGGTGATGCTGAAGGGTGCAGTAGCTGGCTTCTTTCACTAATACAAATGCTTTATTTCTTGTCTCAGCCATAGACTGGAAAGATGGTAAAAAGCAGAAGTACGGCCGCCCGTCAGAGTCACCCTCCCAGTACCAAGGTAAGAGATCTCCCTTTTCCTCTTCCCTTCTCTCTCCTTCTGTGGTTTTTCTTTTTCCCCCTAAAAGCTTTTTGAGTCATTTGGGTGTGGGAAACTGCAGCATGCCAAATTAATTCACAGATAAAAACTGCATTTGGACAGTGCTTGTACGTTTATTTCTGACCGCAGTCAAAGATGGCTGAGACACTGGGGTGAGAACACTACTGGGGCGGCTCGTTTTTAAATCAGGCAGGATCAAGCAGGAGGACCCTCTGGCTCCTCCACGAGCTCCTCTCCTCATGGACAGCAGCAGCAAGCCCAGTCCCTGCTGCTGTAGGAGAGACATGGTGTGATCAGCACTCCCCCACGGGCAGGAATGTGGCTCTTCCCCAGCAGAGGCAGTGCCAGCTGGGCAGGGAGCAGGGCAGGAGTTGGTCCATTCTTGCTCCTGCTGGGGGTGAGGCAGGGCAGGCTGGACCCTATGCACGGTGCCTGCAGATTGAGTTCATAAAACTGGCAGCTCCTGCTATCTCTGGGGGGGGATATGCAGGCAACTTCCAACTTTAGGAAGTTTGTGAAGGCTTGTATAATTTAGTAAAAGATTTTAGGTTCCAGATTTTACTTACAGAGTATAAAGATGCCATATTCATATGTCCTTATATTCTCCATGTTCTTACATTAAGAAAGTGGTGAGGCCACACCTTGAGTACTGGGTGCAGTTCTGGGCTCCTCACTACAGGAAGGATGTTGAGGTGCTGGAACGTGTGCAGAGGAGCTACCAAGCTGGTGAAAGGTTTGGAGAATAAGCCCTATGAGGAGAGGCTGAGGCAACTGGCATTGTTTAGTTTGAAGAAGAGGAGGCTGAGGGGAGACCTTATTGCTCTCTGCAACTGTCTGAGAGGAGGTTGTAGAGAGGTGGGAGTTGGGCTCTTCTCCCAGGTGAGTAATGACAGGACGAGAGGAAATGGCCTGAAGCTGCACCAGGGGAGGGTTAGACTGGAGATTAGGAAGAATTTCTTTACCCAAAGAGTGGCAGGACAGTGGAACAGTCTGCCCAGGGAGGTGGTGGAGTCACCATCCCTGGAAATGTGTGCTTAGATATAGTGCTTAGGGACATGATTTAAGCACTAAACAGGTAGATTAGGTTATGGTAGGGGATTTAGGTTATGATTGGACTTGATGATCTTCAAGGTCCCTTCCAACCAGGATGATTCCATTCTGTTCTAAGCACACTAACCACAGCACTTCACTGCATCCCAGGGCTCACTGGCCTGGGCAGGAAGCACAGCAGATGTGCTGAAAACACGTCTGCTTGGCTAGCGTGCGGGGCAGCAGCAGGGACTGGGGATCACCTCATGCAAGAAACCCAGCAGCTCATCACTGCCTGAAGCTCGGGTACACAGTGAGAGGGTGGAACTGCAGCATGGAGTACCCAGAAGTACAGGCTGAAAGGATTTCTTCTCAAAGCTAACTGGGAGACCTATGAGAAGAGGTGTTCAACAGTGTTGTGGTGTTTGAAACCTCTTAGTTTTGGCTCTCAGCTTCTCATGTTTCTTCTGAGCAAGTCAGTGATTAAGCGCGATCGTGTTATCTGTTGTAGCTGTTACCAGTGGAGAATGTGCAGCTGAGTGAAATGCTTGCAAATTCTAGTGGGTAGGATGTGCAGGAGCTCTGCTGTCATGGTGGGAGAGCTGACCCTTGAGAGGCTGTGCCCAGTCGCCTTTGGATCTGCGAGCAGAGATGATACTTTGCTAATTTTCATACCCAGTTGGCTCAGACTGTGCTGCTTTCATGTCCTGCCTTGATGCTCGTTAGCAGACACACATATGGGCTGCAGACTTTAATGGGATGCCTTGATCTGGGTAAGACACATTCTCCTTCACAGATGTGACCTGAAATGCACATGTATTGTTTCAGTTGGATTGATGACCCCTCGGGAGCTGAAATGCTAATGGAGCCCAAACCAGACTTGGGTTAAAGATATAAACAGAAACTCTGTCTTCATTTAAATTCTGGGCAAAAGATCAACATTAAATGCAACATGATGAGAATCCAAACACAAGGGTGCACAGTTGCATTGTTCACAACTACTGTAGTTTTAACCCCTTGGGTGTGTGGAGTGTTTTGTTTGTAGTAAATATTTTTGAAGGTTAAGACATCAGAGCTCAAATCTGACACTTGCCTGCAAGTAATCTCCCTTTGGCACAAACACAAGGTAAATAGCTTTCTGAGAGCAAGCAAAAGGGATAGACAGTCACCCATAGTAGGGATTTTCACAGCCAAGTTACCAGAAGCCATATAGGTTTACAATCCTTGGCTTTTGTTTAGCTCACAGATGTAATTACAGAAACATGGTGTTCCTCATTAAGTGTCTGTTCATTTCTTCCTTTAAAGAAGATCATGTAGGTTAAATGGAGGAGCAGGGTCTGTTCGAGTGGTGATCCTTCCAGTCTGTGGGAGCATAGTGTGGTCTGCAAGGGAGGGGGCAGGATGAAAGAGAAGGCAGAGACCGAGCAAAACAGAGGGTGATTTTAGGGCTGGTAGGATATTTTGCATATTGTATTGGAAGCTGGAGGCAGCAGCAGAGTGAGTGTCCCCCCCCTTGCTTTTTGGGGTGAGAGAGGATTTCAGCCTGACAGTCAGGCTTTTTTCCTGCTTCATCAGCAGCAAAAGGGACACTTCAGGACTGGCTGAAGTGCTGGTCTATTCTGAAGCAAAGTGATTCACTGGAAATTGGAAAAAAGCCACCAGGGTTTTTTGAAAAACACTCAGAAAACATTTGCCAGTGTTACCTGCCCAGGCTAGATAAGAAACAATCATCTGGCAGACTAAAACATCCAGTCCCTCTACAGTAAGACATCAGATTTATTGATGTGAAAAAGAACACTGAGCAATAAAAAATACAAGGTAGTCAGTCTGTGCTAACAGGAAAGCCAAGGACTATATTGTTCGGTGTTTCCCTCTGGCCATATAACCTCAGGACCCAGCGAGCCTGTAAAATGGCATCAGCAGCTTTGGTGTCCTGGCTGGCAGCACACCTGGCATGGAGGCTGCAGAGCTTATGTGTTTGGAGCTGAGCATTGGAAGAGTGGGGATCAGTGTAGCAAGGAGGATTTGGGTATGATCCAGAGGAGCTAAGGTTGAGAAGGCCAAGTATGATGTATCCATCTTCAACCATACATTCTCTTTTTCAGGTGGAGAGCTCAGGGCTTGTTACCTGTTCTCCAGTTAAAAAAGCCTTCTGGCCTTTTCTATGTTATTGGCAGCAGTCCCTGTGTTGTAAAAAAATAGAACCAAGAAACCCAACCCAAACTTTGCATTATGCCATTTTCTTCTGATTTTTCCTGCAGTTTTTAGGTTGAGGCTGATTATGTTTGGTTAAGCATCCTGCTTGAAAAGCATTGTGTTGTGAGCTAAATACTGTTCCTGAATTAATGTAAACCCATTCCCTGTGTTCTCTGCTGGGCTTCCTCTAGTGCGAAGGCAGGGGTGGCAGCCTCCAGTTTCAATACCCAGTTTCTGTCCTGGTTTGAGTGTCATAGTGAAAAAGAATGTACTCTCTTTAATTTAGTCCTTGTGATGCCATCTGTGTGTAAAGAAATGGCTGACAATGAAGAGAGAAGGAAGGCTTAACTCAGCTGTATCAGCTCTGTCTTTTCCTTGAGTTTAGAAAAGTCTTTCTGCTGCTTCCCTGTTTCTTTGCAAAATAAGTCACCAGACCTGTGACTTGCAAGTAGCTGCAGTTCTAGTGTTGTGTGTGTGTGTCTTCATATAGTGGTTGGGCCCAGCAGGCTTTAGAATTAATCTCAAATAAGTTCCATGTCCAAACACTATTTTAAGAGGCATGCAGCTGTCTCAGAAATTTACTGCTCCTGCTGGGATTGTGCAGCGTTGATCTCGACTGCGGCGTGAGCTGCTGTAGGGAGCAGAGCAGCCTCGCATGGGGCAGAGCGAGTGAAAAGTGCAAGGATTAAAACCATGACTACTTTTAATAGCAAGGGATTGAAACCAGCTGAGGGGAGGGGAGGTTTCTTTTTTAAACTAAAATTGTCAAGCGCAGCTGATGCTTTTCAAGATGCTTGCTCAGGCCCTGGGGCTGCGGTTTGCACTTCTCACCCCAGCACTGTCAGCGTGTGCATCCTCTGTGCTCCATGGACAAGGCCTCTGAAGTTACACCCCGGTCTGAGATGAGCCCAGATCAGCAACTTGAGTTCAGGGGTGGGAGGCAGCAAGGCATTTCCATGCCAGGAGGGCCTGAGTTTACTTTGGCTGAGTGTTTATTACTCAATTCATACAAAGAGTTTCATTGATGTAACTGAATGTAAAATCATATCTTCAATTAAAGCAAAAGAACTGGGTTTTTGTGAGAGCATCATTGCAGTGAATCATTGAATTTCTTCATTCATCTAACTCTGATACTGTTGGCCTAAAAGAAAATGCATGCCAGTGGGTGGAAAGTGTACTCTGAGGAATGGAGAGCTGCTGTCAGTCTGTAAACAGAAATACTAGAGTATTAGCTAGAGTAGCAACAAAACTGTATTTCTTTCTGTTCATTTCCACTGTTTAACAGCGTGCGAGTCATCTGCATGAGAGGTGGCAAGAAAGCAGCATTTCTTTTATTTATTTGTAGGTAGTAGATTAGTGAGCCCTTAAGGCTTCTCTGTGCAGGTGTGGCAGAACTGAAGTAACTGTGTGTGTGCTGACCTTAATACCTGAATATGCAGAGGTGTGATGTGTGCTTCAGTAGCTAAAATGGCTCTTAACACAGCTATTGTTTTGAAAACAGACTGATTAAAAACTTGATGTGAATAGGGGAAGTGGTAACTGGCTCTTTAATCCTGCTGCCACCAATGCTCTTGAAATGACTTGAAAACTGCAGTCCCCTGGGAGCCATTCAGATGAATACAAGCTAATTTCATGCTGGAAGGATCCTATCCCAGCTGCTCAGTTTAAATGGCAAAAGCCATGATTTGCTTGGATCACAGGAGCTTTTAATTCTTCATTTAATAACGGGTTTGCCTGGATGGCTTATTGCTTTTACCCTTCTTGCAGTACATAGTGCAGGCAAGGATAAAATGTGCTTCTCCCAGCAGCAGCAGTCGGTGGAACAGGCTTTGATGTTGGATGTGAGCCACTCTGTTCAGTAAATCCCCACTTAGAGCATCCTGTCCGTGTTGTAGACTTCAAGGAATTAATTGCTGACCTGTCCACTAATTGCTGGGGATGGGCTGATACCTGCTCCAAGGTGCTGGCTCACAGGGCTGCACCACTGGGGGACCCGTGAAGTTTCCTGTTCATTTGGGCTGCTTTTAGCCCTCAGTGACTGTTCTTAATCCCCAGACTGAGCAATGTGTTTAACAAATGATTTTTAAGGGGCAGTTGTCTGGAAGACTCCACAGATTCTCATCTGTGCTGTGTGTGTAGATTGTTATCCTGAGTTTTTGCAGACCCTCCACAGCAGTGTGGAGGCAGCAAGATGCCGTAGGCAGCACCAGGCTTTGTTCTGCCTGTCAGCTGCAGTTGTAAATCTTCTGTGGTCGCAAACATCAGAGGATCTTGATGAAAACATGTTGCCTGTGAGCACCTCCTCTGTGAGAAGCAGAGAACTGCTGGCATTCAGAGTCCAGCCATCTCTTTTTCTGACGTTTTTGCATTTCAGTTCCTATTTGAATCCTTTTCATTTCTCTTCTCAGGTCACTTCACCTGGGAGAAATACCTGAAAGAGACATGTGCCATCCCAGCTCCTGCCCATTGCTTCAAGCAGGTAAGAGGATGCATGAAAACAAGGAAGGGCAAGGGCAATAGGCCCATTGGTGACCAGGGAATTATGTGCCTGGAATAGGCCCCTTTTTTGGCAAGGAAAATGCTTAAGGAAATTGGAAACTTAATAGACATATAAGTTTGCTGAGACAAGGATAAAAAAGATAGATTCAGACACTGCAAATGCTGAAGTGGTGCAGAAGTCTTAACTTTCAGACGTGCACAGTTGGGGGCACAAGAGTGTTTTTCTCTCTGCTGATCACAAAGTCTTGGAGAAAATGTTCTGAATAGGCTGTGATCCAGGCTTTGGTGGATCCTGCCCAGCAAATATTTTTTTGTTAGAATTCACCAGATCTTTGTGAACTGAATAGCACCCCCAGGCACCGGGTACTTGAGCACAGAGGTGACAGCACTGAGCACAGGGGATACAGGACTGAATTGGCATGACACCCCTGGGTCTGGACCGAGGGTAGCAGCCCAGAGGACTATCTGGGTCTTGGGTCAGGTGGGTAATTCTCTTGGGAAGGGGACTAAGAGAAGAGGAAAAGTTGTCTAGGTAATGCAGTACTGAAAAGCAGTGTTCTGGGCCACAGATCTGCCAGGGCTCACCAAGCTTCCTTTGCTGCTCTGTGGCCTCTCTTCCCCTGCTGTGCCTGGAGGACACTCAGTCTTCGCTAGAATCAGTTTTGATGCTCTTAGGACTTGAGCTTTGTGACTGAGGTGGTGCATATGTTGGAGATCCTGGCTCTGACTACGGCTCTTGTTTTTCTCTTTGCAGTCATACACTCCACCTGCAAATGAATTCAAGATCAGTATGAAACTAGAGGCCCAGGATCCCAGGAACATGACCTCCACTTGCATTGCCACAGTGGTGGGTCTGACAGGCGCGCGGCTCCGCCTGCGCCTCGATGGCAGCGACAACAAGAATGACTTCTGGAGGCTGGTGGACTCTGCTGAAATCCAGCCCATAGGAAACTGTGAGAAGAATGGAGGGATGCTGCAGCCTCCCCTGGGTGAGCTAAAGTTCAGCTGTCCAGCAAGTGCCTACATTATCTGTTGTTAAAACCCTAGGTTTTACTATATTTCTGTGCTTGGTACAGAGACCCATGGGCTGCTCCTGCCCACCGCTGTGATGTAGACCAGCCCTGTTAGCTTGGGCTGTTAAACAGGTGTATCCCACAACAAATCTGTATTTCCATGTGGACATTGTGGCATGGATAGGGAGATGCTTTAGAGTGTAGATGAAAGAGCTCTTTGCACCCAGGTGAGCTGCTTGCTCTGCTGCTGTAGCTCGGGATTATTAGGATGTGGTGCCCATGCTCTTCTGCCTTCTGAATCTGCCTCTGTACCTCAAAGGAAAACAGAAAAGAATGCCAGAGCCACTCTGTTTCCCACAAGTCACATGAACAAAGAAGGGGGTCCCTGCAGTCCTGGTGACCCAGGACTGTGGGCAGTAGCACTGAAGGCAGAGCTGGTGTGATGGCCTTTCCCAGATGATTGTCTGTACAAGGACAGAGAAAATGCAGGTTCTGTTTTTCTGAGTCACCACAGTCGCACAGGCAGTGCTGGCACATGGCTCTAGCCATGGCTTGATCTCTGGGTGCTGCCCATTGCTTCAGGCTTCTGATCCTGCTCACAAGCGCTGTCATCTCAAAGGTGTGCTTGGCATGCAGTGGCTGCCACCTGGCAGGGCTTTCCTCTATGCTCCCAGTGGAGCTGAGCGCAGTACTGGTGTCTGGATGGAGGTACTTTATTGGGGATCTGTAAATCTAGATGTAGAGAATAACCATGAGAGCAATTAGGGCAGAGGCTTCTGCTGTATCATTACTAATCCTTACACTGTGATTTCAAAAACATTTACATTTTCATTCTTGCTAAGTGTATTCATGCCCTAGTGTCTTTGGGGCAATAGCAGGTTAGCTGGAGACCATCTGATGGGGAAACAATGTCTGGAAAAGTTGCCAGTGATTTGAGTCCTGTCTCACCTGAAGAGAAGCTCGTGATATTTATCTGTTTGTTTATCTAATATTACTTATTGGCTACAGCTTTATAAAAATAACCTGGGCAGTTGAGCACTTCAATGTTGTCTTCAGATAAACACACACATTTTATTTTAAAATTTCTTGACACTAATCAATTGGTAAGCTGGTTCTTTCCTGATTAAGTAGTAAGATTAACCTGCTTTTACATTCTACCGCCCATCATTTTCAGAGTGTTGTCATGAATCTCTCAGTTAGCACATCTCCAAAAAATATCAAGCTGATCTATAGTGATGCAAGAAACTTTCAATAGGATGCCTTGAGTTAGGAGTATTTTTATTCATGTTTATTCAGGAATAATAATTCAGCACCATTTTTGAGCTTTGGTGGTAGTACATTCTAAATTGCAGTGGGATACTTGAGACTGACCTTTCTGAAGAAGGAAGAAACATCAGCAGATGCCTGTTTTGGCTCATGACATCACACCCAAGATGTGTATATGCAAAGTCTAATTGTATCCTTTCCCTTAATAATTGCTACAGACAAAATCTGCTGCAGCTATTAATATTAAAGCTGCCATTTGTGTTGTTTCTTTCATGCATGCTGCTGTCCCTGTGGAGACTTCTCTCTGAAATCCTGCAGCCTGCCCAGGAGGTGCAGGTACCTGTCCTTGCTTGCAGAGATGGGTTCCTCCTGTGCCTTGTCTGGGTTTTGCCAGCAGATGGCAGTAACTGTAATCGAGTTGCAGAGCTAAAGTAATTTCTGAAGGTGCCAGAGGAGAGGGTTCATACTCTGGAAGAAGTCTGTGTGCCCAGCTCTGTTCTGCATCACTTGTTTAACCTTGGGACAGATAGAGTGGTTCTCTTTCAGCCAGCATAAAGACAGGTAACAAATAGCTACTTCTGCAGTTGCCCTTTTTGTCTGCAGAGTGCAAGGGCCCAGAAAACACAGTAAGGTTTTTCTGTGCTCCTTGTAGCAATTTATCATTTGTACCCATCTGCTGCTGCTCCCCTTCTTTACATAGAAGCTGTAGGTAAAAGGTGATATTTGCCTCTCTGAGAGCTTTCCTCTCCCATGCCCTACCTGAGGGTTGTGTCTATCACGGTTGGTTTCCAGGCTGCTTTGACGAAGTTGCAGGGCTGGCAGGGTGGCCTGTACTGAGCTGGTTGTGTTCTGGCATTTTGGCCCTGGCAAAGCTTTGCTAAGTTGGTCATCACAGGGTTCTCTCCATCTGGGTCCAGTCCCTGGGTTACCTTCCAAACACTGCAAATACAGAAAGTGCAATGCCCTGTTCAGCTGAGCAGCAGAAATTGCCTGTGCAGGAAGATGCACATTTAGCAAAGATGGAGCTTTTTGATATCTGGAAACTTTTATTTGCTTTTTTCTTCCTGCAAGCCCCTTCCTGTTGTTTCTGTACTTTTTCTTTTTTTTTTTCTGCAGAAGATGTGAAGCCAAAACCTGCCATTCTTTCCTGTAATGATTCATGTGTTTCCCAGCCAAGTCACAGCCTTTTCATGTCTTCAGGTTAGCTTTTCTGCAGCTCCCTGTAGAAGGTGGAGCAGCCCACCCAGAAGCTGAGATTCCCTACTGAGGAAGAAACTTCATGGCCTGAGTGTGCACTTGCTGATTCATGTCTCCCTGTAGCTGGATCATTGAAGCTGCCAGCACTAAAGCTGCACCAAGTGCTCTGCAGTATGGTCAATGTACAGGCTTTTGTTATGATAAGTTTATATTGCAGTCAAACATCCATTTCCAGATGTTTCTTTTCAACAACATAAACTTTTGCATTCTAAGTATCTGGAAGAGGTCAAACCCGACTCTCCAGCATGACAAGGAGGATGATGTGGGATCACAGTGTGTGCCTGCTGCAAAGTTCCCATCAGAGCAGGCATGTGCTGCTGGATCTGGTGGCCCCCAGAGCCTTAAAGTCTCCATCTCTGCTTCCTTCTCTGCAGGCTTTCGGCTGAATGCCTCCTCTTGGCCCATGTTCCTTCTGAAGACTCTGAATGGAGCAGAGATGGCTCCCGTCCGGATTTTTCACAAGGTATTTCACTGTGCTGTTTGTGAGACCATCCTTCTGGCATATCCCCTGTGCTGCAAAGCACCAGAATCACAGCTGGTGTCTCGTGTGAGATGTGCTGATCCCAGAGGAGATGAACATTGCCCAGCTTTGCCACGGTGCTGCTTCTCTGGGACAGATCATACGCTCTGCTGCTGTGTCGTAGAGGGACATGCAGACAGAGGTCTGCTAAGCAAGTGCTTTGGGCTTCAGAGCTCGTTTTTCATTTGGGCTGCAGATGCCACTCAAAGTCAGGAATGCAATATGGGAAAGTCAGCATCTCTCTGAAACTTTTTTAATGTAGCAGAGCTTGCAAGGAGTGCAAATATTGCTGAGGCAACATTGCAAGTATGATTTTGTAGTTTGTATTCTCATACCCTTAGTGAAGTCAGAGAGAGACAGAAGCCAGTCTAGAGTCATGTGCTGTGGTTTGGGGTGGTTGGTGTGGCTTTAGTGTATCTCAAGTACAGAAGGTTAGGAAGATCAAGCCCCAGATAAGGATGGATGGCAGATGTCTCACATGTCTAGCAAAGCTGAAGATGGGGTAAGAATGATGGAGCAAGACTGTCATATCTCAGGTTTTCCTGCCCTGAGATAACAAGGTGCAAGTATCCTACACAGCCTCTTTTCTTTGGAGCTTGATTTTCTGCCCGTGTTGCATGACAGAATTGTCACAGGGTGCACTGTTAATGTAGCACTGTCTGGATTTGGTCCAGCAGCCAGGTGATGGCAGAGCAGTCAGGAGCAGACTCCAGCAGTGACTTAAGTGACATGTGGTTGTGTAGCTAGGCCAGTGTGTGCACAGCTAATTGGGGTTCAAACCCAGCCCGCTAGCTCCCTTCTTCATCTGCTTGTGGAGGTGAGTTTGCTGGTGGAGGGAACAGCCCTAGTCTGGGGAGGCACTGGCAGATCTTCTTGGAGCACATCTTCAACTTCTCCTTGCAGGAACCACCATCTCCATCCCAAAACTTCTTCAAGACAGGTATGAAGCTGGAGGCAGTGGACAGGAAGAACCCTCACTTCATCTGCCCGGCCACCATTGGGGAGGTGAGAGGTTCTGAGGTCCTCATAACATTTGATGGCTGGAGAGGTGCCTTCGATTACTGGTGCCGATATGATTCCCGGGACATCTTTCCCGTAGGCTGGTGCTCGCTGACTGGAGATAATCTGCAGCCCCCTGGAACAAAAGGTAAGGCCCGTGTTGTTGCTTAGCTATCTTTCTCCTCCACTCAGCTCTTGAAGAGCAGCAAAGCAGGCAGAGGCAAGCAGCAAGGTCATCTATCTGGGTGCTCTGTCTGGCTTTCTTACTGTTGCTTCGTGTGTGGTGTAGGTGCAGATGATCATACCCTTAGCAGTGTGACAGCCTGGTGTCAAGGTGCTAAGGGACAGCCATCTGTAAAGATGGGCAGGATGGTGGCTCCCTGAAGGGATAGTAGTGCTCTAAGATGTTGCTGAGGTCTGCTCCTCTTCAGGAATTTTTCTGGGGTCTTTCCTGCGTCTCTGGAACACACATTCCTAGGGCCTTTTTCACAGGGGAACTGGGCTATTTGTGGATATAATAAGGGAGTAACAAGACCTACTGAACTGCAGGACTGTGCCTGTTTGTGCTTCCAACAGTTGTCTTGCTCTGTGCTGGGATCTCTGCTGTGATCATGGAAAAGCAGGCTTGAATCAGGTCATACCTGCCTTGTTCTTTGAGCTGTGATTGTTTAGGAGCTTGGTGCCTTGCAAAGGTCTGAGTTTTGGCTGTTGGGATTTTCAGATGTGTCTCTAGCTTGCTAGCATTGGAGTTGTGTTTGGGACCAGGGGAGCTGTCATTGTCCTCAGGCACATCCCTGTGGCATTTGCTGGCTGGCAAGTCCTGCATGTGCGAAACAGGAAGAAATCTCTGCTGGAGCTGAAGGATTGCTGAGGAGAGACATTTCTCTGATGACTGTTCCTCTTGAAAATCCAGGGTCAGCTTGTGCTAACCCATCAGGCTGGTGCTTTCCTGTCCCATGATGTGACCATTTCTGTCCTCTGCTGCAAGGCAGGTGTTGGGGTGGATCACCTGAGGTCACCTCATACATCTGTTTTCAAACCAGGTTGTGGGCTCCCCTCGGGAGGAGGTGATTTCTGTTACGGCTGGGACCTGAAAGTCTCACTGTTTATCTTGGATTTCTCCATTTGGCCTTGATGTTCCCTGCCTCTCTCTCACTTCCTGCTGTTTGTTTATGTCCTACTTGCTGCCACCCTGCAGGCTCTGCAGAGCTGCTGGGGACCTCCTGGCTGGTGGCTGACCTCTCCAGCAGTGTCCTGGAGTCACAAACTCTTGCTCAGCATCTCCGAGGTGCTTCTCAGGTACTGAATGAGTGGCTAAAGACATGTTGGTGTTGGGTGGGAGTTTTGCTGGCATTAAACTGGGTGTGAAAGGTTTCATGAGGAGGGTGGAAGTCCCCATGGTATGAAGTGCTGGCAGCTCTGTTCCTCTGCAGCCTCCCCATGCCAGGAGCTGAAACTGAGCAAAGAGAGCATCCAGAAATAACACCCCAGCATGGGGGCAACAGGGTGGTAATTTGGAGCCAGCTTGAGAAGCATTTGCTTTTCCCCCGTGGCAGGCAGCAGTGACAGGCCTTCTTTCTCTTATTGACTCTATCAGTAGCAACTCTGCAGTTCCTGCTCATATACAAAAAAAAATTAACCCCAGAAGTCACATCTCCACACTCTCAGGCAGGGGCAGCCCTTGTGCTTAGGCAGATTTCTGCCATGTTTTTCAAGTGCTTGAGCAGGAGTCGGCAGAGGTTGCATGAGCCATGTAGAAATGCTGTGGAGTAGGGATCAGCCTTGTCTTTGTGGTATTTTACTTTCCTCTCTGTGCCTACCTCCTCCCTTTCCTGCCCCAGGCGTTCCAATTTCCACTTCATGCGATTAAACCAGAAGAAGGGAGCCCTGGGAACTTTCCTTGTCTGTTAATACATTCCTCCCTTGTTCCTTTATTTCTCTGCCCTTTTATGGAGGAGGGTTGAGCACAGTCCCCCCAGGACCTGAGAGTGCTGCTTTTGGCAGGGGTGGAGGATGCTTCACCCCAGAGGGATCCCCCTTGCCCTCAGCTTCAGTTAAACTACCCTGTGTGCCAGCCTGGAGCCTGCAGGACCAAGTGGTGGAGTTGGGGAGGTTCCCTTTCCTGGTGGAAATTACCTTTAAATCATGGAGACCCCGTGACATGTGCAGGAGGTCGGTGCTAGTGGTCGTTGTTCCAGGCTCCGTGCACAGACCCAACTGATGCTTTCACCCTGGGTACTGGGAGGGTGAGATCCTTGGGGGAGCTGAGGGGTCCTGCAAAGAGTTAACACTGTGGAGACTGACAGCTTCCTGGGGCTGAGTGAAAAGAGGCCTCCTGAAATGAGCTCATGTTCAAGGGAAGCAGGACTTCAAAGAGGGCAGGCATGTTTATTTAATGCTGGTAACTTAATTCAGCTCTAATCTGTCCCTTCTGCTGGTTGCCAGCAGAGGTGGAGGAGTGTGGGGCTCCTCCCAGGCCCATCTCCTCCTGGGCTCCAGGGCCTCCCACTCCCATCAGTGTTTGCTGAGCTGGGGCAGCTGGGCAGGTTGCTGGCAGAGCTGGGACATGGCCAGCCAAGCCGAGGGGAATTTTCAAGAGGGCGTGTGTGTGTGTGTGTGTGTGTGTGTGTGAAGGGAGGAAAGGGAGGTCAGGCTGTGAGGAGGAGCAGCTCTCTGCATGGCAAGTTGGTAAGGACATGGCTGTCTGTGCAGGCTGGGGTGGAGGTGGGCTCTGCTGTGCTTCTAGGGCAAGGTGAAATGCAGCAGAGCTCACCCTCTGCACCCTTGGCTTCTCCACACCAGCTTGGCAGCAGCTGGGGTAGGCAGGTCCCTGTGATGTCCCAAAGGATGGGGGTTCTGTGGCAGTGTTTCCATCAGCTTCCCACCCATGCCAGCTGGGCATGGCGGAGTTGTCTCAGGGACAGGAATCCCCCACTGCACTCTTCACAGATAGTGCACAGTTTCTTGCATGTCTTTTCATGCCTCTTACACACATCCTCTTTTACCCTTAAGCACTTAGAGGAATGTAAGATGAGAAGGACTTGGTGTTAAACTAGGTGCTGGATGGCAGCTTTGAAGGGCAGACTGTGTCAGTGTAGTTTCTGAAATTACCTTACACAGGAAGGTTATTACTTGTGATTTGTGGGTTTACTACACAGTTTCAGAAATTAGCTTCTTTTGACTGTTTCCAGAAGAACTGTATTTGTACATCCATTCTTACTGCATCAAGTGGTCATCCCAGAGAGATACTGAGAAGTATTAACCTATCACTGTGCATATACAGAAAACAGCTGAATTAAGACTGCACAGGGCATCAAAGCCAAACTTACTGCAGAGGTTTAGGACTTTGCTATTGCCTGGTGGACTCAGAGTCGGGGAAGGGCCACAGAGTGGCTACTGTAAGAAGATGAGAAGCTCCCCCTGCTCCAAACCCAGCCAAGAAGCCATTAGAGGGACAATAGATGAACCTCTGCCATTAACATAGGAAAGAATCAACATAACACCTGAGCAGAGAGGCAATGGGGGGAGAAGAGCTGTGCTGGGGAAGGAGAGCAGTGCTGGTGGTTGGTGAGGAAGGAGGGGAAGAAGGTGCCCAAGCAGAAGTTTCCCTGCAGCCCATGGCGAGATGGCAGCTGTGCCCCTGCACTCATGGAGGAACGTGGTGAAACATTCCCTGAAGGCACCAGGAGGGGTGAACTTGGCCAGTGGACTTGGATTTTGTGGCCAGAGGATTTGCTGCCTGTGGACTCTGCACAGCTTTGGAAGCCCCTGGGCCAGGGAAGTCTCTTCCCAAAACACCCATGACTCTGTGGGCAGCACTGGAGCAGCTCCGGGCCAGGTGGGAAGGACTCATGGAGGAGAGGCTGGTGGAGAACTCTTTCC
>NW_009954510.1:264765-274461 GCF_000747805.2 Chaetura pelagica | reverse complement strand
GAGCAGCTCTGTGGGGAAGCAGGGCAGGAATGTAAAGAATCCTTCTTCCTGAGGAGGAAGGAGCAGCAGGAACCACCATCCTGTCAACTGACTCTAAGCCCCATCCCCCTGTGCCGCTGGGGGGAAGGAGGGAGAGAAACTGGGAACAGAGGGATTTGGGCCCGGGAAGAAGGGAGGGGTGGGGTAACATATGAAAGCCCTGCTCTGTGTGTGTCTGTGTCCTGTGGGTGTTTGATTAGTGTGAAATTAAATTGTTTTTCCCCAAGTTGAGTCTGTTTTTCCTGGGACCTTAGTCAGTGATGATCCCTCCTTGTCCTTTGTCTCGACCCAGGAGCTTTGTCCTCCTCATACCAGAGAGTGTGTGGGGAGTTGAGCCATGGGGCTGCTCCTTTGTTGTCATGTTGGGCCCAAAAGCATGACAAATGGTGTTTCATGTCTAGATATTGCAGCATACAGAGGTGAGGCCAAAATGTAGTGTGCACACTACTAACAACGTGGATTTTTTCAGTAGAAGACCCTGAAGGTGTGTTGTGTCAGGAAGGAATTATCCACATCTGCCAGGCCTGCGTGCTTTTCTGTTTGAGTCATGGAGTGACTCAACTGACATTGTGGGAGATACAGTGCAGGCAGCAGCTGATACTTCTCAAGCTGAGAGCTTCAAGGTTTAGATCAAGTTGTGATGCCAATAAGCAGTGTATGAGTCTGCATCTATGTAAAGTACAGACATAAATTGGGAAGTAAGCAGAGACTGAAGGAGTAAAATACATCGGTCAGCTGTTGTGGGTTGTCCGGGTGAGCAGCTGAGCCACCCGCTCACCCCTCCAGCAAGAGGGGACAGAGAATCAGAAGGGTAAAAGTGCCAGAACTGGTACATCCATTGATTCGTCCCATTGGCAGCAGGTTCAGCCACCCCAGGACAGGCAGGCTCCATCACATGAATGGTGACTTGGGACAAGAGCCGTCGCTCCCACCGTTCCCCTTTCCTCCTTCTTTCCCCAGCTCTTCTTGCTGAGCTGGGTGTCATATGGTAGGGAACAGGCCTTTGGGCAGTGGGGGTCAGCTTTCCCACCTGCGGCCCCTCCCTGCTGCTGCTGCCCCCCCTGGTTCCCCTCGCCAGGCACCAGGAGCCATGGAGACCTTGACACTCTGCAAACCCAGCGCAGCAATAGCTAAACCTTGGGGGTGTTAGCAGCACTGTTGGTCACAAACCAAACCACAGCACCCTATGAGCTGTTATTAAAGAAAGCTCTAGCCCAGCCAAAATCAGTGCAGTAGTTTTGAAAAACCTTTTTACTTTTTCTAAACTTCATGCCCCTCCCTTTGAGAGTCTTGGGGCAACTCAAGCTTTCATGGCTCTGAAACAGGACAGAAACAATCCTGCTGTCAGGTCACTGACAAAAGTGGAGCATGGATTTGGAAAGCTTCTCTGGGGAGTCCCTGTCCATTATAAACAGTGCAGGAAATCGATATTTAGGATCAACCTAAGGAACATGGTTTGTTGCTTACTTACTTTAAACCCTGTTTGGGAAGAAAGAGAGTGAAAGATGCACACAGAAATGGAAGTACTGCTGCTAAGGTTCAGGGCAAAATGGATTGAAGAGGGAAATACTAGACTGTGATAAAAATCACCAAGAAGGAAGAAGAAAGAGATAAGAGACTGGTTAATGATTGTAG
The DNA here is from genome assembly GCF_000747805.2 of Chaetura pelagica. Lineage (NCBI taxonomy): Eukaryota > Metazoa > Chordata > Aves > Apodiformes > Apodidae > Chaetura > Chaetura pelagica. The sequence goes on along the minus strand of NW_009954510.1, from coordinate 272,787 downwards.
TTTCCGGGACCACCTGCCTTCAGCAGGGAAGGGATGAGTGAAATCCCCATCAGCCAAGTCTGCTTCTGATCTCCGTGGGAAATGTGGGTTTTCTCAGCTGATCACAGACTAGAGGAAAGTTCAGTTCTTTATAGTCAGGGAAACACACATTGGATGAGGATCCATGAGAAGTTACTTCCCTTTCTGAAGTGGTTTGTGGGATAGAGAGCTGTGAGCCCCTAGGGAAGGAGAAACCAAACTGTGGTCTCTAAGGTACTTCTGTGAGACAGCTTCCAGCTCAGAGCTCTTCTCCTGAGATGATGCACCAAGGAGTCTGTCTGCATCAGGTAAAGGGACACAGGCTGGGAAAAAAGGACTGAGCAGGTGGGATCAGGGATCTCTGCCTATAGATGCTGCTTGTGGGCACAGAAATCTGGGATTTTCTGCAAGGTCTGGGTTTTTACACAAGAAAGCATGTAGAACTCTTATTTGCACACTAGCTTTACGTTTCAAATAAGTGCATGTGTTTTTCTGGGGTTTATGCTACAGTATTGGGAACTCCAGCTGTGATTTAGCTGATAACTTTAAGGGTGACAGAGCCCTGGGACAGGCTGCCCAGAGAGGTTGTGGAATCTCCTTCTCTGGGGACTTTCAAGATCTGTCTGGATGCCTTTCTGAGTGACCTGCCCTGGTTTTTGGTCCTGCTCTGGCAGGGGGGTTGGTCTCTATCTTCAGAGGTCCCTTCCAACCCTGAACATTCTGTGATTTGCCTTAAAAGGTGTGAGACCTTTAGAGGACACCCCCAGAAGCCCTTCTTACAGCTGAACACTGAGGGCTCTGTGTTCCCAACCACACTGCTGCTGAAAGATGCTGTGTCAGGGACGATGTTACCTGCAGCTCATTTTCCAGGTCCTGAGAAATCCAAGTTTAATCTATGCCTGTACACACACACGGATAAACACACCGATGTCACTGTAGTAGAATCCCTTGAGTCTGTTTGCCTGTGTTTAGCACATCACTGCTGGAGGGCAGGGAAGTGCTCTCACCTTGAAAACAAAGGTGCAGGGACACACGCAGCCCTGCCCGCAGCCGCGGGTATCGCCATCCAAGTCAGTAACTCCGAAGGTTTTTGTCCCATCCTTCCTTTTTTGCTGTGCCCCCAACTGATTCAGACTTCCTTTGGAGTTCCATGGTGGGTTTCTTACACCCTTAAACACCCCTTGGATTCTCAGTCACAGAGGGTGTGAGAGAGAGGCAGCAGTGAAAGCGTTAAGGCTGGTTGGGTAGAGCCGGAAGCAGCTCCAGCACTGGAATTTGGAGGAGTGGAATTGCTACCTTGGCACCAGCCCAGCTGGCAGAGAGGCCCCACAGTTGGGTCTGGAGAGCTGCTGCAGAGCATGTCCTCCAGCTGCTGTGCCAGGGCCAACAGGAGCTGCAGCTCTGGAGGCCCTGGTGCCTGGCAGGGCTGAACAGCAGGCACTGCCCTCGACAGCCTGTACAGGACTGCTGCAAACTGCCCACACAGCCTGGCCTTGGCTGTCTGCAGAGTGTTTCTCTGTGCTTGCAAAGCAAGCAAAAGTTAATAGTTTTTGATAGTTACCATGGGGATCTGTTGAAGTGGAGCTCACATCCACTCCTGGACTTGCCATCTGGTGCGTGCGCTGCCCAGCCCGCCCGTATTGCCCAAGAGGCTGGAACCTGCCCTGCCCTGTGTGGGGGCTGCCCCGGGAGCAGCTCCAGCAGGAACAGGGGCCCAAAATGATGCCTCTGAGTAGAAAGTTTCTGAAGGACTTCGTCTCTTTCCACTGTTGTTTAACTACTTGCTGTCTTCAAATGAAGATGATGATCAGATGCTAGAGTTTCTGCCCATGGGTGAAGGTAATATATGTTTTATGACTTGTCTTAATTTTTGGTGTTGGTTGGTTTCTCTTCCTCCTTTGGGATGAAAGCACAGTGGTGGATGAAGGAACCTCATCAGGAGTAGCTGGCAGAGTAACACTCAGCTCTTGTGCTTTGCTGCCTGGAGGAGATGGAAAAATACTGTCATTTCAGGACTGAACTGGGATTTGGAGCTTATACCTCCTGCTAGGTGACATTCGTTTGTGTCAGGGTGGCTGGATTTGGGACCACACAGGTAGAGCTTGTGTACCAGCAGCGGGAGAAGGTTACACAAAGTAGTTAGGCACTTTCTCTTTTATCCCCAAGTCATCAGTACCATGGTACCTCAGCACTGCTGCCTTTGCCACCGCTACCAGGAGACCTCAAGAAAAGTCCCTGAGCTGTTTGAAGCACAGAGCCAAGGTGCTTAGCAATGATCCTGGCTGGGCTTAGGTGTGTGTCCTGGAATACATGTTGGCTTTGGAGGTCCAGAGACTTGGAGAAGAGCAGCACTGCGGGAGGGTGTGCTGTTCCCCTGACCCTCTTTGCATGCTGACAGTGCCCATGGTTCAGCAAACAGCAAAACTGTGGCTCAGAAGGAATGGTTTAATCTGGTGTGACAGGGATCTGCTGTTTCGTGTGATGTCTCAGGGCTGGCAAGAGCCCCAGCAAAAAGGAGCTGAGCTGGGAAGGGTGGAGTGTCCGCTGTCGCCCAGCCTGTCCTTAATGCCAGTGCCTTGGCCTTCCTCCCAACTTGACTTTTTATTATGTGTTTTATTTTAAAATATTTCATGACACAAGCAGCCTGGGTTGTATTGAGGATGTTTCCTTCCATTTTCCAACCTGCTTCCTGGCCTGAATCGGGTTTTCAACATCTCAGGGCGTTACTGAGTCTTTGCAGAATGTTTCTGCAGGAGAATCAGTGTTGAAACTTTCCTCTCTGGATGAATAGCTCTGGGGCCACTGCTGCATTTCTGCTAGGATCTTTGACCAGTGACAATACTTAAGCTGATGTGTTGTGGTGCAAGGCTGGGCACAAAGCTTGTGTAGGCTGAAGGTCTTTCAGGAGGGACTTGGACAAACTCCAGGAAGAGCAGCAGTTCAGGGCTTTTGTTTCTGGGGCTCTAAAACTGACTGGGGATGCTCTCAGCTGCTGGTTACAAGCAGGGTTGGTGTCCCTGCCCAACCATCCTCTGCTGCCAAATTTGAAAGCAGAGTTAAGTCTAGAAGTGTGCCCAGTGTAACAGTTTGTGTATCTTTAGGAGAGCCACAGGGAGAGCACAGTTTCCCATCTAGGTGAAGTGCTTTAAACATGTAGTACTAAGAAGCTTCACACCAGCACATGTGCCAGCTGTTGGTGACAGGAGCTTGGTCCCTTGTAGGGCTGCCACTTACGGATGCAGGCAAGTGCTAGAGGAACCAGAATCATTGACCAGACTCTTCTCATAAAGGTCTGTAAAGGCTGCACATGGTTAGTGGGGTGGTTGTGATTGGAGCAGTGTATGTGCATATGAGAGAAACGAGACCATTTTGGTGGGGTTCTTCACAGTGACTCCATGAGAGCAAGAACATTACATCCTCTCCTCATGACCTACTGGGTAGTTTCTTCATATTTTTTGTTTCCTCCCTGCTATTCGGAGAGGGGAGGTAAATGCAGTTGAGCCGAGCTCTGACCCTGACTTTGGGGAACAAGGTGTGTTGCCATGGGGTGCATTTTTATTGAATCTATGAGCTTCATACTCAATATACAGCCTCACTTGGTGTAAAAACCAGACCTTTTGCAGCTTGCTACAGTTCTCCTCTTGATCTTTGGTATTTTTATAACTTCTGAACGGCTTTAAAAAAGAACAAAAGGTGGAATAAACCACACCCCCTGGCAGTCTCCTTGTTCTTTGTGCACTGGTATGTTGAAGGTGTTCTGCTAATATTTAACCCGGAAGCCAAAGCTAAAAAAAGAGCTTTAGAGAAGATCAGAACAAGCAGGAACCCCAGGAACAGTCTTGAATGGCCTGAATACAACAAGAGTTCTGGAAAATTTTGATTCTCAACATGAGTCTTTGGAAACCCACTGATAATGAACTCCCAGAGGCAGAAGATTGACTGAGGTGGCCTCTCATGCCACATATTTTAACTGAATGTGTGTCCTTCAGGTAGCTGGATATAAATAGCAGTGTAGCCATGCTGTTTGAACCTTCCTGGGGGCCGTAAATCTGTGAAGAAACTTGTGGCTTCTGTCCAGCTGCAGGTGTAGGTTAGAGTGGCTTGGGCATGCTTGCAGAAGCTGAAGTCTCACCCAGTCTGTAGGTTGATTGCTTCCTAAGACCATGGCTCTGGGATTTTCTTGAGGACTGTTATGTGGCCCAGACATCATGTCAATCATCCCTGGTGCTTTTGGCAGCCCCTTGCTCTGCTGATGGCCTCTCCTGAAGCAATAAGCCTGGAAGAGCTGCAATCCAATGGTTTTTCTGATGTATAGAAATGAGTTTGTTTATGTTGTTGGTAACTGTGTCTGGACCATTGGTTCCAGTTCTGCTCCTGTACCATTCATGGAACAGCTGAATTATTGCAGTTGGTGCTGGAGCACTCACCATGTGCCCCCTGGCACTGTCATGGTGGAGATGATCTCAGTCTGGCTTTGGGGTAATCAAATTAAGCTTTTGAGTTCAGATTTGGACTTGATTTAGTTCCAACTTTGCCAATAAATACCAGAATTGTGATTTCTGTTGGAGCTCCCTGTTTGCCCCCACGTTTCTGCTCTCACCCACTTGTGCATCCCCTCAGTCAGGAGCTTGAGTTTCAACTCTTCTGAGGTGTTTCTCACTCTGGAGCTGCCCAGCTGGCTTCTTACCTCCTTTTTGTAGATCAGATTATCTCTGTTTTCATTCCATAGCTGCTTCACAGCTGATTAAAACAACACACTGTTAAAATAGCTAAATTTTTGCAGTGGATTGGAGAAGATGAGACTAATACAGGAATCACAGCAAGCAAGAACCCAGGTCATGTTGCAGCCAGTTTATTTGGAATAAGGGGTAGTGGGATGGGAACAGGAGGAAAACTGGTGATCTAGGTTATGAAGAGGATGATTGTAGACAAATTTGGCATTTGCTTGTCCTCTGCATTTGAACCAAACACCCCTGCAGGCTCATGGCAGCTCCTGGTTGTCTGACCTGGTAGCTGGTCTAGGAGAAGGAGCTGTGCTCCCGAAAGGCTGGGGCAGCTGGTGGGCCCTGTGCTCTTGGCTGCACCCAAGAAGGAGCATCTCACTGCCCTTGCAGAGCTGGATCCAGAATTAACTTGTCTGAGAACTGGACAAATAAAAAATAATGCTGGCACAAAGACTGCAAGCAAAGGCCACCAGCTTTTTAAGACCAGGCTGTGAGGATTGCTGGACACTGACACCTACCAGCAAGTGTTTTCCTAAGGGTGATGAAGATATATAGAATAAATAGCAGTGGTGTTGCACTGGGGGCTGTGGTTCTGTTGAGAGCTCCCTGTGCACTCCAGATCTGCACACTAAATCCCTCAAACCAGCCCCACTGTCCAAATCTGCCATTTTTCTGTGGTGCAAATGCCCGTGCTCTGTTCCCAGCATGGTCTTTGTGCTCCTTTGCTTTGCCTACTGGGAGCTGGAAGTGGGGATGGGAGGAAAAGAGGAGTTGAAGAAACAGGAATGTGCTGCTTCTCCAAGCTCCAGCCACATAACTTGCAGTGTGACACTTTTTTATGGCTGGTTGTGAACATGTTTGACAGCAAACATGCTGAGAGATGAGAGGCTTCTGAGCTGCTATTCAGGGAGAAGCTTGCTTGGCTGCTCCAGTGCTGGCAGGTGTGATGCTGTTTTCCTTATCCAAATAGTGTTTTATCAAATGCCTTTGCAGTTTTTGATAAAAAAGATGCATGACTCAGTTTCCCCATCCATTTGCTAATGCTGCCCAGCAGCTACAAAGCAGTGAAATTCTTTCCCGTGTGGGGGATAAACGAAGACCTGGATTTTGGAACCAAGCCTGTGTGCTCAGCACTCCACTGAAAATGACTTGCTGAGAACCACAGTTTGCACATCCTTGCTCTTCCCAGCAGTATGGCTGCCTTTGTCACTAATCATGAGCCAGTCACTTAGCTCTGTTTACTTTGCCATCAGTGGAATGGGGACTCTCCTGACCCCCAGGACATTCTGATGAATAAGTCTGTTGTGTTGCACTTCCCTAACACTTGTGTTGAGCCTCAAAGCACTTTTACCCTGCATTGAGAAATATCTGCACACATGTTTATACTCTAAAAAGCATCAATAACTGCTAAGTCATAATAAGAGTCACTGTCTCTGAAATTATGCTGGAAAGTAGTTAAAAGCATTAAAAAGTATTTTACATTATATGCTAAGCAGAATCACAGAATCACTGAATCATCATGGTTGGAAAAGACCTTCAAGATTATCAAGTCCAACGATCCACCCTATAACCCCCAACCACTAAACCATCTCCTGAAGCACCATGTCTACCTGTTTTTTTAAGACCTCCAGTGCAGGTGCCTCCACCACCTCCCTGGGCAGCGTGTGCCAAGGCCTCACCACTCCTTCTGTGAAGAAATTCTTCCTGATACCCAATCTGAACCTCCCCTGGTGCAAATTGACCCCATTTCCTCTTGTCATGTCACTCATCACCAGGGAGAAGAGGCAACACCCACCTCACCACAACCTCCTCTCAGGTAGTTGTAAAGAGCCTCCTCCTCTCCAGGCTGAGCAGCCCCAGCTCCCTCAGCCTCTCCTCATCAGACCTGTTCTCCAGACCCCTCATCAGCCTGGCTGCCCTTCTCTGCACCCCCTCCAGCCCCTCAATGTCCTTCCTGTCCTGTGGTGCCCAAACCTGCTCCCAGCGCTCGAGGTGCAACCTTACCAAGGTCAAGTATAGGGGTAAGATCACCTTCCTGGTCCTGCTGGTCACACTATTCTTGATGCAGGTCAAGATGGTGTTGGCCTTCTTGGCCACCTGAGCTCACTGCAGGCTGGAATAGGACACAGGAGATGGAAGCTTGTGGCAGGTAAAAGAGATTGGGTGCTGGTTTGCAGCTGTGAGATAAACCTGCTGGCTGGGCACCCTGCCCTGCTCCTTCCTGCAGCAAACCTCTGCTTCTGGACCATGGCCTTGGAACATCAGGGGCTCAAATCCTGAAGGCACCTGGCAAAAACTTGAGGCTCCTTGAGGAAGCATTCAGTCCCTGGGAGTGCTTACAAAAGGCAGGGTGACAGGAGAGCAGTGTGTCCAGCCATAAGGATGGGTTTGGGCTGTGCTGGGGCAGCTGCTCCAAAGTGGTTGGTGTCCCCTCAATACACTGATTGCCCAGAGCTCAGTACATCTGGGAGGGGCAAGGTAACTGAATTACCACAAACAAAAAAAGAGGCAGGCAAGTCTGATGGATGGTGCTGGGTTGTGGGATGAAAAGACTTTGTTTCTTTGAATCACTCCAGGTCAGAAAAACGTGAGTGTTGTATCAGTCTCACTGGAGCAACCACAGGAAAATAATATCAATGCATATTCAGCAACATGTTTCCATTGTATTCAGCAAGACTGTCAGGCAGAAAGCAGCAATCTAGGTAATTTTCTTTGTATTTATGCCCTGAGCTCTGGCTGCACATTTAGGTGTGACTTGGCCTGTTGCTGCCGAGCTGTGGGAGCTGGGGCTGTGGCAGGCACGTGCTGCCAGGGGTACTGGGCACAGTGGGAACTCCTGGCATGGCTGAATGAAACGAGGTTTCGTGTCGTGTGGTCCCTGCACTGAGTTACTGGCTTCTATTGCCCTAAAAACAAAACTGGTTCTTTAACCTGGCAAATTCATGTTACCTGTCGTATCTGTATGTCTGAAGTGGACAATAGATCTTTCTAGCATTTTTTGTACCAAAATATGAAATAATTTTTCGTTATAAAACTAGACAGTAAAACACCAGGAGTTCTCCTGACATTCATCTCCTTTTCCTTGCTACTGGCATTTCTCGGCAACATGGTTCCAGCCTGGGAGCCAAGGTGCAGTTCCTTTGATGTTTAAGAGGTTTTTTTGAAGTATAGAGCATTTTACTTCTGTTTATCCTTGTTACATCAACTTGTGGATTCTAGTAAATCCTTGAATTCTCCAGTGAGGTCAGCTGTGCACACAGAAGGTGGGAGGCACCGCGGT